>NC_035449.2:160676908-161018690 GCF_002127325.2 Helianthus annuus | reverse complement strand
CTCCTAGACCTCTAGTTCCGCAACCGGCGCCACAACCACGTTTTTCTCCTCCTGAACAAGAAGAAATCCTCCACCGGTTAAGTCGTGTGGAACGAGATTTCGAGGAGGAACGAAAGAACAACAGGGATTCCTTAAGGGTCTAGCAAACCTGTTGAAGGGCAAGAAGAAGGAGTCCTTATATGTTCTAATGTAGTTCCTGTTTTAAATAAGTCCCTGCGTGGACATTTATCGTATTTCAGTCCCTACGTGGACTTATCCTTTAGTCCCTGCATGGACTTGTCTCTTTATTAACCTCTATGTAGGTATGTACTTGTTTAAAAGTCCCATTTAGGGCAGGTGTAATCGTATTTGAAGTTTATGGAATGTATGTTATAAATTTCATTTTTGTGGTTACTATATATGAAATAAATCAAAATCATTCCTTTTAAATTTAAATCTGCCTAAGTAAAGAATCTTAAGAGTGAAACCTAGCCAGGTGTCTTTTTAGACCCGGCCAAGATGGTAAGACCTGATTAAAAGATTCAGAATTCCAGTTAACCTCTGTAATCATGTTAACGTTCATGGCAGATGTGATTCGTTAAAAATCGCACGCGTCATTCTTATATAAGAATCCTTCTAAGGATTCCAAAGCCCAAATTAATGATATAATAAATCATGGGTTAAATCATCAATAAAGATGATCATTTATTAAATATCCATTAGTGATGTAGTGCCTACGGGCCGAATTATTAAGCATCCATTAGTGATGTAAGCGCCTATGGGCCATAATGATTGTCATATAATACAAAAGACAGTGGTGGTCTATGACTCCCTGTCAGAAAGGGTAAAAGGACTACGGTTCAAACCTTCATACCTTGATTCTCTGTAATCTCGGCTAATATTATAATAATGTCCTAGTGACTAGGCTTTTATGCCACTAACAATATTATTTGTAATTAGGATAAGCTATATTCAAATCCTAAATAATAGTGAGTAACAAATTAACCAGATATGGTCTCTGTTTACCATGGTTAATGAATTGCCGTAAAAGACAATTCCATAATAAACTCCTAAATAAAATTTTCGTTATCTTCTGTAACAGATTCAAGTTACAATGGCTGATCCTAGTGGAGAAAATAGCCATTCGAAGGACGACGAATACGATAACGCCCAGGTTCATCTGACGGGCGCAGAGTTGAAAGCTCTTGTCGATAATGCTGTCAAGGCAGCTCTGGATCGACAATATGAGGAATATACTGAATCTCGGAGCAGAACCATATCCAAACCACACTCCAAGCCGAAGACCCACACCAAATCTCACAGCAAACCACTGTCCAAGCCTAAAAAGGACGATGATAACCACTCGTCCAATGAAAACAGTGTCCGTCAAGAAAGAGTATATACTGACGCATCTCGCGCTAGAGGCTGCACCTACAAGTACTTTGTATCATGCAAACCCCGGGACTTCACTGGGGAGAAAGGAGCGGTCGATTGTATGACGTGGCTTGACGAGATGGACACCGTGGTGGACATCAGCGGCTGTGCGGAAAGAGACGTGGTAAAGTTTGTGTCTCAATCATTCAAGGGCGAGGCCCTGGCTTGGTGGAGGTCGTTGGTTCAGGCCTCGGGAAAGGCTGTTCTATACAGCATGACATGGGAGGAATTCGTTTCTCTCATTAAGGAGAACTACTGCCCTCAACATGAGGTGGAAAAGATAGAATCTGATTTTCTATCATTGGTGATAACAAACCTTGACTGCCAAGCTTACCTAACGAGCTTCAACACGATGTCTCGGTTGGTTCCATATCTGGTAACCCCGGAGCCAAAGAGAATCGCTCGTTTCATCGGTGGGTTAGCCCCCGAAATAAAGGCAAGCGTGAAGGCCTCTCGGCCAGCGACCTTTCGATCTGTAGCCGATATATCTTTGTCCCTTACTCTGGATGAGGTCCGACAAAGATCGCTAAGGAACAAAGAAGCTGAAAAGAGAAAGCGTGAAGATGAAACTTCACGGAGGTCGAGCAAGAAACACCATGGAAACGGTGATAACAAGAGGGGGTCGGAGTCAAGGAAGGATGGGCAACAGTCTGGTGAGAAGCCCAAGTGCAAGACTTGCAAGAGACATCACTTTGGAAAGTGTAGGCTCGAGTCAAACTCACAGACTCAGTCGAAGTCGTATGCTTGCGGGTTGTGCAAGTCCAAGGACCACAAAACCGTGGACTGCAAGAAAATAAAAGATGCAACCTGCTACAACTGCAACGAGAAGGGGCACATTAAAAGTAACTGCCCTAAATATGCCAAGAAGCCTGAAGAGGCCAAGAAGAACAATGCTAGAGTCTTCAGGATGGAGGCGAAAGAAGCAGTGCTGGATGACAACGTGATCACAGGTACTTTTCTCGTAAATGACATCTTTGCAAGAGTACTTTTTGATTCAGGCGCTGATAAGTCTTTCGTAGATCATAAATTTTGCAAATTGCTGAATATGCCTGTCAAAACCTTAAATGTGAATTATGAGGTAGAGCTAGCAGATGGTACCATAGAAACCGTCTCCACTGTGTTAGATGGATGTGTGATATCCATTAAGAACCACTCTTTTCCTCTATCTCTACTTCCCTTTAAATTGGCCGGTTTTGACCTAGTATTGGGTATGGACTGGTTATCTCACAACCAGGCTCATATCGTCTGCAACAGAAAGCAAGTGGTGATAAAGACTCCGTCTGGTGAATCGCTTACCATTCGGGGAGATACCCAGTACGGATTGCCTGAGCAAATGACTATGCTCAAGGCTTCAAAATGTCTAAAGAAGGGTTGTGTCATCTACATGGCACAGGTGATTATTGAAGAGCCTAAACCGAAGATTGAAGACATTCCCGTTATTTCGGAGTATCCAGAAGTTTTCCCTAAAGATCTACCTGGGTTGCCACCAGATAGGCAAGTGGAGTTCAGGATCGATATCATCCCTGGAGCAGCACCTATTGCTAGAGCACCTTACAGGCTAGCACCAACCGAAATGAAGGAGCTAAGGACCCAGCTGGATGAACTGCTAGCTAAAGGTTTCATCAAGCCCAGTTCGTCTCCCTGGGGAGCACCTGTCCTGTTTGTTAAGAAGAAGGACGGATCGATGCGTCTGTGCATCGATTATCGCGAACTTAATAAGGTCACGATAAAGAATAGATATCCCTTGCCGAGGATCGACGATTTGTTCGATCAGTTACAAGGGGCAAGTTATTTTTTGAAGATCGATTTGAGGTCAGGCTACCATCAACTGAAAGTCAGAGATGAAGACGTATATAAAACAGCATTTAGGACTCGCTACGGTCACTACGAGTTCCTAGAGATGCCTTTTGGGCTCACTAATGCACCGGCTGCGTTCATGGATCTCATGAATCGCGTCTGCAAGCCGTACTTGGACAAATTCGTCATCGTTTTCATCGACGACATTCTTATATACTCGAAAAACCGAGCTGACCATGAGAAACACCTTCGCTGTATTCTCAAACTGCTACATCATGAGAAACTCTATGCCAAATTCTCTAAGTGCGAATTCTGGCTACGAGCAGTCTAGTTTCTAGGACACGTTGTCAGCGAGCGTGGTATCCAGGTGGATCCCGCTAAAGTAGAGGCTGTCATGAATTGGCAAGAGCCAAAGACGCCTACTGAGATTCGTAGTTTCCTGGGGTTAGCAGGATACTACAGGCGATTCATTGAAAATTTTTCAAGGATTGCTGCGCCCTTAACCTCCCTGACCAAGAAGAAGATAAAATTTGTTTGGGGCCCTAAGCAGCAAGAATCTTTTGATATTCTAAAGCAAAAGCAGAGCAACGCCCCTGTGGTGACATTACCTGAAGGTATCGAAGAGTTCGTAGTTTACTGCGACGCGTCACACACTGGCATGGGATGTGTGCTCATGCAGAAAGGCAAAGTCATTGCCTATGCTTCGAGACAGTTAAAGGTGCACGAGAAGAATTACACCACCCATGACTTGGAGCTGGGTGCTGTTGTGTTCGCACTAAAACTGTGGAGGCATTACCTGTATGGTATCAAGTTTGTGATCTATTCAGATCACAAGAGCCTTCAACATTTGTTTAATCATAAGGAGTTAAACATGAGGCAACGCCGTTGGATGGAAACTTTAAATGATTATGATTGTGAAATCAGATATCATCCCGGCAAGGCGAATGTAGTCGCTAATGCCCTGAGTAGAAAGGAAAGGGTGAAACCCATCCGAATCAATGCCAAGAGCATTAAAGTCAAGAATAATTTGATTGAAAGGGTGTTAGCTGCACAGAGAGAAGCTGTGTTGGAAGCTAACTATCCTAAAAGAAAAGTTAGGAGTAACTAAGGAGCAGTTAACTCTTAGCAAGGACAGAATCTTACGATTGAATGGACGAATATGGGTTCCGATTTATGGAGGATTACGAGATGTTATCCTCCAGGAAGCCCATAGTTCCAAATATTCTGTTCACTCGGGAGCTGATAAGATGTATCAGGATCTAAAGGCAAATTATTGGTGGATAGGCTTGAAAAAGTCTGTAGCCGCCTATGTAGCAAAATGCTTAACTTGTGCGCAAGTCAAGGCTGAACATCGAAAGCCATCTGGCTTGCTACAACAGCCTGAACTCCCTGAATGGAAGTGGGAATGTGTAACTATGGATTTTATTACCAAGTTACCCAAGACGAGGAAAGGAAATGACACAATATGGGTTATCGTTGATAGGCTGACTAAATCAACGCATTTCTTACCCATCAAGGAGACTTATAGCTCCGACATGTTAGCCCAGTTATACGTTGACAAGATTGTAGCCCTGCATGGCATACCTGTGTCTATTATCTCTGACCGGGATACTAGATACACGTCGCACTTCTGGAAGAGTTTCCAGCAATCTTTGGGCACACGATTGAATTTTAGTACGGCTTACCATCCTCAGACAGACGGTCAGAGTGAGCGTACTATTCAAACGTTGGAAGACATGCTACGTGCATGTGCTATCGATTTAGGTGGTAGTTGGGATAAGAACCTACCACTAATCGAATTCTCCTACAACAATAGCTACCATACCAGCATTAAGGCTGTGCCTTTCGAGGCATTATACGGTAGAAAGTATAGATCGCCTGTTTGTTGGGCGGAAGTTGGAGATGTCCAATTGTCAGGACCAGAGATAGTCTTCGAGACGATGGACAAGATTGTCCAGATTCGAGACCGTCTCAAAGCTGCCCGGGATAGGCAGAAAAGTTACGCAGATCCAAAGCGTAAAGATTTTCACTTCGAAGTAGGTGAAAAAGTGTTACTTAAAGTATCACCCTGGAAGGGGGTGATGCGTTTCGGTAAGAAAGGCAAGCTAAGCCCGAGATACATAGGACCTTTCGAGGTTATCGAACGTGTCGGGTCAGTTGCCTATAAGTTAAACTTACCCGAGGAGCTCAATGGAATTCACAATGTGTTCCACATCTGCAATCTAAAGAAGTGCTTCGCCGATGAATCATTGGTGATACCACATACAGATGTGCATATAGATGAGAGCTTAAAATTTGTGGAAAAACCTTTGTCGATTGAAGATCGACAGGTAAAGAAGCTTCGAAGGAAGCATGTACCTATCGTAAAGGTCAAGTGGGATGCCCGTAGAGGTCCCGAATTCATGTGGGAGGTTGAATCCACGATGAAGGAAAAATACCCTTATTTGTTTCAGTAAATCTCGGGTCGAGATTTATTTTAAGGGGGTGAGGATGTAACACCTCGAATTTTTGTGTCCAATAAATAAATGACACGTGTCAAATACGACAAAAATAATATAAACCCGGATTTAATTAAGATATGCAGTAGGATTTTCGGATATGTCGACATGTTAATTTTATACCTCTGAGCGACTCCGTTATTATAAATCCCGAGACCCCAAGAAAATTTATAAGCACCTAATCTTAATTGGGTCATCATTAATATTAATCAAAAACATCCAAGTTAATAAAATGGGTTCTAAGAAAATAATGCAATGCAAATGATAAGACATGAGCCCATCCTCTTTTGCAAACCCATATTGCATAATGGGGTAGACATCTGGTCAAGTATGGGTAAAAGGCCAGCCATCAAAATTATTAATTCAAAGTTGACCGTTCAATGCATGAAAGGTTAATTTTTTTTGACACTGTTGAGCATTTACGGACCGTAAGGGTCATGCCTTATGGACCATAAGGGGGTGAAGGGGTAAAAATGTTTCCGCCACAGGCTTACGGACCGCAAGGCCCAAGCCATACGGTCCGTAAGCGATGCCCAGCGACAGAAAGTTGGTTGTTGGCTGTTTAAAGCGGTAAAACATTAATGTAAGGATCTTCCAAAGATATGGGCGACCCCTAATCACTCCCTTACACTATGGAACACTTGTTGATGATCAAGGAGCATGGGTAGACTTGTTTGCTAACAATCTAGGGCCTTATGAGCACTATATAAGGGCCTCATTGCACAACAAGTCCTTCACACCCTTCTCTTGCATCTCTGATCATCTCTGGAGCTCAAGACTTCTATCTAAGCTTCACATTTCGTGCATAGAACTTCAGTAAGTTGGTTCAACCCTTTATGGTTTAGTTTTTGCTTAGTTTTAGCTTAAAAGTCAAACCGTCGTAATTAACGGTTGACATAACGGTTAATCACAAATGGTCCAGTGATTAACCGAACCAAAAGAAGTTATAAGTTGGTATTTATGTGGGTAATAAACCCTTAAAAGGGTTCCCCCTTATCACCACTCTAACTAGTTCAAATGACTAGTCAAACATGCTTAGAAAAAGTCAACAGAAGTACTATTTTACGATTTACGCAAAATCTGTAATATAGATGATATGTAACCTGTTTAAACACTCATAAAACATGATGATAAGTATATTAACTAGTCTAAGCTTGTTTGATCCGGCCATTTACTATATTGACCCGGTTCGGAGCCGAAAGTCGCAAAACTTTGACTTTTGCTTTGACTTCAGTTCTGACCCGTTTTAGGGTAATGTAGATATGCCTTAGGACTCTCTTAGGACCAGGTTACATGATGGTATAACCCTCTGTGACCGGTTCGTCATTTGTCCAAGTCTTTTACACCTTTCCGTTAATTGCTTAAAAGTTGACCCCAACGCCCTTTTCAAATTAAAACGAGAATTTCGGACATGTGAAAGGACCATAACCTTGGTTACTGAATTCTAAGCATGTCCCTAAAATTTCATGTCAATCCGAGGTCCAGATTAGGACTTATGCTAAATAGCGCAAATTGCGAAACTTTAATAATTAAATAGCGCAATTAGCATAACGCTTATCTAAACCCGGATTTCGACACCAAACCTTTTACACACTGATGTAAAATTAAATTTTGGGATTTTTAAAGATTTTTAATTATTTTTGACCTGCTCATAACCTACGGTTATGGCATCGGTTCAGTAAATACCGAATTTGCCCTTTTTGACCATAACTTGAGTTCTACAAGGTCTTTTGACCCGATTCCAGTTGCTACTGATTTTAAATAATAAATAAAGTATTTTAGACCTTATAAACTGTTCAGGGAACTCAGATTTCCTGTAGAACTCAGAAAGCTCTTTAAAAGCCTTTAAAATGACCGAAAAACCCCTACGGGGCGTATAAAGAACTTAAACTCGTTACGGGCAATACGGAAGGTATCCTACTGATACCACAACCTCTTTAAAGCATATTGACTTAGAAACAAGTGTAGGACTCATACGGTTACCCGTTACGCCTTTTGCGCGCACGGTTCGGCTTATGTAACTAGTTTACATCAATTAGCCGAAACGGGTCAAACCATATCGTTTTAACCCCAAAATCCAGAGTATGATTATTATACCCATATAAAACAAGTCTTCAAACTTGTTGGGTCAAAATCACACTCCATTCATGGTTTTCGCCTTTCACGCGATTAAACCGTAACTATCCTTTGAAACCAACCGGTCTAAGCTACGGCAAATATAAAGACCCGTTAGGATTCTAATAGGTTAATTTAAACCTTCGTTCCAGATTAGGGGACCAGTAAAAGCTATCTGCAATTTATTTCAATTTAAGGAATTATACTTGCAAAGGTAAATACTTTTAACTTATTTTCCGTTATACGGGCTTGGGTTACGGTATTTAAAATACCGCTTGGTCGGGCAATTGACCCCAACTCATTTGTAGTTGGGTATTATCAATGTGACCCGTTTAAAAACTTGTTTTGTTGGCTTAACGCCTTTGGGGGCTTAATGACCATGTCCCGGATATCCTTGGCTGCATTTACGAATGGCCACGACCTTGACATCCCGGTGTAGGCGTACACCCGGCATTATGTCCATAACTATAAAAGTGTAGCCGTTGGTTACCCGCCACGGTTTTATACTATGTGGTGTGTCTATTAAACTTTAACCCGATACGACTCGGGCGACCGAACGCATAGTAACATGTAATTCTTTACAAGATTTCATTATAAATTATCCCAAGTTATAAAGAGTTTGTGCCTTGAGCATTTAAACCAATTTTATCAAACATTTTACAAAAGTGTCAGTTGAATGTATTTACCAGTGTAAACTGACGTATTTTCCCCAAAAAGACTAAATGCATGTACTATGCGTAATGGGCTGGGATTTCTCCTTAGCATCACTAGAAGTCCCGCAAGCTTAAGATGCCTGAAGTCTGTTGAACAATACTTTTGTTATTTCTATTTGATCCCCTGTGGATTTTTATTTCAACAATGGTGATACATTGATATTACACTTAATGTTGAAATATAATTATCTTTATGCTTCCCCTGTGCATTTATATATTGTGGTTTGACTATATTGTTGCCAACTACGTCACAGTAATCCCCACCAGGCCCACCGGTGATACACGTGGAAATCGGGGTGTGACAGGTTGGTATCAGAGCCAACGTTGAGTGAATTAAACATTATCCTTAGGTGTTTAATCTCAATGTCACAATTGCACATACTTGAGTCTAGACAAGAACATAGGACAATTTTGAATTGTTATTCCAGTTTGTGTTCCTTTGTTTATTGTGATTTAAAGGTTTGTTAAGCAGGAAATATGCCGCCAGCCATTAGAAGAGGATGAAAGGGCAAGGGGCCGATCACTCACAATGATCACGAGGCCGGACCATCGAACATGCGAGCTCCTTCGAGTACAAGGAGTGAAGAACCTCAAAGACGAAGAAGAAATCTCTTTGAGCCTGCACGACATTCTACCTCGCATAGCTCGACGCCATCGTACCGTCACTCGTTCGGGCCAGATTCCAAAAATGATCCCAATAACCCTCAACCTTCCTACATACCTCTTCAGCGTTCGGTATCGCACCGTGCTTTTGATGATCCCACTCCTTACTTCAGAGGTCAGTTTAACCCAGCAGATTACATTCAGGAACCTGCAGGCTTTGTCCCGTTAGGACCACAGGATCACTTCTCAGAAGACCATATGGATGAGGACACAGATCCCATAGAACCTGCTCGTGGTACGCCCACACATCCTATCGAGATCTCTGATGGATCTTCTTTCCATGGCACACCTTATCAAGGGCCAGATAGTTTTCAAGCGCTGTTCAACCAGCACGAGTGGTACTTCACACCCTCCCATCAGACATCGCAACACCTGCAGCAACAGCAGCAGCAACAGCAAGATCCCACCGAGGATCCACGTTTCGTGGCTGTTCCGCCACCACCTCCGCCACCGGTTCAACCAGAAATGCCTGATCCGCCAAGGCGTAGGAGATCGGGTGCTCGTATGTCCACCCGAAGAGGGGAATTCCACTTCAGCACCCCTCGACACTCTAGTGGTAGTCACTACCCGCCACTACAAGAAGAAGGACCTTCAAGTCCAGTACAGGAGGCGAACTCCGCACCAGTTGCACCATCTTCGCCACCATTTGGGTATGACCACCCAATACCTGCATACACGGGTCCAACGGCATACAACCCGTTCGAACAGCCGTCGCACACGCATTACAATTACAACTATTAGCGCGACCCATATGTGATAGCGGCTAGGTATAATGCCCGCTATCCCGACGGAGCTTTTGGAAACCTAGGGATACCAGATTACTCAGCTCATGGGTATCCAGCACCTCCTAGACCTCCAGTTCCGCAACCGGCGCCACAACCACGTTTTTCTCCTCCTGAACAAGAAGAAATCCTCCACCGGTTAAGTCGTGTGGAACGAGATTTCGAGGAGGAACGAAAGAACAACATGGGATTCCTTAAGGGTCTAGCAAACCTGTTGAAGGGCAAGAAGAAGAAACGTGACCATTAGTCCTTATATGTTCTAATGTAGTTCCTGTTTTAAATAAGTCCCTGCGTGGAACGACTCGGTTTTATACTATGTGGTGTGTCTATTAAACTTTAACCCGATACGACTCGGGCGACCGAACGTATAGTAACATGTAATTCTTTACAAGATTTGATTATAAATTATCCCAAGTTATAAAAAGTTTGTGCCTTGAGTATTTAAACCAATTTTATCAAACATTTTACAAAAGTGTCAGTTGAATGTATTTACCAGTGTAAACTGACGTATTTTCCCCAAAAAGACTAAATGCAGGTACTATGCGTAATGGGCTGGGATTTCTCCTTAGCATCACTAGAAGTCTCGCAAGCTTAAGATGCCTGAAGTCTGTTGAACAATACTTTTGTTATTTCTATTTGATCCCCTGTGGATTTTTATTTCAACAATGGTGATACATTGATATTACACTTAACGTTGAAATATAATTATCTTTATGCTTCCGCTGTGCATTTATATATTGTGGTTTGACTATATTGTTGCCAACTACGTCACGGTAATCCCCACCGGGCCCACCGGTGATACACGTGGAAATCGGGGTGTGACATCATGAAAAGTACTTAATTTTGCCAGAAAATCTCTAATCAATTGTCATAAAAGACATCAATACACCTCATGAAAAGTACTTAATTTTGGCATAAAATCTCTAATCAATTGTCATAAAAGACATCAATACACCACATGAAAAGTTTATTATATTAATAGAAAATTAAACAAGTGACATAAATAACTCTACTCAAGAGTTTGTCACTATATGTAGAAATTTAATATTATTATATGTTATTACTTTATGAACTAGAAAGGCAACAAAGTGTCACACTTTTACTTTTTGAATATCAGAATGAATAATCATAATAATAATAAAGATGATTGATGCTTAATGTAGCTAATCATACATGCAAGAGTTATTTTACCTTTAAAACATGTGTTATGATGAAAAACGTAAATGAAAATAATATATAAAAGTGTTGAAAGAATATAATGAAGTGGCAAAGATGTAAAACTTATCTAAATTGCTAACAAACTTTTTATTAATTATATAAACTAATAGGGAATGTTAACTGCCAATTTAAATCATTTCTTTATAGCTCTTTATGGCTAATTTAAATGATTTCTTTATAGCTCTTTATGGCTAATTTAAATGATTTCTTTATAGCTCTTTATAGCTAATTTAAAAATTGAATTATAGTAATTAGTTACCATCCCGTTTCTTCTTAACCCCCTTCAATTTCTTTGGTGGTTTTAGAAAGCAATCGACCAAACATAAAAGCATAATTCTAGATCATGTATATCAAATTATCAATTCCAACGAGATTTCAACCGGTGAAGTATATGGCCGATTAAATACATAGAAAATTAGGTTTCTTCGGCAAATATTAATTAGGTATATGCAAATTAACTTGTTTTCAAACAAAGTTTATTAGGCTCATCATCTTAAATACAATTTCTCAGTTGAAATCAAAATGTCAAAATAATTCTTAATACAAAAAAATAATTTATGTGCATTTTGATGATCATATTGACCCGTTACTAGCAAATATAAATACTATATGTAACATTTAAACCTTCGTACATTTATAATGGATGAATAATAGATTATGACTAGTTAACCTAGGCAAGATTTTCATCAAGCCCATATAAGAACAACCAAAAGAAAAAATATACATAAAAAATAATGAGGTCACGGGTCATGATGACTTAATGATGATATTGGGGGAAAATCTGAAATACTACAAATCTAAAATGTAGTAAATGGCATGAAAGAGTCCGATTTTATAAAGTAGAAGTCACACATTTTTTATTTGATGCTAATGAAGAACGTAAGCAATTGCATGAAAAAAATAATCTTCAAAGGCTGTAAACGTTGTTATTTTTTTTAAACAAATCAAATATAATTTATTTTTCAGTCATTTTCTCCTCAGTTACTTTCATGCCATCAAAATATTCACAAATCTATATCCAAATTTTCTAGTTATAATTATATACAAAAACAATAAAATGAGGACAAAACATGGAGCCATGAAGTCCAAGGTGAAAGGCTGCAGGTCAATTGTTTCTACTCTTAATTTCACTTTTCATGGATACGATAACATTATTCAAGATGTCTAAAATAATAAAACAATTACTAAGTAGAAATATGAGCTTTGTGTATTGTTACCTGAATGGATGAAAGAAAAACCAAATCATGGATATGAAGATTCAAATCATGGATATGAAGATCTTGCAGCAATTCGTGCTGATAACGTGTTGTAAAACAATGGTCTATTAGCAATCCATATACAACTATACTAAACATGAGAGAACCAGACTATAGAGAATAAGTGAATAGGAATTCTTTTTCATTGAGATATCAACATACAATACAAAGAACTCTATATATAGTGTTCTTACATTAATACAAAGGAGAAGAAGAGATGGTGGTTACATATGTGGAGAGTCACCACATTATGGTGCATTCATAACACTATCTATATCTTTAAATACAACCAGAGGAATTGTCAACTTTCCTTAAGTTGATATTGTCACACCCCCAAAATCCACCTGCGGAGTACCACCGCGTGGGAGCGTGACTGACCAGGATCAAGCCATCAATCATATTGAACATAGCATAATATAAATAAAGTAATTCGTAAAACTCCATTCAATACAATTGACGTTTCAAAACAATCATAGTATCAGTAGCGGAAGCATAAGTAAATAACCCAAGTAAACCATAAGTTCAATTATTCGAAATGTTTAAACATAGCGTTCTTAACCCACTGCCCACAACGTCCCGCTCCTCCAGTGCAAGCTCCATAAGTACCTAAGGTCCTGCAAGGCATGCAGCAGATAATCAACAAACTAGTTGAGCGAGTTCACAGTTTATAGTTTAGTTTGGGTAATAGTGCGTTTGTTCAATTAAGTTTCGTATCGTATCAGTTCCATCGCGGCCTCACAGGCATGTGTGCGAAGATTATGTTCGTTAGTTCGCGACCGTAGTCTTTACCGACCAGGGTGTGTGCGAAGGCAATTGATCAGTTCGTTCGCGACCATAGTCTTTACCGACCAGGGTGTGTGCGAAGGCAGTTGAGTAGTTCGTAAGCATCAACAGTTTAATCGTTCGTTACAGTATCAAAGTATGCACAAGTAATCATCCAACCCATTCCCACCCTGGGAACCCATGCCTTGGCTGTGTGAACTCACCTTGGTTTGCTCGGTATGCTAAGTTATGCACTCACAAGTAATTAATCACGTCCTATTGTATACACGTATAGTAAATCAGTTCATGGTCGAAATGTTACGCATGCAATTAATTGTTCACATAGCAGTTAGTTTGCATATCGGCACAGCACGTAGTATGGCACGAATACGTTCATCACTAAGCATGGCATGTCAATTAAATCAACATATGTTCTATTGTTCCAGACATTATTCAAAACCCTAATATCTTTCGAATCAAATCATTATCTTTCGACATCAGTAATCATAATCATCAAAATGATCCTTCGGTCCGAAGGTTATGTTTCGAACTAACACTATCTTTCGACCCAAGTTATCTTTCGGTCAAACTAGGTTTCGGTCAATTAATGGTTCGGTCAAACTATCTGTCGGTCAAACTATCCTTCGGTCACTACTACTATGATTCGAAGGATAGGTATCTTTCGGTCCAACAGTGGTTCGATCAATAAGTATCCTTCGGCTAGTAACAGTTACGTTTATCCGATTAACCCTTAACACAATTTTCACAAATCTGCTAACATCAACAAGATCAAACAAGCATACTTCTCATGTTTATCAAGAACCCTAATCTGAATAACCAGATCATTCAAGCTACAAGATTATTCAAACCATCCGATTTACACATATGTTTTGATTACATAAACTTGTCCGATTACAATATCCAGCCGATTATTAATCTGGTTAACATACATATCCAATTCGTATACAAATCCGAGGAACATCCAAATTCTACCAATCATTCACAACCGAAAAACATGCAACCCTAATATCTTTCAAAACATACATACTATCCGATCACGATATGAACAATTTGGTTAACATATATCCGACTAATATACGTATCCGATAAATCATACAATCCACATATTACAAGTAAATCGGTAAATCATATAATCACATACACCTTAAATACTAACCGGAATTGAGAGCAAAAAGGGAATTGTTCAGCAAATAATCTCCGGGTGTTTGTAATTGCCGTCACACACGAACTGAAAACTAGGGTTTTTCTTTGAAAATAACCATCAGTTTACATGCATCCTTATATATACGTATCACAGTAATGGGCCAAGCCCAACAGAACAACTGGGCCGAAACATATCGAAGGATATGTTTCGAGCGCGAAGGATATGTTTCGAGCGCGAAGGATATGTTTCGAGCGCGAAGGATATGTTTCGAGACTTCATATGTTTCGACATCCTTCGATTCATGCATCATGTTTCGTGGAACATCCTTCGTAGGTTGGGCCATGATTCACACTAACTAGCTAACATACAGTACAAGTTTCACAATATGGAACCCATTATACACAATCAAACAATTATGCACAATCAAGCAATCAAACATATATATATACTTTCATATCAATCAAATGTGAAATTAAGTAATTAGTCAAACACATGCTCTTGTAATACGTATGAAATCAATCTTAGAAATTCGAGTTGTCACATTATCCCCAACTTGAAAGAAATTTCGTCCCGAAATTTGGTACGCACTTACTGAGGTAGCTAGGCAAGTTACATAGTTCACCGGTTTTCCTGGGGTGTCACATCATCCCCCCGTTGATTTGGAATTTCGTCCCGAAATTCAGTAGTAGTAGCTTCAGCCTCAGAAGTGGATGCATTGGTTTCGAATAGCTGGGGGTACTTTTCTCTCATCTGGTCTTCGCGTTCCCATGTATACTCTGGGCCACGCTGGGAGTTCCAACGAACTCGCACAAGAGGGATTCTCTTGTGTTTGAGGACCTTAACATCCCGGTCCGTGATTTCAACTGGTTCCTCGACGAACTGCAACCGCTCGTCGATAGTGAGTTCCTTAAAAGGAACTATGAGGGTCTCATCTGACAGGCACTTCTTCAGATTCGACACGTGAAATACATTGTGAACTGCACCGAGTTCAGGAGGTAGGTTTAATCTGTAGGCTACCTTGCCAATCTTTTCTAAGATTTCGAACGGTCCGACGTACCGCGGATTTAGTTTGCCTCTTTTACCAAAACGAACCACACCCTTCCAGGGTGAAACTTTCAATAAAACCCGGTCCCCGACCTCAAATTCCAATGGCTTTCTACGCTTGTCCGCGTAGGCTTTCTGACGGTCGCGTGCTGCCGCCATGCGTTGCCGTATCTGTGCTATCTTTTCTGTGGCGTCCACAACAATTTCTGGACCCGTAATTTGACTATCCCCCACCTCTGCCCAACAGAGAGGTGACCGGCATTTACGTCCGTACAATGCCTCGAATGGAGCGGCTTGAATGCTGGTATGGTAACTGTTATTGTACGAGAACTCCACCAAAGGGAGGTGCTTTTCCCAGCCGTTGCCGAAATCGATAACACACGCTCGGAGCATGTCTTCTAGAGTTTGAATAGTTCGCTCAGACTGCCCATCCGTCTGAGGATGATATGCTGTGCTCATGTCTAATCGTGAGCCGAAGGATTTGTGCATCGCTTGCCAAAGCTCTGACGTGAATCGTGCATCGCGATCCGAAATAATAGAAGTGGGCACTCCGTGCCTCGAAACAACTTCTTTAAGGTAAACATCTGCTAGGGTGGAGAACTTATCCGTTTCCTTGATAGCCAAGAAGTGAGCAGACTTTGTGAGTCGATCAACGATTACCCAAATAGTGTCATTCCCACGCTGGGATCTAGGCAAGCCCGTAACGAAATCCATGGAAATTTCTTCCCATTTCCACTGCGGTATCTTGGGCTGCTGAAGTAGACCAGCTGGCTTCTGATATTCGACCTTGACCCTCGCACAGGTCAAACATTTTCCAACGTAAGTAGCGATGTGAGCCTTCATACTAGGCCACCAATAAGTAGTGCTGATGTCGTGG
This sequence comes from Helianthus annuus, assembly GCF_002127325.2. Classification (NCBI taxonomy): domain Eukaryota; kingdom Viridiplantae; phylum Streptophyta; class Magnoliopsida; order Asterales; family Asteraceae; genus Helianthus; species Helianthus annuus. The sequence continues at coordinate 161,002,387 of NC_035449.2, read as the reverse complement.
TACATTTTATCCGACCCTGGATGTACCGAATAGCGAGACTTGTGAGCTTCATCCATTACAAGTTCGCGTAACCCGCCATAAAGTGGGACCCAAATACGCCCCGTTACATAGTAAGCACCGTCTTCCTTTTGTTCCATGCGTTGCCTTGAGCCGCGTAAGGCTTCAGCTTTGACGTTTTCGGGTTTCAGTGCTTCTAACTGAGCAGCTCGTAACTGTGCAGGAAGACTGGACTGAATGGTAAGCTGTAGCGCTCGCACGCGCTTAGGTAGAGTGTCTTTCCGACTGAGGGCATCAGCCACAACATTGGCCTTGCCTGGATGATACTTGATGGCGCATTCGTAGTCGTTCAGAAGTTCAACCCATCTTCGTTGACGCATATTCAAATCCTTTTGCTTAAGGATATGCTCGAGACTCCTGTGATCGGTGTAAATCGTGCACCTGGTACCGTACAGGTAGTGTCGCCATATCTTAAGCGCGAAAACAACAGCTCCCAGCTCTAAATCGTGCGTCGTATAATTCCGTTCATGAACCTTGAGTTGCCGAGAGGCGTATGCGATAACTTTATCCCGTTGCATCAATACACAACCAAGCCCTTGTATTGATGCGTCACAATAAACCACGAAGTCATCCGTGCCCTCGGGCAGTGAGAGAATAGGCGCGCTGCAAAGCCTATCCTTTAAGTACTGAAAAGCGGTCTCTTGCGTATTACCCCATCTGTAAACGACACCTTTCTGTGTAAGCATAGTAAGTGGTTGCGCGATCTTTGAGAAGTCTTTAATAAATCGCCTGTAGTAACCTGCCAAACCCAAAAATTGGCGTATCTCTGTCGGTGTACGTGGTGCTGGCCAGTTTCTGATCGAATCAACCTTGGATGGATCGACATGAATCCCATCCTTGTTTACCACATGACCTAAGAAGTGGACTTCACGAAGCCAGAAGTCGCATTTTGAAAACTTTGCGTACAATTGCTCTTTTCGAAGAAGTTCCAAGATAAGGCGTAAGTGCTGCTCGTGCTCCTCCTGACTCTTGGAGTAGATCAAAATGTCGTCGATGAAGACGATAACAAACTTGTCGAGATAGGGTTTGCACACCCTGTTCATAAGATCCATGAAGACTGCTGGCGCGTTTGTAAGCCCGAATGGCATGACCAGAAACTCGTAGTGACCATAACGAGTTCTGAAAGCAGTTTTGGAGACGTCCTCATCCCGGACTCTCAGCTGATGATACCCTGACCTCAAATCGATCTTGGAATAGTAACACGACCCTTGCAACTGGTCGAATAAGTCATCTATGCGTGGAAGAGGATAACGGTTCTTCACCGTCACCTTGTTGAGTTCACGATAGTCGATGCACATCCTGAACGTACCGTCTTTCTTCTTCACAAATAACACTGGAGCTCCCCAAGGCGAAGAGCTTGGACGAATAAAGCCCTTTTCCAAGAGCTCTTGCAGCTGTTTCGACAGTTCTTCCAGTTCGGTTGGAGCTAAACGATATGGTGCGCGGGCTATTGGCGCTGCTCCAGGAGCCAATTCAATCTGAAACTCGACTTGACGATGAGGCGGTAAGCCTGGTAAATCTTCAGGAAACACCTGAGGGAAGTCGCGTACAACTGGGATATCCTCCAGCTTCTTTTCCTTTGCTGATGCATCAGTAACGAGGGCCAAAATGGCAGTATGCCCCTTTCGTAAACATTTCTGCGCCTTCAAGTAAGAGATGATGCCAACCACAGCACCACTCTTGTCGCCCTGAACTGCGAGAGGTTCTTGACTGGAGCGAGGAATACGAATAACCTTTTCCTTGCATAAGATCTCTGCGTGATGTTGAGATAACCAATCCATGCCGATGACGACGTCGAAGCTACCCAAGACTATGGGTATAAGATCAATCGTGAAAGTCTGACCCGCTAGAACAATGCTACAACCCTTGACTACATGAGCGGCTTCTACACTTTTACCATTCGCTAGTTCTACGACGTGTTTAGTGTCTAGAGGTGTTGGTGTACGTTTTAATAAGTTACTCATTTTCATGGACATATAACTTGTATCAGCACCCGAATCAAATAAGACAGTAACATAAATATCGTCGAGAAGAAACTTACCCATAACCACATTGGGATCATTCACTGCATCTCCTCGACCCAACACAAAAGCACGACCACGAGCTTCATTGCCGTTGTTGTTTCCCCCGTTGTTGTTGTTACCATTACCCTGATTGTTGTTATTCCCGTTGCCCTGGTTGTTGTTGTTATTGCGATTCTGGTTCAACTGGGGACAATCGCGTTTGTAGTGACCTTCAGCCCCACACTGGAAACACCCCCGGTTTCCACGCTGTGGCTGCTGCTGCTGATTCTGTGGAGCTGGCGGTGGAAGTTGCTGGTTCTGATTCACTGGTCGCGCGCTTCTACAATCTTTGGCCTCATGGCCCATCTTGTGGCATCTTTGACATTGACTCCTGCGACATCTTCCACTGTGGTGTTTGTTGCACCTGTTACACCACGGGTGATTTCCCTTATAACCACTATGTCCCTGACTGCCCGATGACTGCTGACTCGGACTCTGGTAATCGTTGGTGCGACGTTGCTGAGTTTGGGACTGAACAGACGCTGATCCCCTGCTGGAATCCCCGTCCCACTTTCTTTTATTCTCGCTGGGTGTGGCAGAAGTAGCAGCAGTGGGAGTGACTGAAGTAACAGCTGTAGCAGTAGCGCCGACACGCTTCGGCAGTTTATTCTGATCCACTGCCTGATCGGTGATGCGGTGAGCGAGACGCTGTATTTCCTGGATATTGTTGAGGTTAGCCGAGGTAACGTGGCTCTGTATTTCTGGCACCAAACCTTTAAGATACAACTCGATACGCTTGTAAGGAGGGTCCACCATAGTTGGACATAACACAGCCAACTCATTTGATCTCTTGGTGTAAGCTTCAATTTCCGAACCAACCATCTTCAGATTATACAACTCGTCCTCCAACTTGTGAATGTCTTCTCTAGTGCAGTATTCCCTCTTGATCAGTTCTTTGAATTCATTCCAGGGTGTGGCGTTAGCAGCTGCCAACCCTAAAATCTGCACTTGTGCGTTCCACCAAGTGAGCGCAATCCCTTCAAGTGTGCCAGTGGCGAATTTCACCCTGCGAGCCTCAGGGCATTCACACATCTCGAAAACTGACTCGAGCTTTTCAAACCAGTGGAGGAGTCCAACTGCTCCCTCCGTGCCACTGAACGAGCTAGGACGACAGTCCATGAAAGTCTTGAAGGTACACGCAGGTTGTTGCTGAGCGGGTTGACCTATTGTGTACGAATAGGGCAAAGTTAAGTACGAGAATTAATGTAGGATCTAAAGATCCTAGTGTCTATACTGCAGGGTATACTACCTGCTTGGGCGGCTGCAACTGCCGCAGCAACGAGAGCCTCTAGCTGGGCTTGAGTCATGGTAATTCGTGCGGCCATTGATCTTCACATCAAAGGCAACATAAGTGAGAAAGGTTCGCGAATAGTGCGATGACAGAAGAGTGTAAGCACATAAGTATTCTCATGCAATGTCAAGTTGTGAGCAAGGTAATGTAAGCATACTACGAGCAAAGTTCTATGCAAATTCTAGCATGTAGGCAATAAACATAAACCTTATTACCTAGGAAGTTGAGTCTTGCACGTGGAGCGAAGCGTCGTTGTGGATCGTTGAGAGCACTGTTCTGGTTATAGTCTGGTTTTAATAAAAACGTTTTTCCCCATATTAAAACCAAGTTCTCTATAACCAATGGCTCTGATACCAATCTGTCACACCCCCAAAATCCACCTGCGGAGTACCACCGCGTGGGAGCGTGACTGACCAGGATCAAGCCATCAATCATATTGAACATAGCATAATATAAATAAAGTAATTCGTAAAACTCCATTCAATACAATTGACGTTTCAAAACAATCATAGTATCAGTAGCGGAAGCATAAGTAAATAACCCAAGTAAACCATAAGTTCAATTATTCGAAATGTTTAAACATAGCGTTCTTAACCCACTGCCCACAACGTCCCGCTCCTCCAGTGCAAGCTCCATAAGTACCTAAGGTCCTGCAAGGCATGCAGCAGATAATCAACAAACTAGTTGAGCGAGTTCACAGTTTATAGTTTAGTTTGGGTAATAGTGCGTTTGTTCAATTAAGTTTCGTATCGTATCAGTTCCATCGCGGCCTCACAGGCATGTGTGCGAAGATTATGTTCGTTAGTTCGCGACCGTAGTCTTTACCGACCAGGGTGTGTGCGAAGGCAATTGATCAGTTCGTTCGCGACCATAGTCTTTACCGACCAGGGTGTGTGCGAAGGCAGTTGAGTAGTTCGTAAGCATCAACAGTTTAATCGTTCGTTACAGTATCAAAGTATGCACAAGTAATCATCCAACCCATTCCCACCCTGGGAACCCATGCCTTGGCTGTGTGAACTCACCTTGGTTTGCTCGGTATGCTAAGTTATGCACTCACAAGTAATTAATCACGTCCTATTGTATACACGTATAGTAAATCAGTTCATGGTCGAAATGTTACGCATGCAATTAATTGTTCACATAGCAGTTAGTTTGCATATCGGCACAGCACGTAGTATGGCACGAATACGTTCATCACTAAGCATGGCATGTCAATTAAATCAACATATGTTCTATTGTTCCAGACATTATTCAAAACCCTAATATCTTTCGAATCAAATCATTATCTTTCGACATCAGTAATCATAATCATCAAAATGATCCTTCGGTCCGAAGGTTATGTTTCGAACTAACACTATCTTTCGACCCAAGTTATCTTTCGGTCAAACTAGGTTTCGGTCAATTAATGGTTCGGTCAAACTATCTGTCGGTCAAACTATCCTTCGGTCACTACTACTATGATTCGAAGGATAGGTATCTTTCGGTCCAACAGTGGTTCGATCAATAAGTATCCTTCGGCTAGTAACAGTTACGTTTATCCGATTAACCCTTAACACAATTTTCACAAATCTGCTAACATCAACAAGATCAAACAAGCATACTTCTCATGTTTATCAAGAACCCTAATCTGAATAACCAGATCATTCAAGCTACAAGATTATTCAAACCATCCGATTTACACATATGTTTTGATTACATAAACTTGTCCGATTACAATATCCAGCCGATTATTAATCTGGTTAACATACATATCCAATTCGTATACAAATCCGAGGAACATCCAAATTCTACCAATCATTCACAACCGAAAAACATGCAACCCTAATATCTTTCAAAACATACATACTATCCGATCACGATATGAACAATTTGGTTAACATATATCCGACTAATATACGTATCCGATAAATCATACAATCCACATATTACAAGTAAATCGGTAAATCATATAATCACATACACCTTAAATACTAACCGGAATTGAGAGCAAAAAGGGAATTGTTCAGCAAATAATCTCCGGGTGTTTGTAATTGCCGTCACACACGAACTGAAAACTAGGGTTTTTCTTTGAAAATAACCATCAGTTTACATGCATCCTTATATATACGTATCACAGTAATGGGCCAAGCCCAACAGAACAACTGGGCCGAAACATATCGAAGGATATGTTTCGAGCGCGAAGGATATGTTTCGAGCGCGAAGGATATGTTTCGAGCGCGAAGGATATGTTTCGAGACTTCATATGTTTCGACATCCTTCGATTCATGCATCATGTTTCGTGGAACATCCTTCGTAGGTTGGGCCATGATTCACACTAACTAGCTAACATACAGTACAAGTTTCACAATATGGAACCCATTATACACAATCAAACAATTATGCACAATCAAGCAATCAAACATATATATATACTTTCATATCAATCAAATGTGAAATTAAGTAATTAGTCAAACACATGCTCTTGTAATACGTATGAAATCAATCTTAGAAATTCGAGTTGTCACAGATATTGGCCACAAAACGTTAATAAAGTTTTCATTTATACTCCATGCATTTTAATCAGTTTATTTCTTTTTCTTTAACCAATTTACATTTCTAAAAATAAACATTAATAAAGCTATCACAAGTTCCCTAAATTTCAATATATTTCTATTTTTTAATCAAATTAAACTTTAAACATTGAACTATAATAAATTACAATTTTCTTTTAGTTTGTATCGAATTTTTGTTACAACATCATGAATTCTTTCAATGGTTTTGCTTTTTTTAATATAAAGTTTCTAATAATATCAACGGTCACGTCACATCGCGTTTTGCATCAAGATTTCGTTTTTTATAATGATTCAAATGTCCTCCTTCAATGTGTCTTGTGTGCACGGTTAACGTCGTCGTCGCAACACACATGTTACCGTTACTACTATTTATTTCTTTACTGTTTAGAGTCCTTTCAGATTTTTGAATTTATTTTTTATGTGTGTGTACATATATATTACCTATCACTCAAGTCATTTTTTTTATATATAATATTTTATGTTTTGATCTAAACCAGGTTTATCACCGTCGCCACGTTGCAGCGAACTTTTTTTGTTATTTAATCTGTGTTTACATGTGTATTGAAATCAATTCGATACAGAGTTTTGGCGTTTTCTATACGAGCTGGTACCGGTTTTTACCTTCATGATTGTAACACCCCGTGTTTTCGAATCTCAAAGTCAAAGTCAAAGTCCAAGTCAAATTTGACTTCTTTGACTGTAATTAGTCTATTTTATGTTTTATTATTTGTATATGTGGAGTAAGTATTGTTAATCAAAGGAATCGAAGTAATCGAATGTTTAATCGACGCGAAACGATTTACGACTGTGAATAGTAGGAAGTAACAATGCGATAAAGTCAATCAATCAATAATAATCAAGCTACTCGAATCATCAATCGAACTCGAAACTCGAATTATGCGAATTTGGTGTTATATTACGTGTGTGTGTGCCTTACGTGTTATCTGTGTGTGCTTACTTTATGATATGTGTGGTGATCAATCGAATCGAAACTCGAAACTCAATCGAACTCAATCGAAATCGAATTATGATGAATGGTAGCGAAAGGATAGTGTGAAATATAGATGCTTGTATGTAGATATAGTGGTTGGGATTAAAAGTAATTGGAATAGGAAACTCTATCGTACTCGTATCGTCTTCAATCGAAATCGAAGTATCAGAAATCGTCGCACCGAACGCTCAACAAAGGTTGTTGATCGATCAGGCTGTCAGCCGATCGAACAGCCCAGCCGATCGGACAGACTGTCCGATCGAGCAGACTGCCGATCGGGATGCCTGGCCGATCGGCCAGCCCTTTCCTCTTTTGGAAGCCTATAAATAGGCCTGTCATTGTCATTCTTTCCACTTTTGGAAACTCTCTGACCGACCAGCTTGTGCTCTTCACTATTTCTTAGATTTCTCTCAATCCTGGTGAGATTTCATCCTAAATCTTGTACTTTCTTGATCAATACACACTCCTACACCTTTCTATGTTTCAAATCTTGATTTCTAACCGTGAAATCATCAAGATCTAGGTATTCTAGGATGATGTCATCATGGTGTTCTTCAAGAACTTCATGATTTGGCCTCAATCCACCAAGAATCACTTGGATCTAGCCGATTTCCACACAAACAAACTAAGATCTAGCACAGATCTGAACATTTACACGTTGTGAAGGATTGGAAGAAGGATTTCCAACTTTCTTTCAACTCTTTTACACTCAATGTCTTCAAACCGGTAGAAATGGAGCTTGAGCCAACTCACTAGCCATTCTAATGGTTGTGTGGTTCAAGATTCGGGTTCTATCTACGAGGTTCACCGATTCCGGGGTAAACGTTAAACTATCGTTCCGAACCGTTCACCGACCGGACTTGGGTGATTCCTGTCTGAGCAGAGGAAACAAGTAAGAACGAAAGTGTCATGGTTCAGCTCGTCGTTAAAATACCTCGATATAACGTCAAACAATCAGAACAGCCAAGTGTTAGACGAACATGCCGACCAGGTAAGGATGCTGACCGATCGAACAGGCTGTTCGAACGAACAGCCTAACCAATCGGACAGGTCAGCCGATCGACCAGGCCAGCCGATCGGCTAGCATATGGCCCCACCCCTTAACAATTTCATGAAGTATAGTATTGAACGAAGTGATGTTCGATCGAACGACTGTTGGACAACATTACGCTTCGAATCATGAGATACTATGCTTCAACCCTTAATCGATTTTTTCAACTCATTCGACGTATTGGAGTGCCACCCGGTCGAACATGTCATCCGATCAGGTGACATCCCACTGAGGACCCATTCTGAAGTACCTAACCGATCAGTTAAGCCGGCCGATCGAATAGGCTGTTCGATCGATCGACCTAAAAGGTAAGGACACTTTAGTGTTCTCAAATACTACAACGAAAACTTCAAAAGGACAAGCCATCATACACAAACACATCCTACTCAAAGGAAGAAACAATCCACTCGAACAGTCCAACCGATCGAGCCTACCGGCCGATCGAACAGGCTGTCCGAACAGATTGTCCAACCGAACGAACAACCCGTTCGATCGAACCTACAGTTCGATCGACCAGGCTGTTCGACCCATCATCACTTGTTTCCATTTTACGCGTTACTCATCATTATGCTATCGAACTATTCAGGCTAACTCTACTCTCAAGCGCTCCCTTCAATCCATCAATCAATCGCTGTGAGTATACTCGAACCCTTTTTGCTTTAGCACTTTTGGGTGTTACATATGTTACTTATCTAAAATCACAATCGAACACACTACTCAACTATTTAAACGCTAACCGATCTGCATGTATTACGTGACTAAATGAATGCTTGTTGTTATGTTTACACGTGGAATGCTGTCTACCAGCCTTAACGACGCAGTACTATAGTTTGGACTCAGCACCCGTTCACACGGGGGGTTGTTAAGGACAATTACTTGCATGGATTACGGTGGTAATCATGTATTGCGAACTGTCTCAGACAGTCAACCCGCAGTCATTGGTATCGATAGATCCATGTCGATAATTAACATGCTTCGTTTTCCTCTGTGTACGTGCTGGTTATGCGTAAACTAGTTCGAACTCTATATGCTATATCAAACTTGTATGCTCACCTCTACATTATATGTATTGACTTTATTTTAACGTATGTGACAGGTGTTTAAGGTGTTTACTTACCAGGGAAGTGAGGCTAGAATAAAGCTCTAGAGCCCTCCAACAAATAGTTGTCTGACGTGGTCAAGCTAGGGGTCTTTAGAACAAACAAACAATACTTATTTTATATTTGAATCTGAGTTGTCGGAACAAAGTATTTGGCTAGATGTATTCTGTAATAATTTGTTTTACTATTTGGGATACGGTATGGGACGTATTATTTGAACTAAATGGTAATGATAGTTGTTGTGGAAACTTCTGGACAATCTGTTTCGCTCAGTGCCATGCCCCGATGATTCCGCCATCGGTTGGGGTGTGACAGACTAGTATCAGAGCCATAACTATAGGGAATTAGGCAAGACACGACCTAGTCCGGGTCGCTGTCTTAGAGACCTAGACTATAGTTAGGAACCAACGGACCAAGTTTACATGCTACCTCCCAATTATTCTACACCATCACTGCACTCGAATTTTTGAATAGAGTCAAGCGATTTAGTCAAGATTAGGTGTGAAAACCGCAAACTCTCGACTAAATTGCTTGGTCAATGCTGATTTTATTAATTCATCAATGATTTCTTCATTAATTTTTCAGAACCAACGAGGAGAATTATACCAAATCAGGAGTGAAATCCATATTTTGATGAATAATCTCCTCAAATTTTACTAAAACAAGGAAGAAGTTGCTACGCTAGGGGTGAAACCCTAACCTTGACAACTTGTTCCGGACTTTATTTTTCTCACCAAAGCCTCGACGGACTCCAACGACCTGAACTCATGAGTATGACCTAGGGAATGCATGTTGAATGCCCAAGAAACGAGGCAGAGACACGATCCCGAAAGTCGAAATGTGACGTCTATTGTGAATAGTCGAATCGCTTTGGGTAGTCAACGTCTAATAGCCGCAGAAAATCCATTTCTCGATTTTATGTGTTTTGATTCTGAGCCCGCAACTGTTGATTCTGATGACTTGTCGTTTTATGTGTTTATACGTGTACTTACCTGTTTATGTGTTTAAGTTTTGGAGACTTATCCGATTTTCGCTCTCATTTCGATCGACACACACGAATCGCATTGCCCTTCTATCTCAAAACAAAGACAAGTCGCCGCGAATCTAGATGAAATTATGCTATGATATACGCTTATACTATACTCGACATGTTATACGATCATACTATGCTACTCGATATACCATACGCGATCAACATATACGAACGACACGCGAGCTTTGAATGGTAGGTTTCTGTATTCTGACTGCCTCTGTGACTGAATGAGTATGTGCTTCCATGTTTCTGTGCTTATGTGCTTCTATGATTACGTGAAACTGTGGTTATGTGTCTATGTGTTTATGTGATACTGTCACACCCCAAATTTCCACGTGTCACCAGTGGGCCCGGTGGGGAATATCGTGACGTAGTTGATATCATCATAGTCAAACAACACAAATTTAAAATGCACAGCGGAAGAAAAAAGATAGATTCATTTCAACCAAATAAAATTGTAATATGGAGTATCACAAAGTAGTTGAAACAGATCCACAGGCAGATCAAAATAAAAAGGAAACATGTTCAACAGATTTAATTGCATCCAAGCTTGCGAGACTCTAAGTGATGCTAAGGAGAGGCCAGCCTATTACGCGTAGTACCTGCACTTAATCTTTTTGGGAAAATACATCGGTTTACGCTGGTAAATACAATTTAACTGACTCATTTTGAAAAGGTTCAAAATTGATTTAAATGCACATGGCATAAAAAGATTTTTATAACTTGGGATAATTATTTGAATATAAACTTGTAAAATATTTACATGTTTCTTATGCGTCCAGTAGCCCGGGTTTACACCGGGTTAAAGATCAATAGACACACCACATGGTATAGTCCCGCAGTGGTTAAACCCAAAACCGGCGGTTATACCTTAATATTTATTTATGCACTAACGGGTGTACGCCTACACCTGTATGCTTAGGTCGTGGCCATTTCGTAAAATGATGCCAAGGATATCCGGGACATGGTCATTAACCCCCCAAAGGCTTTAAACAAACAAAACAATTTTAACGGGTCATTTCAATGATTTAACCTACATTTGATTAAAGATTCAATGCCCGACCAAGCGGTATTTTTTATACCGTACCCCAAACCCATATAGGGAAAATAAGTTAAAAGTATTTACCTGAGCAAGTATAGTCACAATAAGCAAGTGCAAATAGCTTTTACTGGATCTCCTATTCTGGAACGAAGGTCTATAATAACCTATTAGAATCCTAACGGGTCTTTAATTTAGCCTAAGCTTAGACCGGTTAGTTTTAAAGAATGAATACGGTTCAATCGCATGGAAGGCGAAGACCGGTTTAGAATGTGGTTTTGACCCGACAAGCTTGCATGCTTGTTTAATAAGGGTAACTTAAACACATTCTGGATTTTGAGACAATAATGATATGGTTTGACCCGTTTCGGCTAAAATATGTAAACTATTACATAAGCCGATCCGAACACGGAGAGTGCGTAACGAGTAACCATATGAATCATATACAAGTTCCCTGAGTTAATATGCACTAAATATGTTGTGATATCCGTATGACATTTCCTATTATGCCCAAAATGATTTTAAACGTAAACTATGCCTCATAAGGGCATTTTGGTCATTTTAAAGGGTATAAAAGAGTTTAATTGTAATCTGAGTTACACATCTGATTTATTTAGTAAATATACTTAATTTAATAAGTTGTAATAGTAGGGTATCATATATATGTGAAATTTATTAATTATAACCCTATTATGCACCGAAGGGGCATTTTGGTAATTTCACATAAGCCTAAAAGGTTAAAACTGGAAATCTGAGTTTAAAAATTTTGCTTACTGTTATAATATAAAAATTTGCTGAATATATCAGTAGGTATCCAACTTTATATATATGAACTAGTTTTGATACATACTATGTCGTAAAAATACTTAAAAAGGCGATTTGGAGCCATTTCCGGGTTTTGTATAGAAAGCTGATACTTTTAATACTCCAGAAGGCTCAAAGTAATTTATTTAACATAACAAATCAGTAGAAAAAGGTTTGAGGTCAAAAGGATTTGTAAAACTCATTTTATAGCCCAAAAGGGCAAAACCGGCATTAACCGAATTAAGCTTAGAACACTAAGTTATGCTCAGCCTAAAATTAAATAAAATTTTCTAAAAATCCCAAAAAATTATTTTATAATAGTAGGTATAAAGTTTTGTATAAAAAATTGGGTTTAGATAGGCTATATGCCAATTACGCCACTTAATTACTAAGAATGCTTCTAATTACGCTAATGAGCATAACTCTAACTCTGGACCTCAAACTGATGTCAATTTTTAGGTACAAGTTTATAAATCAGTAACTAAGGTGTCTACTTTTTTATATTTTTAAAAATCATAATTTAAGGTGAAAAGGGCATAATAGTCAACATTTGAGCAATTAACGGAAACATGCATATGAATTAGATGTCTAATGAACCAAGTTGTATAATCACAGAGAGTTATACTAACATGTAATTAGTTTCAAAAGAATCTCTAAGGCAATCCTAAACTTGGCTTAAACGGGTCAGAACTGAAAGTCAAAGCATAAGTCAAATTATGCGACTTTTGGTTCCAAACCGAGCCTAAACTGAAAATTGTCGAGTTGAACATGTTTAGACATGCTCTTACATTAATTACCAAGTTATATTAATGATAAAACAGGTTACATGGATCCTACATTGCTAATTATGTATTAATTTGAAATAAAGCTTTCTGTTGACTTTTTGTAATTAGCTTTGACCCGACAATTGACATAGTTAGAGTGGGAATCTGAAAATACCCCTTTTAGGGTTTATTACCCACATAATTACCTACTTAAAGGTATTTTTAATTAGAGATTTGACTGGATAATTATTGTTTAATCTCGAAGTCAAACCTTAATTATGACGGTTTGACTTTTAGCTTATTAACTAAGCTAAACTGAATTATAAAGGATTAAGAACACTTACAAGAGTCCTAAGTATGATTAGTGACCTAAGAGAAGCTTGTTGAAGTCCAGAGATGCTCCTTAGAAGTCTTGAAATAAGTTGCAAGTGAGCAAGTCCAAAGTTCACAACTTCAACTCTTTATATAGTGAACCCCCTTGCTCATGATCATGCCAAAATAGTCTATGATTGTTACAAGATCATCTCATGTGTCCCTATGATGCTATATACTGCCTATCAAGCCCCTGAATTTGAATACCACACTAATAAGACGGTGGAACTGGCTGAACAGGCAGCTGTCCAAAACCTGCTGCCAGCGACAGGCTTACGGACCGTAAGCCAAATCCCTTGCGGTCCGTATCCATCTCTTACAGACCGTAAGCTTAGGTGGTTGTGGTCCGTAACCGACCCTGGTCTGATGCGCCCAGATACGCTGCTTGCGGACCGTAAGCTTAAAGCCATACGGTCCGTAACCGATGGCCAGAAGCCAAAAATCATGCAAACTTCCAAAATTTGACCATGCAATTGTGTAGTGACGAATTCTCATGTATGCTCTGCAGTAGCGGACCATGTGGGCAGGCTTTTGCATGCCTTGCATGAACTTTCACATTTGGATCTTTATGGCAAGTTTGAAATGACAGAATTTCCAAGAATTCATCTTGGATTCTCTTGAGGATTCTCTTGAGGGTTGGACATGAATTAAATTTCAAGTGTAATTCTTTTAATCCAAAATTTATTTACCGAAGGTTGTAGTAACAATTCAAGGAATTCAATTCTTCCATACAAAAATGGAAATTTTATTTATTTAGAAACAACCGGCTAAATATATATCAGATGTTTATCAAAACGACTCGAGGATCTTGGGATTTATAACTTGGGTCGATCAGAGGTATTTTAATAACATGTCGCCCTTGGGTCGATCAGAGGTAATTTAATAACATGTTGCCCTTTTTAAATCCAACCATACATCTTTATTTAATCCGGGTTCCTGACACGTTTTTCTTACATGACACGTGTCTTTGTTTTATTAGATATGAATTTTCGAGGTGTTACATCCTCACCCCCTTAAAAGAAATCTCGACCTCGAGATTTACGGAAACAATTGAGGGTATTTTTCTTTCATCGTGGACTCTAACTCCCACGTATATTCGGGACCTCTACGGGCATCCCATTTGACCTTAACAATAGGCACAAACTTCCTTCGAAGCTTCTTTACCTGTCGATCCTCAATCGACACAGGTTTTTCCACGAATTTTAAGCTCTCGTCTATATGCACATCTGTGTGTGGTATAACTAGCGATTCATCAGCTAGACATTTCTTTAGATTGCAGACGTGGAACACATTGTGAATACCACTGAGTTCTTCCGGTAAATTTAACTTATAAGCCACTGACCCTACACATTCGATGATCTCGAATGGTCCTATATACCTCGGGCTTAACTTACCTTTCTTACCAAAGCGCATCACCCCTTTCCAAGTTGATACTTTAAGCAAAACTTTATCACCAACCTTGAACTTGAGAGGTTTTCGCCTTTTATCAGCATAGCTTTTCTGCCTATCCCTGGCAGCTTTCAGGCGGTCACGAATCTGGACAATTCTGTCCGTTGTCTCAAAGACTATATCAGGACCTGATAATTGAGTGTCTCCTATTTCTGCCCAACAGATGGGCGTTCTGCATTTTCTACCATATAGTGCCTCAAAAGGTGCAGCCTGAATGCTGGTATGGTAGCTATTGTTGTAGGAGAACTCGACCAAAGGTAGGTGCTTATCCCAGCCACCTCCTAAATCAATTACACATGCACGAAGCATGTCTTCCAAAGTCTTAATGGTACGCTCACTCTGCCCATCCGTCTGAGGATGGTAAGCCATACTAAAATTCAATTGCGTACCCAGAGACGGTTGGAAACTTTTCCAGAAGTGTGACGTGTATCTGGTATCTCTATCAGAGATAATGGCCCCCGGTACTCCATGCAGAGATACAATCTTATCAACGTATAATTGGGCCAACATGTCAGAACTGTAAGTTTCCTTAATGGGTAGGAAATGTGCTGACTTAGTCAGTCTATCTACTATCACCCATATAGTATCATTTCCTTTCTTTGTCTTTGGCAGCTTGGTGATGAAATCCATCATCACCATTTCCCATTTCCAAGTGGGAAATTCAGGCTGTTGTAGCAAACCTGATGGCTTCTGATGTTCAGCTTTGACTTGTGCACACGTCAAACATTTAGCTACGTAAGCGGCTATAGACTTCTTCAAGCCTATCCACCAATAATTTGCCTTTAAGTCCTGGTACATCTTATCAGCTCCAGGATGAACGGAATATTTGGAACTGTGGGCTTCCTGAAGGATGACATCCCGCAATCCTCCATAGACAGGAACCCATATTCTTCCATTTAATCTCAGGATTCTGTCCTTGCCATAGGATAACTGTTCTTCAGTTACTCCTAGCTTTTCATCAGGATAGTTAGCTTCCAACACAGCTTCCTTTTATGCAGCTAACAACCTTTCATTCAAACTGTTCTTGATTTCAATGCTTTTGGCATTGATCCTTATTGGCTTCACTCTTTCTTTTCTGCTCAAGGCATCTGCGACTACATTAGCTTTTCCTGGATGGTATCTTATTTCACAGTCATAATCGTTCAGAGTTTACATCCAGCGTCGCTACCTTATGTTCAAATCCTTCTGATTGAACAAATGCTGAAGGCTCTTGTGATTAGAATAGATCACACACTTAGTTCCATATAAATAATGCCTCCATAGCTTTAGTGCAAATACAACGGCACCCAGCTCCAAGTCATGGGTGGTGTAATTCTTTTCGTGTACTTTCAACTGACGTGAAGCGTAGGCAATGACCTTGCCTTTCTGCATTAACACACAACCCATCCCGGTGTGTGACGCATCACAATAAACTACAAAGTCATCAATACCTTCAGGTAAAGTCAGCACTGGGGCTTTGCTCAACTTCTGCTTTAAGATATCAAAAGATTCTTGCTGCTTAGGCCCCCAATTGAACTTGCTATTCTTGCGAATGAGAAGAGTCAGGGGTGTTGCAATTCTTGAGAAGTTTTCAATAAATCGTCTGTAGTATCCAGCTAGTCCTAAGAAACTGCGAATCTCCGTAGGCGTCTTCGCCTCTTGCCAGTTTATGATAGCTTCAATCTTTGCGGGATCCACCTGGATACCACGCTCACTCACAACATGCCCAAGGAATTGGACTTCTCGAAGCCAGAATTCACACTTGGAAAATTTGGTATAGAGCTTTTCTCGATGAAGTAGTTTCAGAATGCAACGGAGGTGCTTCTCGTGGTCAGCTTGGCTCTTTGAGTAGATGAGAATGTCATCAATGAAAACGATGACAAATTTGTCCAGATAAGGCTTGCAGACGCGATTCATGAGATCCATGAATGCGGCAGGTGCATTAGTGACCCAAAAGGCATCACTAGGAACTCGTAATGACCATAACGAGTTCTAAATGCAGTCTTGTGTAGGTCTTCGTCCTTGACCTTCAATTGATGATAGCCCGACCTCAGATCAATCTTGGAAAAGTAGCTTGCTCCTTGTAATTAATCGAATAGATCGTCGATCCTGGGCAAAGGATACCTATTCTTGATAGTGACCTTATTAAGCTCACGGTAATCAATGCACAAACGCATCGACCCATCCTTCTTCTTGACAAACAAGATTGGTGCTCCCCATGGAGACGAGCTAGGTCTTATGAAACCTTTGGCTAGCAAATCATCTAATTGCGTCCTTAATTCCTTCATCTCTGTTGGTGCCAACCTATAAGGTGCTCTTGCAATAGGCGTTGCTCCTGGAATGATGTCAATTCTGAATTCTACTTGTCTATCTGGTGACAAACCAGGTAGTTCTTCCGGGAAAACTTCGGGATATTCAGAAATGACTGGAATATCTTCAAGCTTGGGCTTCTGCTCATCGATGGTCACTTGTGCCATATAAATGACACAACCCTTCTTCAAGCATTTAGATGCTTTGAGTATAGACACTTGCTCGGGTAACCCATACTGGTTGTCTCCTTGGATAGTAAGTGGCTCACCAGACGGAGTCTTGATCACCACTTGCTTCTTGTTGCATACAATCTGGGCTTGGTTATGCGATAACCAATCCATGCCTATCACTACATCGAAACCGGTTGGCTTGAATGGAAGTAAGGACAAAGGAAAAGAGTGGTTCCTAATGGATATGACACATCCATCTAAAATGGTTGATGCGGTCTCTATGGTTCCATCAGTTAATTCCACTTCATATTTTATACTTAAGGTCTTAACAGGCATTTTCAATAATTCACAAAACTTATCATCTACAAACGATTTATCTGCTCCAGAGTCAAACAATACTCTTGCGTAGATATCATTAATAAGAAAAGTACCTGTTATGACATTTTCATCCTGAACAGCTTCCTTTGCATCCATGCGGAAGACCCTTGCATTGGTCTTCTTTCCTTCTTCAGCCTTCTTCGCAGCTTTTGGGCAATTTGTCTTGATATGCCCTTTTTCATTGCAACTGTAACAAGTTGCATCCTTCAGTTTCTTAAATTCTAGGGTCTTATGCTCAGTTGATTTGCAAATCCCACATGGCCTCGGCTGAGACTGAGATTTTGAGTCGTATCTGCACTTTCCAAAGTGGTGTTTCTTGCAGACCTTACACTTGGGCTTATCTCCAGACTGATGCCCATCCTTTTTAGATTCATACCCCTTCTTGTGGTCACTGTTTCCTCGGTGCTTCTTACCTGGGCGTCGCGAGTTGTCATCATCGCGCTTTCTCTTCTCGGCATCCGTGTTCCTCTGCGATCTTTGCCGGACCGCGTCCAGCGTGAGGGACAGGGATATGTCAGCTACGGACCTGAATGTAGTGGGCCGAGAAGCCTTCACACTTGCCTTTATTTCAGGGGCTAAACCCCCAATGAAACGAGCTATTCTTTTGGGGTTCCGGGGTCACGAGATACGGAACCAACCTTGACATGGTATTAAAGCTCATAAGGTAGGCTTGGCAATCAAGGTTTTTCATCACCAATGATAGGAAATCAGATTCAATCTTTTCAACCTCATGCTGAGGGCAGTAGTTCTCCTTGATTAGTGCCACAAACTGTTCCCATGACATATTGTACAATGGGATTTTCCCTGTAGCTTGAATTAACGATCTCCACCAGGCCAAGGCCTCACCCTTGAAAGACTGGGATACAAACTTCACGATATCCCTTTCAGCACACCCACTAATATCTACCACCGTATCCATCTCATCCAACCAAGTCATTCAATCCATAGCCCCTTTCTTCCCTGTGAAATCCCGAGGTTTGCGTGAAACAAAGTACTTATATGTGCAACCTCTGGCACGTGGTGCATTATCAAACACTATCTTCTTGGAGGGAACGCTATTTTGGTTTGAGGAATGTCGATCATCATCTTTCTTTGATTCCTCTTTCTTAGGTTTAGGTTGGATAGGCGGTGGCTTGCTGTGAGCTTCAGAATGGGTTTTAGGCTTGGAATGTGATGTAGATAGAGTCCTACTTTGGGTCCCACTAGACTCACTGTTTTGCCGATCCAAAGCCCTTGTAACAGCATCGACCAGTGCTTGCAGCTCTGCACCAGTTAGCTGTATCCTAGCATTATCATGGTTTTCCACCGGATGACTATTCACTTCATCCGACCTAGCCATGTAGCTTCAGTTGCTACATATAGAAATTAATGGGCAAGGTTTTATTTAGAAGTTTTTACAATATTATGTGATTTATTAACCATGGTTTTAATAGCCATTTTAGGTTAATTTGATAATTATTTTTATGTTCAGGATCTTTATTATAATCCTATATTTTAATTTAATAATAGCACAAAACGGCGTAGTCACAGAGACAATTTCAATATATATAAACCAAGACTTTTACGGAGTCAATGTATTAAGGCTTTAATCAAAGTTCATTGCCTTATCCTAGACAGGGAGTTATAAGCTGCTACTGTCTTTAGTCCAAAAAGGACATTAGTTATGGCCCGTAGGCACTTCATCCTTAAGGGATGGTTATATAATTAAGGGAATTTAAAACAACCCAATTAAAAGATGACCTATATGATTTTATCGCAACACAGTTTGTCATGAATGTTATCATGCTTTCAGATGTTAACAAGAATTGGAATCTTTTGTGTAGATTTTACCATCTTGGCCATGTCTGTAACGACATACAGGCTAGGTTTTTCCTTTAAGATTCTTTTAATAATTAACGCAGAACAGTCCTAAATTGAGATGTTAATATGGATCTGAATCTAATTATGGAACTACCATCTTGGCCCTGTCTTATGATGACACATGGCTAGGTTTTGTCCCTTTTTAGATTTTGCCATTTAATATAATGGTAGATCTTTTAACAATAAAATTATTTCTATTTATTTTATGTTTTATGCACATGATTAATAACAAACAAAATGAAAATTTAAATTAAAACATCTCATTAATAAATTAAACAAGTACATTTTTGCCCTAAACGGGACTTCTACAAAATAATCATGCCCACGCAGGGGCGAAACAACCAACAAACCCACGCAGGGGTTAACAAAAGACACGCCCACGCAGGGGCAGAGTATAAAAGACAAGCCCACACAGGGGCTGAGTACTGAAATAAAAAGTCCACGCAGGGACTTGATTATAACAAAATAAAATAAACAAAGGTCTTTAATGACCCCTTCTTTTGGACTTCCCCTTGAGTAGGTCTGACAGACCTTTGAAGAAGCCTTGACGTTCCCTGCGGTCTTCTTGAACTTCCTGCTCAACTTGGTTCAACCTATCGAGAACCTCTTGTTGGCGTTCTGGCGGGATCAGTTGCGGCTGCGGCGGATGATACAGAGGTTGAGGAGGTGGCGGATGCTGGTACCCATAAGTTGGATAACCAGTAGTCCAAAGACCACCATAGGGTCCCTCTGGGTGACGAGCATTGTAGTCCCAAGCCTCCTTGCATGGGTCCACATTGGCATAGTTGTAGCTGTTGTGGCCCGGTAGCTCAAACGGGTTATATGCCGCAGAACCGGCATATGCAGGGATTGGGTTATCAAAACCCAATGGTGGCACCACAGGTGCAGAGTTCGCCTCCGTGATGGGGTTTAATGGTTCCCCCATATGCGGGCCTTCTTCTTACTGGAGTGGCGGATAATGACTGCCACTCGAGGGCTGGGGAGTGCTGATGCGGACTCCTCCTCGCACGGACATCTGCGCGTTTGACCTTCTCTGCCTTGGTGGTTCCGGAAGCGGTTGCTCCACTGGTGGTGGTGGTGGTGGCGGAGTGACTGCCACAAATCGGGAATCCTCGGAAAGATCCTGCTGTTGATGCTGCTGCTGCTGATGATATGGAGACGAGTGCTCAGAGGGAGTAAAATACCAGTCCCACTGGTTAAACCTCGCCTGGTAGCTGTCTGGACCGCGGTAAGGCGATCCGTGAAACGAGGACCCATCCGAGATCTCGATGGGATGGTTTGGGGTCCCGGTTGCAGGCTCCACGGGATCCGTATCTTCATCCATGTCGTTTCCACCCGAGAAGTGATCCTCGGGTCCTAGTGGGTTAAAACCCACGGGTTCTTGAATGAAATTAGCCGGGTTGAACCGGCTTTGAAAAGCAGGGGTAGGGTCACCAAAGGAATGGTGCGAGTTTGACCGCTACAAGGGTATAAAGGAAGGCGGAGGGTTGTCGGGCTCGTTTTCGGATTGTGGCTCAAAGGAATGTAAGTAGGACGGTGAGGAACTTAGGGAGACTGATCGCCTCCCGGGTTCAACGTAAACCCTCCATGGCTCCTGAGGGCTAGTGCTCATTGTGATCGATGGTGTACGCCGGTGAGAAGGCCCGGCTTCATGGTCGTGGCTAGTAAATGGAGCCTTACCTCGTCCTCGTCTCATCCTAGGCGGCATTTTCAAACCTGCAAACATAATTAAGATAACAACCAAAAATCTATAGAATAAAAGACAAAATAAAATAAAACAAAAACAGAATTTGTCCTATGTACTTTGTTTAGACTCGGAACTCGGGGAATGTGCAATTTGTGCACTGCGATTAAACACAAAAGGCTAGTGTTTAATTCACTCAGTGTTGGCTCTGAGACCAACCTGTCACACCCCAAATTTCCACGTGTCACCTGTGGGCCCGGTGGGGAATATCGTGACGTAGTTGATATCATCATAGTCAAACAACACAAATTTAAAATGCACAGCGGAAGCAAAAAGATAGATTCATTTCAACCAAATAAAATTGTAATATGGAGTATCACAAAGTAGTTGAAACAGATCCACAGGCGGATCAAAATAAAAAGGAAACATGTTCAACATACTTAATTGCATCCAAGCTTGCGAGACTCTAAGTGATGCTAAGGAAAGGCCAGCCTATTACGCGTAGTACCTGCACTTAATCTTTTTGGGAAAATACATCAGTTTACACTGCTAAATACAATTTAACTGACTCATTTTGAAAAGGTTTAAAATTGATTTAAATGCACATGGCATAAAAAGATTTTTATAACTTGGGATAATTATTTGAATATAAACTTGTAAAAGATTTACATGTTTCTTATGCGTCCAGTAGCCCGGGTTAACACCGGGTTAAAGATCAATAGACACACTACATGGTATAGTCCCCCAGCGGTTAAACCCAAAACCGGTGGTTATACCTTAATATTTATATATGCACTAATGGGTGTACGCCTACACCCGTATGCTTAGGTCGTGGCCATTTCGTAAAATGATGCCAAGGATATCCGGGACATGGTCATTAACCCCCAAAGGCTTTAAGCAAACAAAACAATTTTAACGGGTCATTTCAATTATTTAACCTACATTTGATTAAAGATTCAATGTCCGACCAAGTGGTATTTTATATACCGTACCCCAAGCCCGTATAGGGAAAATAAGTTAAAAGTATTTACCTGAGCAAGTATAGTCACAATAAGCAAGTGCAAATAGCTTTTACTGGATCTCCTATTCTGGAACGAAGGTTTATAATAACCTATTAGAATCCTAACGGGTCTTTAATTTAGCCTAAGCTTAGACCGGTTAGTTTTAAAGAATGAATACAGTTCAATTGCATAGAAGGCGAAGATCGGTTTAGAATGTGGTTTTGACCCGACAAGCTTGCATGCTTGTTTAATAAGGGTAACTTAAACACATTCTGGATTTTGAGACAATAATGATATGGTCTGACCCGTTTCGGCTAAAATGTGTAAACTAGTTACATAAGCCGATCCGAACGCGGAGAGTGCGTAACGAGTAACCATATAACAGTAGGTATAAAGTTTTGTATAAAAATTTGTGTTTAGATAGGCTATATTCCAATTACGCCACTTAATTACTAAGAATGCTTCTAATTACGCTAATGAGCATAACTCTAACTCTAGACCTCAAACTGATGTCAATTTTTAGGTACAAGTTTATAAATCAGAAACTAAGGTGTCTACTTTTTTATATTTTTAAAAATCATAATTTAAGGTGAAAAGGGCATAATAGTCAACATTTAAGCAATTAACGGAAACATGCATATGAATTAGATGTCTAATGAACCAAGTTGTATAATCACAGAGGGTTATACTAACATGTAATTAGGTTCAAAAGAAGCTCTAAGGCAATCCTAAACTTGGCTTAAACGGGTCAGAACTGAAAGTCAAAGCATAAGTCAAATTATGCGACTTTTGGTTCCAAACCGAGCCTAAACTGAAAATTGTCGAGTTGAACATGTTTAGACGTGCTCTTACATTAATTACCAAGTTATATTAATGATAAAACAGGTTACATGGATCCTACATTGCTAATTATGTATTAATTTGAAATAAAGCTTTCTGTTGACTTTTTGTAATTAGCTTTGACCCGACAATTGACATAGTTAGAGTGGGAATCTGAAAATACCCCTTTTAGGGTTTATTACCCACATAATTACCTACTTAAAGGTATTTTTAATTAGAGATTTGACTGGATAATTATTGTTTAATCTCGAAGTCAAACCATAATTATGACGGTTTGACTTTTAGCTGATTAACTAAGCTAAACTGAATTATAAAGGATTAAGAACACTTACAAGAGTCCTAAGTATGATTAGGGACCTAAGAGAAGCTTGTTGAAGTCCAGAGATGCTCCTTAGAAGTCTTGAAATAAGTTGCAAGTGAGCAAGTCCAAAGTTCACAATTTCAACTCTTTATATAGTGAACCCCCTTGCTCATGATCATGCCAAAATAGTCTATGATTGTTACAAGATCATCTCAGGTGTCCCTATGATGCTATATACTGCCTATCAAGCCCCTGAATTCGAATACCACACTAATAAGACGGTGGAAATGGCTGAACAGGCAGCTGTCCAAAACCTGCTGCCAGCGACAGGCTTACGGACCGTAAGCCAAATCCCTTGCGGTCCGTATCCATCTCTTACGGACCGTAAGCTTAGGTGGTTGTGGTCCGTAACCGACCCTGGTCTGATGCGCCCAGATACGCTGCTTGCGGACCGTAAGCTTAAAGCCATACGGTCCGTAACCGATGGCCAGAAGCCAAAAATCATGCAAACTTCCAAAATTTGACCATGCAATTGTGTAGTGACGAATTCTCATGCATGCTCTGTAGTAGGGGACCATGTGGGCAGGCTTTTGCATGCCTTGCATGAACTTTCACATTTGTATCTTTTTGGCAAGTTTGAAATGACGGAATTTCCAAGAATTCATCTTGGATTCTCTTGAGGGTTGGACATGAATTAAATTTCAAGTGTAATTCTTTTAATCCAAAATTTATTTACCGAAGGTTGTAGTAACAATTCAAGGAATTCAATTCTTCCATACAAAAATGGAAATTTTATTTATTTAGAAACAACTGGCTAAATATATATCAGATGTTTATCAAAACGACTCGAGGATCTTGGGATTTATAACTTGGGTCGATCAGAGGTATTTTAATAACATGTCGCCCTTGGGTCGATCAGAGGTAATTTAATAACATGTTGCCCTTTTTAAATCCAACCATACATCTTTATTTAATCCGGGTTCCTGACATGTTTTTCTTACATGACACGTGTCTTTGTTTTATTAGATATGAATTTTCGAGGTGTTACATCCTCACCCCCTTAAAAGAAATCTCGACCTCGAGATTTACGGAAACAATTGAGGGTATTTTTCTTTCATCATGGACTCTAACTCCCACGTATATTCGGGACCTCTACGGGCATCCCATTTGACCTTAACAATAGGCACAAACTTCCTTCGAAGCTTCTTTACCTGTCGATCCTCAATCGACACAGGTTTTTCCACGAATTTTAAGCTCTCGTCTATATGCACATCTGTGTGTGGTATGACTAGCGATTCATCAGCTAGACATTTCTTTAGATTGCAGACGTGGAACACATTGTGAATACCACTGAGTTCTTCCGGTAAGTTTAACTTATAAGCCACTGACCCTACACATTCGATGATCTCGAATGGTCCTATATACCTCGGGCTTAACTTACCTTTCTTACCAAAGCGCATCACCCCTTTCCAAGTTGATACTTTAAGCAAAACTTTATCACCAACCTTGAACTTGAGAGGTTTTCGCCTTTTATCAGCATAGCTTTTCTGCCTATCCCTGGCAGCTTTCAGGCGGTCACGAATCTGGACAATTCTGTCCGTTGTCTCAAAGACTATATCAGGACCTGATAATTGAGTGTCTCCTATTTCTGCCCAACAGATGGGCGTTCTGCATTTTCTACCATATAGTGCCTCAAAAGGTGCAGCCTGAATGCTGGTATGGTAGCTATTGTTGTAGGAGAACTCGACCAAAGGTAGGTGCTTATCCCAGCCACCTCCTAAATCAATTACACATGCACGAAGCATGTCTTCCAAAGTCTTAATGGTACGCTCACTCTGCCCATCCGTCTGAGGATGGTAAGCCATACTAAAATTCAATTGCGTACCCAGAGACGGTTGGAAACTTTTCCAGAAGTGTGACGTGTATCTGGTATCTCTATCAGAGATAATGGCCCCCGGTACTCCATGCAGAGATACAATCTTATCAACGTATAATTGGGCCAACATGTCAGAACTGTAAGTTTCCTTAATGGGTAGGAAATGTGCTGACTTAGTCAGTCTATCTACTATCACCCATATAGTATCATTTCCTTTCTTTGTCTTTGGCAGCTTGGTGATGAAATCCATCATCACCATTTCCCATTTCCAAGTGGGAAATTCAGGCTGTTGTAGCAAACCTGATGGCTTCTGATGTTCAGCTTTGACTTGTGCACACGTCAAACATTTAGCTACGTAAGCGGCTATAGACTTCTTCAAGCCTATCCACCAATAATTTGCCTTTAAGTCCTGGTACATCTTATCAGCTCCAGGATGAACGGAATATTTGGAACTGTGGGCTTCCTGAAGGATGACATCCCGCAATCCTCCATAGACAGGAACCCATATTCTTCCATTTAATCTCAGGATTCTGTCCTTGCCATAGGATAATTGTTCTTCAGTTACTCCTAGCTTTTCATCAGGATAGTTAGCTTCCAACACAGCTTCCTTTTATGCAGCTAACAACCTTTCATTCAAACTGTTCTTGATTTCAATGCTTTTGGCATTGATCCTTATTGGCTTCACTCTTTCTTTTCTGCTCAAGGCATCTGCGACTACATTAGCTTTTCCTGGATGGTATCTTATTTCACAGTCATAATCGTTCAGAGTTTACATCCAGCGTCGCTACCTTATGTTCAAATCCTTCTGATTGAACAAATGCTGAAGGCTCTTGTGATTAGAATAGATCACACACTTAGTTCCATATAAATAATGCCTCCATAGCTTTAGTGCAAATACAACGGCACCCAGCTCCAAGTCATGGGTGGTGTAATTCTTTTCGTGTACTTTCAACTGACGTGAAGCGTAGGTAATGACCTTGCCTTTCTGCATTAACACACAACCCATCCCGGTGTGTGACGCATCACAATAAACTACAAAGTCATCAATACCTTCAGGTAAAGTCAGCACTGGGGCTTTGCTCAACTTCTGCTTTAAGATATCAAAAGATTCTTGCTGCTTAGGCCCCCAATTGAACTTGCTATTCTTGCGAATGAGAAGAGTCAGGGGTGTTGCAATTCTTGAGAAGTTTTCAATAAATCGTCTGTAGTATCCAGCTAGTCCTAAGAAACTGCGAATCTCCGTAGGCGTCTTCGCCTCTTGCCAGTTTATGATAGCTTCAATCTTTGCGGGATCCACCTGGATACCACGCTCACTCACAACATGCCCAAGGAATTGGACTTCTCGAAGCCAGAATTCACACTTGGAAAATTTGGTATAGAGCTTTTCTCGATGAAGTAGTTTCAGAATGCAACGGAGGTGCTTCTCGTGGTCAGCTTGGCTCTTTGAGTAGATGAGAATGTCATCAATGAAAACGATGACAAATTTGTCCAGATAAGGCTTGCAGACGCGATTCATGAGATCCATGAATGCGGCAGGTGCATTAGTGACCCAAAAGGCATCACTAGGAACTCGTAATGACCATAACGAGTTCTAAATGCAGTCTTGTGTAGGTCTTCGTCCTTGACCTTCAATTGATGATAGCCCGACCTCAGATCAATCTTGGAAAAGTAGCTTGCTCCTTGTAATTAATCGAATAGATCGTCGATCCTGGGCAAAGGATACCTATTCTTGATAGTGACCTTATTAAGCTCACGGTAATCAATGCACAAACGCATCGACCCATCCTTCTTCTTGACAAACAAGATTGGTGCTCCCCATGGAGACGAGCTAGGTCTTATGAAACCTTTGGCTAGCAAATCATCTAATTGCGTCCTTAATTCCTTCATCTCTGTTGGTGCCAACCTATAAGGTGCTCTTGCAATAGGCGTTGCTCCTGGAATGATGTCAATTCTGAATTCTACTTGTCTATCTGGTGACAAACCAGGTAGTTCTTCCGGGAAAACTTCGGGATATTCAGAAATGACTGGAATATCTTCAAGCTTGGGCTTCTGCTCATCGATGGTCACTTGTGCCATATAAATGACACAACCCTTCTTCAAGCATTTAGATGCTTTGAGTATAGACACTTGCTCGGGTAACCCATACTGGTTGTCTCCTTGGATAGTAAGTGGCTCACCAGACGGAGTCTTGATCACCACTTGCTTCTTGTTGCATACAATCTGGGCTTGGTTATGCGATAACCAATCCATGCCTATCACTACATCGAAACCGGTTGGCTTGAATGGAAGTAAGGACAAAGGAAAAGAGTGGTTCCTAATGGATATGACACATCCATCTAAAATGGTTGATGCGGTCTCTATGGTTCCATCAGCTAATTCCACTTCATATTTTATACTTAAGGTCTTAACAGGCATTTTCAATAATTCACAAAACTTATCATCTACAAACGATTTATCTGCTCCAGAGTCAAACAATACTCTTGCGTAGATATCATTAATAAGAAAAGTACCTGTTATGACATTTTCGTCCTGAACAGCTTCCTTTGCATCCATGCGGAAGACCCTTGCATTGGTCTTCTTTCCTTCTTCAGCCTTCTTCGCAGCTTTTGGGCAATTTGTCTTGATATGCCCTTTTTCATTGCAACTGTAACAAGTTGCATCCTTCAGTTTCTTAAATTCTAGGGTCTTATGCTCAGTTGATTTGCAAATCCCACATGGCCTCGGCTGAGACTGAGATTTTGAGTCGTATTTGCACTTTCCAAAGTGGTGTTTCTTGCAGACCTTACACTTGGGCTTATCTCCAGACTGATGCCCATCCTTTTTAGATTCATACCCCTTCTTGTGGTCACTGTTTCCTCGGTGCTTCTTACCTGGGCGTCGCGAGTTGTCATCATCGCGCTTTCTCTTCTCGGCATCCGTGTTCCTCAGCGATCTTTGCCGGACCGCGTCCAGCGTGAGGGACAGGGATATGTCAGCTACGGACCTGAATGTAGTGGGCCGAGAAGCCTTCACACTTGCCTTTATTTCAGGGGCTAAACCCCCAATGA
The DNA here is from genome assembly GCF_002127325.2 of Helianthus annuus. NCBI lineage: Eukaryota > Viridiplantae > Streptophyta > Magnoliopsida > Asterales > Asteraceae > Helianthus > Helianthus annuus. The sequence goes on along the minus strand of NC_035449.2, from coordinate 160,974,375 downwards.
AACGAGCTATTCTTTTGGGGTTCCGGGGTCACGAGATACGGAACCAACCTTGACATGGTATTAAAGCTCATAAGGTAGGCTTGGCAATCAAGGTTTTTCATCACCAATGATAGGAAATCAGATTCAATCTTTTCAACCTCATGCTGAGGGCAGTAGTTCTCCTTGATTAGTGCCACAAACTGTTCCCATGACATATTGTACAATGGGATTTTCCCTGTAGCTTGAATTAACGATCTCCACCAGGCCAAGGCCTCACCCTTGAAAGACTGGGATACAAACTTCACGATATCCCTTTCAGCACACCCACTAATATCTACCACCGTATCCATCTCATCCAACCAAGTCATTCAATCCATAGCCCCTTTCTTCCCTGTGAAATCCCGAGGTTTGCGTGAAACAAAGTACTTATATGTGCAGCCTCTATCACGTGGTGCATTATCAAACACTATCTTCTTGGAGGGAACGCTATTTTGGTTTGAGGAATGTCGATCATCATCTTTCTTTGATTCCTCTTTCTTAGGTTTAGGTTGGATAGGCGGTGGCTTGCTGTGAGCTTCAGAATGGGTTTTAGGCTTGGAATGTGATGTAGATAGAGTCCTACTTTGGGTCCCACTAGACTCACTGTTTTGCCGATCCAAAGCCCTTGTAACAGCATCGACCAGTGCTTGCAGCTCTGCACCAGTTAGCTGTATCCTAGCATTATCATGGTTTTCCACCGGATGACTATTCACTTCATCCGACCTAGCCATGTAGCTTCAGTTGCTACATATAGAAATTAATGGGCAAGGTTTTATTTAGAAGTTTTTACAATATTATGTGATTTATTAACCATGGTTTTAATAGCCATTTTAGGTTAATTTGATAATTATTTTTATGTTCAGGATCTTTATTATAATCCTATATTTTAATTTAATAATAGCACAAAAAGGCGTAGTCACAGAGACAATTTCAATATATATAAACCAAGACTTTTACGGAGTCAATGTATTAAGGCTTTAATCAAAGTTCATTGCCTTATCCTAGACAGGGAGTTATAAGCTGCTACTGTCTTTAGTCCAAAAAGGACATTAGTTATGGCCCGTAGGCACTTCATCCTTAAGGGATGGTTATATAATTAAGGGAATTTAAAACAACCCAATTAAAAGATGACCTATATGATTTTATCGCAACACAGTTTGTCATGAATGTTATCATGCTTTCAGATGTTAACAAGAATTGGAATCTTTTGTGTAGATTTTACCATCTTGGCCATGTCTGTAACGACATACAGGCTAGGTTTTTCCTTTAAGATTCTTTTAATAATTAACGCAGAACAGTCCTAAATTGAGATGTTAATATGGATCTGAATCTAATTATGGAACTACCATCTTGGCCCTGTCTTATGATGACACATGGCTAGGTTTTGTCCCTTTTTAGATTTTGCCATTTAATATAATGGTAGATCTTTTAACAATAAAATTATTTCTATTTATTTTATGTTTTATGCACATGATTAATAACAAACAAAATGAAAATTTAAATTAAAACATCTCATTAATAAATTAAACAAGTACATTTTTGCCCTAAACGGGACTTCTACAAAATAATCATGCCCACGCAGGGGCGAAACAACCAACAAACCCACGCAGGGGTTAACAAAAGACACGCCCACGCAGGGGCAGAGTATAAAAGACAAGCCCACACAGGGGCTGAGTACTGAAATAAAAAGTCCACGCAGGGACTTGATTATAACAAAATAAAATAAACAAAGGTCTTTAATGACCCCTTCTTTTGGACTTCCCCTTGAGTAGGTCTGACAGACCTTTGAAGAAGCCTTGACGTTCCCTGCGGTCTTCTTGAACTTCCTGCTCAACTTGGTTCAACCTATCGAGAACCTCTTGTTGGCGTTCTGGCGGGATCAGTTGCGGCTGCGGCGGATGATACAGAGGTTGAGGAGGTGGCGGATGCTGGTACCCATAAGTTGGATAACCAGTAGTCCAAAGACCACCATAGGGTCCCTCTGGGTGACGAGCATTGTAGTCCCAAGCCTCCTTGCATGGGTCCACATTGGCATAGTTGTAGCTGTTGTGGCCCGGTAGCTCAAACGGGTTATATGCCGCAGAACCGGCATATGCAGGGATTGGGTTATCAAAACCCAATGGTGGCACCACAGGTGCAGAGTTCGCCTCCGTGATGGGGTTTAATGGTTCCCCCATATGCGGGCCTTCTTCTTCCTGGAGTGGCGGATAATGACTGCCACTCGAGGGCTGGGGAGTGCTGATGCGGACTCCTCCTCGCACGGACATCCGCGCGTTTGACCTTCTCTGCCTCGGTGGTTCCGGAAGCGGTTGCTCCACTGGTGGTGGTGGTGGTGGCGGAGTGACTGCCACAAATCGGGAATCCTCGGAAGGATCCTGCTGTTGATGCTGCTGCTGCTGATGATATGGAGACGAGTGCTCAGAGGGAGTAAAATACCAGTCCCACTGGTTAAACCTCGCCTGGTAGCTGTCTGGACCGCGGTAAGGCGATCCGTGAAACGAGGACCCATCCGAGATCTCGATGGGATGGTTTGGGGTCCCGGTTGCAGGCTCCACGGGATCCGTATCTTCATCCATGTCGTTTCCACCCGAGAAGTGATCCTCGGGTCCTAGTGGGTTAAAACCCACGGGTTCTTGAATGAAATTAGCCGGGTTGAACCGGCTTTGAAAAGCAGGGGTAGGGTCACCAAAGGAATGGTGCGAGTTTGACCGCTACAAGGGTATAAAGGAAGGCGGAGGGTTGTCGGGCTCGTTTTCGGATTGTGGCTCAAAGGAATGTAAGTAGGACGGTGAGGAACTTAGGGAGACTGATCGCCTCCCGGGTTCAACGTAAACCCTCCATGGCTCCTGAGGGCTAGTGCTCATTGTGATCGATGGTGTACGCCGGTGAGAAGGCCCGGCTTCATGGTCGTGGCTAGTAAATGGAGCCTTACCTCGTCCTCGTCTCATCCTAGGCGGCATTTTCAAACCTGCAAACATAATTAAGATAACAACCAAAAATCTATAGAATAAAAGACAAAATAAAATAAAACAAAAACAGAATTTGTCCTATGTACTTTGTTTAGACTCGGAACTCGGGGAATGTGCAATTTGTGCACTGCGATTAAACACAAAAGGCTAGTGTTTAATTCACTCAGTGTTGGCTCTGAGACCAACCTGTCACACCCCAAATTTCCACGTGTCACCTGTGGGCCCGGTGGGGAATATCGTGACGTAGTTGATATCATCATAGTCAAACAACACAAATTTAAAATGCACAGCGGAAGCAAAAAGATAGATTCATTTCAACCAAATAAAATTGTAATATGGAGTATCACAAAGTAGTTGAAACAGATCCACAGGCGGATCAAAATAAAAAGGAAACATGTTCAACATACTTAATTGCATCCAAGCTTGCGAGACTCTAAGTGATGCTAAGGAAAGGCCAGCCTATTACGCGTAGTACCTGCACTTAATCTTTTTGGGAAAATACATCAGTTTACACTGCTAAATACAATTTAACTGACTCATTTTGAAAAGGTTTAAAATTGATTTAAATGCACATGGCATAAAAAGATTTTTATAACTTGGGATAATTATTTGAATATAAACTTGTAAAAGATTTACATGTTTCTTATGCGTCCAGTAGCCCGGGTTAACACCGGGTTAAAGATCAATAGACACACTACATGGTATAGTCCCGCAGCGGTTAAACCCAAAACCGGTGGTTATACCTTAATATTTATATATGCACTAATGGGTGTACGCCTACACCCGTATGCTTAGGTCGTGGCCATTTCGTAAAATGATGCCAAGGATATCCGGGACATGGTCATTAACCCCCAAAGGCTTTAAGCAAACAAAACAATTTTAACGGGTCATTTCAATTATTTAACCTACATTTGATTAAAGATTCAATGTCCGACCAAGTGGTATTTTATATACCGTACCCCAAGCCCGTATAGGGAAAATAAGTTAAAAGTATTTACCTGAGCAAGTATAGTCACAATAAGCAAGTGCAAATAGCTTTTACTGGATCTCCTATTCTGGAACGAAGGTTTATAATAACCTATTAGAATCCTAACGGGTCTTTAATTTAGCCTAAGCTTAGACCGGTTAGTTTTAAAGAATGAATACAGTTCAATTGCATAGAAGGCGAAGATCGGTTTAGAATGTGGTTTTGACCCGACAAGCTTGCATGCTTGTTTAATAAGGGTAACTTAAACACATTCTGGATTTTGAGACAATAATGATATGGTCTGACCCGTTTCGGCTAAAATGTGTAAACTAGTTACATAAGCCGATCCGAACGCGGAGAGTGCGTAACGAGTAACCATATAACAGTAGGTATAAAGTTTTGTATAAAAATTTGTGTTTAGATAGGCTATATTCCAATTACGCCACTTAATTACTAAGAATGCTTCTAATTACGCTAATGAGCATAACTCTAACTCTAGACCTCAAACTGATGTCAATTTTTAGGTACAAGTTTATAAATCAGAAACTAAGGTGTCTACTTTTTATATTTTTAAAAATCATAATTTAAGGTGAAAAGGGCATAATAGTCAACATTTAAGCAATTAACGGAAACATGCATATGAATTAGATGTCTAATGAACCAAGTTGTATAATCACAGAGGGTTATACTAACATGTAATTAGGTTCAAAAGAAGCTCTAAGGCAATCCTAAACTTGGCTTAAACGGGTCAGAACTGAAAGTCAAAGCATAAGTCAAATTATGCGACTTTTGGTTCCAAACCGAGCCTAAACTGAAAATTGTCGAGTTGAACATGTTTAGACGTGCTCTTACATTAATTACCAAGTTATATTAATGATAAAACAGGTTACATGGATCCTACATTGCTAATTATGTATTAATTTGAAATAAAGCTTTCTGTTGACTTTTTGTAATTAGCTTTGACCCGACAATTGACATAGTTAGAGTGGGAATCTGAAAATACCCCTTTTAGGGTTTATTACCCACATAATTACCTACTTAAAGGTATTTTTAATTAGAGATTTGACTGGATAATTATTGTTTAATCTCGAAGTCAAACCATAATTATGACGGTTTGACTTTTAGCTGATTAACTAAGCTAAACTGAATTATAAAGGATTAAGAACACTTACAAGAGTCCTAAGTATGATTAGGGACCTAAGAGAAGCTTGTTGAAGTCCAGAGATGCTCCTTAGAAGTCTTGAAATAAGTTGCAAGTGAGCAAGTCCAAAGTTCACAATTTCAACTCTTTATATAGTGAACCCCCTTGCTCATGATCATGCCAAAATAGTCTATGATTGTTACAAGATCATCTCAGGTGTCCCTATGATGCTATATACTGCCTATCAAGCCCCTGAATTCGAATACCACACTAATAAGACGGTGGAAATGGCTGAACAGGCAGCTGTCCAAAACCTGCTGCCAGCGACAGGCTTACGGACCGTAAGCCAAATCCCTTGCGGTCCGTATCCATCTCTTACGGACCGTAAGCTTAGGTGGTTGTGGTCCGTAACCGACCCTGGTCTGATGCGCCCAGATACGCTGCTTGCGGACCGTAAGCTTAAAGCCATACGGTCCGTAACCGATGGCCAGAAGCCAAAAATCATGCAAACTTCCAAAATTTGACCATGCAATTGTGTAGTGACGAATTCTCATGCATGCTCTGTAGTAGGGGACCATGTGGGCAGGCTTTTGCATGCCTTGCATGAACTTTCACATTTGTATCTTTTTGGCAAGTTTGAAATGACGGAATTTCCAAGAATTCATCTTGGATTCTCTTGAGGGTTGGACATGAATTAAATTTCAAGTGTAATTCTTTTAATCCAAAATTTATTTACCGAAGGTTGTAGTAACAATTCAAGGAATTCAATTCTTCCATACAAAAATGGAAATTTTATTTATTTAGAAACAACTGGCTAAATATATATCAGATGTTTATCAAAACGACTCGAGGATCTTGGGATTTATAACTTGGGTCGATCAGAGGTATTTTAATAACATGTCGCCCTTGGGTCGATCAGAGGTAATTTAATAACATGTTGCCCTTTTTAAATCCAACCATACATCTTTATTTAATCCGGGTTCCTGACATGTTTTTCTTACATGACACGTGTCTTTGTTTTATTAGATATGAATTTTCGAGGTGTTACATCCTCACCCCCTTAAAAGAAATCTCGACCTCGAGATTTACGGAAACAATTGAGGGTATTTTTCTTTCATCATGGACTCTAACTCCCACGTATATTCGGGACCTCTACGGGCATCCCATTTGACCTTAATAATAGGCACAAACTTCCTTCGAAGCTTCTTTACCTGTCGATCCTCAATCGACACAGGTTTTTCCACGAATTTTAAGCTCTCGTCTATATGCACATCTGTGTGTGGTATGACTAGCGATTCATCAGCTAGACATTTCTTTAGATTGCAGACGTGGAACACATTGTGAATACCACTGAGTTCTTCCGGTAAGTTTAACTTATAAGCCACTGACCCTAGACATTCGATGATCTCGAATGGTCCTATATACCTCGGGCTTAACTTACCTTTCTTACCAAAGCGCATCACCCCTTTCCAAGTTGATACTTTAAGCAAAACTTTATCACCAACCTTGAACTTGAGAGGTTTTCGCCTTTTATCAGCATAGCTTTTCTGCCTATCCCTGGCAGCTTTCAGGCGGTCACGAATCTGGACAATTCTGTCCGTTGTCTCAAAGACTATATCAGGACCTGATAATTGAGTGTCTCCTATTTCTGCCCAACAGATGGGCGTTCTGCATTTTCTACCATATAGTGCCTCAAAAGGTGCAGCCTAAATGCTGGTATGGTAGCTATTGTTGTAGGAGAACTCGACCAAAGGTAGGTGCTTATCCCAGCCACCTCCTAAATCAATTACACATGCACGAAGCATGTCTTCCAAAGTCTTAATGGTACGCTCACTCTGCCCATCCGTCTGAGGATGGTAAGCCATACTAAAATTCAATTGCGTACCCAGAGACGGTTGGAAACTTTTCCAGAAGTGTGACGTGTATCTGGTATCTCTATCAGAGATAATGGCCCCCGGTACTCCATGCAGAGATACAATCTTATCAACGTATAATTGGGCCAACATGTCAGAACTGTAAGTTTCCTTAATGGGTAGGAAATGTGCTGACTTAGTCAGTCTATCTACTATCACCCATATAGTATCATTTCCTTTCTTTGTCTTTGGCAGCTTGGTGATGAAATCCATCATCACCATTTCCCATTTCCAAGTGGGAAATTCAGGTTGTTGTAGCAAACCTGATGGCTTCTGATGTTCAGCTTTGACTTGTGCACACGTCAAACATTTAGCTACGTAAGCGGCTATAAACTTCTTCAAGCCTATCCACCAATAATTTGCCTTTAAGTCCTGGTACATCTTATCAGCTCCAGGATGAATGGAATATTTGGAACTGTGGGCTTCCTGAAGGATGACATCCCGCAATCCTCCATAGACAGGAACCCATATTCTTCCATTTAATCTCAGGATTCTGTCCTTGCCATAGGATAACTGTTCTTCAGTTACTCCTAGCTTTTCATCAGGATAGTTAGCTTCCAACACAGCTTCCTTTTATGCAGCTAACAACCTTTCATTCAAACTGTTCTTGATTTCAATGCTTTTGGCATTGATCCTTATTGGCTTCACTCTTTCTTTTCTGCTCAAGGCATCTGCGACTACATTAGCTTTTCCTGGATGGTATCTTATTTCACAGTCATAATCGTTCAGAGTTTACATCCAGCGTCGCTACCTTATGTTCAAATCCTTCTGATTGAACAAATGCTGAAGGCTCTTGTGATTAGAATAGATCACACACTTAGTTCCATATAAATAATGCCTCCATAGCTTTAGGGCAAATACAACGGCACCCAGCTCCAAGTCATGGGTGGTGTAATTCTTTTCGTGTACTTTCAACTGACGTGAAGCGTAGGCAATGACCTTGCCTTTCTGCATTAACACACAACCCATCCCGGTGTGTGACGCATCACAATAAACTACAAAGTCATCAATACCTTCAGGTAAAGTCAGCACTGGGGCTTTGCTCAACTTCTGCTTTAAGATATCAAAAGATTCTTGCTGCTTAGGCCCCCAATTGAACTTGCTATTCTTGCGAATGAGAAGAGTCAGGGGTGTTGCAATTCTTGAGAAGTTTTCAATAAATCGTCTGTAGTATCCAGCTAGTCCTAAGAAACTGTGAATCTCCGTAGGCGTCTTCGCCTCTTGCCAGTTTATGATAGCTTCAATCTTTGCGGGATCCACCTGGATACCACGCTCACTCACAACATGCCCAAGGAATTGGACTTCTCGAAGCCAGAATTCACACTTGGAAAATTTGGTATAGAGCTTTTCTCGATGAAGTAGTTTCAGAATGCAACGGAGGTGCTTCTCGTGGTCAGCTTGGCTCTTTGAGTAGATGAGAATGTCATCAATGAAAACGATGACAAATTTGTCCAGATAAGGCTTGCAGACGCGATTCATGAGATCCATGAATGCGGCAGGTGCATTAGTGACCCAAAAGGCATCACTAGGAACTCGTAATGACCATAACGAGTTCTAAATGCAGTCTTGTGTAGGTCTTCGTCCTTGACCTTCAATTGATGATAGCCCGACCTCAGATCAATCTTGGAAAAGTAGCTTGCTCCTTGTAATTAATCGAATAGATCGTCGATCCTGGGCAAAGGATACCTATTCTTGATAGTGACCTTATTAAGCTCACGGTAATCAATGCACAAACGCATCGACCCATCCTTCTTCTTGACAAACAAGATTGGTGCTCCCCATGGAGACGAGCTAGGTCTTATGAAACCTTTGGCTAGCAAATCATCTAATTGCGTCCTTAATTCCTTCATCTCTGTTGGTGCCAACCTATAAGGTGCTCTTGCAATAGGCGTTGCTCCTGGAATGATGTCAATTCTGAATTCTACTTGTCTATCTGGTGACAAACCAGGTAGTTCTTCTGGGAAAACTTCGGGATATTCAGAAATGACTGGAATATCTTCAAGCTTGGGCTTCTGCTCATCGATGGTCACTTGTGCCATATAAATGACACAACCCTTCTTCAAGCATTTAGATGCTTTGAGTATAGACACTTGCTCGGGTAACCCATACTGGTTGTCTCCTTGGATAGTAAGTGGCTCACCAGACGGAGTCTTGATCACCACTTGCTTCTTGTTGCATACAATCTGGGCTTGGTTATGCGATAACCAATCCATGCCTATCACTACATCGAAACCGGTTGGCTTGAATGGAAGTAAGGACAAAGGAAAAGAGTGGTTCCTAATGGATATGACACATCCATCTAAAATGGTTGATGCGGTCTCTATGGTTCCATCAGCTAATTCCACTTCATATTTTATACTTAAGGTCTTAACAGGCATTTTCAATAATTCACAAAACTTATCATCTACAAACGATTTATCTGCTCCAGAGTCAAACAATACTCTTGCGTAGATATCATTAATAAGAAAAGTACCTGTTATGACATTTTCGTCCTGAACAGCTTCCTTTGCATCCATGCGGAAGACCCTTGCATTGGTCTTCTTTCCTTCTTCAGCCTTCTTCGCAGCTTTTGGGCAATTTGTCTTGATATGCCCTTTTTCATTGCAACTGTAACAAGTTGCATCCTTCAGTTTCTTAAATTCTAGGGTCTTATGCTCAGTTGATTTGCAAATCCCACATGGCCTCGGCTGAGACTGAGATTTTGAGTCGTATTTGCACTTTCCAAAGTGGTGTTTCTTGCAGACCTTACACTTGGGCTTATCTCCAGACTGATGCCCATCCTTTTTAGATTCATACCCCTTCTTGTGGTCATTGTTTCCTCGGTGCTTCTTACCTGGGCGTCGCGAGTTGTCATCATCGCGCTTTCTCTTCTCGGCATCCGTGTTCCTCAGCGATCTTTGCCGGACCGCGTCCAGCGTGAGGGACAGGGATATGTCAGCTACGGACCTGAATGTAGTGGGCCGAGAAGCCTTCACACTTGCCTTTATTTCAGGGGCTAAACCCCCAATGAAACGAGCTATTCTTTTGGGGTTCCGGGGTCACGAGATACGGAACCAACCTTGACATGGTATTAAAGCTCATAAGGTAGGCTTGGCAATCAAGGTTTTTCATCACCAATGATAGGAAATCAGATTCAATCTTTTCAACCTCATGCTGAGGGCAGTAGTTCTCCTTGATTAGTGCCACAAACTGTTCCCATGACATATTGTACAATGGGATTTTCCCTGTAGCTTGAATTAACGATCTCCACCAGGCCAAGGCCTCACCCTTGAAAGACTGGGATACAAACTTCACGATATCCCTTTCAGCACACCCACTAATATCTACCACCGTATCCATCTCATCCAACCAAGTCATTCAATCCATAGCCCCTTTCTTCCCTGTGAAATCCCGAGGTTTGCGTGAAACAAAGTACTTATATGTGCAGCCTCTGGCACGTGGTGCATTATCAAACACTATCTTCTTGGAGGGAACGCTATTTTGGTTTGAGGAATGTCGATCATCATCTTTCTTTGATTCCTCTTTCTTAGGTTTAGGTTGGATAGGCGGTGGCTTGCTGTGAGCTTCAGAATGGGTTTTAGGCTTGGAATGTGATGTAGATAGAGTCCTACTTTGGGTCCCACTAGACTCACTGTTTTGCCGATCCAAAGCCCTTGTAACAGCATCGACCAGTGCTTGCAGCTCTGCACCAGTTAGCTGTATCCTAGCATTATCATGGTTTTCCACCGGATGACTATTCACTTCATCCGACCTAGCCATGTAGCTTCAGTTGCTACATATAGAAATTAATGGGCAAGGTTTTATTTAGAAGTTTTTACAATATTATGTGATTTATTAACCATGGTTTTAATAGCCATTTTAGGTTAATTTGATAATTATTTTTATGTTCAGGATCTTTATTATAATCCTATATTTTAATTTAATAATAGCACAAAAAGGCGTAGTCACAGAGACAATTTCAATATATATAAACCAAGACTTTTACGGAGTCAATGTATTAAGGCTTTAATCAAAGTTCATTGCCTTATCCTAGACAGGGAGTTATAAGCTGCTACTGTCTTTAGTCCAAAAAGGACATTAGTTATGGCCCGTAGGCACTTCATCCTTAAGGGATGGTTATATAATTAAGGGAATTTAAAACAACCCAATTAAAAGATGACCTATATGATTTTATCGCAACACAGTTTGTCATGAATGTTATCATGCTTTCAGATGTTAACAAGAATTGGAATCTTTTGTGTAGATTTTACCATCTTGGCCATGTCTGTAACGACATACAGGCTAGGTTTTTCCTTTAAGATTCTTTTAATAATTAACGCAGAACAGTCCTAAATTGAGATGTTAATATGGATCTGAATCTAATTATGGAACTACCATCTTGGCCCTGTCTTATGATGACACATGGCTAGGTTTTGTCCCTTTTTAGATTTTGCCATTTAATATAATGGTAGATCTTTTAACAATAAAATTATTTCTATTTATTTTATGTTTTATGCACATGATTAATAACAAACAAAATGAAAATTTAAATTAAAACATCTCATTAATAAATTAAACAAGTACATTTTTGCCCTAAACGGGACTTCTACAAAATAATCATGCCCACGCAGGGGCGAAACAACCAACAAACCCACGCAGGGGTTAACAAAAGACACGCCCACGCAGGGGCAGAGTATAAAAGACAAGCCCACACAGGGGCTGAGTACTGAAATAAAAAGTCCACGCAGGGACTTGATTATAACAAAATAAAATAAACAAAGGTCTTTAATGACCCCTTCTTTTGGACTTCCCCTTGAGTAGGTCTGACAGACCTTTGAAGAAGCCTTGACGTTCCCTGCGGTCTTCTTGAACTTCCTGCTCAACTTGGTTCAACCTATCGAGAACCTCTTGTTGGCGTTCTGGCGGGATCAGTTGCGGCTGCGGCGGATGATACAGAGGTTGAGGAGGTGGCGGATGCTGGTACCCATAAGTTGGATAACCAGTAGTCCAAAGACCACCATAGGGTCCCTCTGGGTGACGAGCATTGTAGTCCCAAGCCTCCTTGCATGGGTCCACATTGGCATAGTTGTAGCTGTTGTGGCCCGGTAGCTCAAACGGGTTATATGCCGCAGAACCGGCATATGCAGGGATTGGGTTATCAAAACCCAATGGTGGCACCACAGGTGCAGAGTTCGCCTCCGTGATGGGGTTTAATGGTTCCCCCATATGCGGGCCTTCTTCTTCCTGGAGTGGCAGATAATGACTGCCACTCGAGGGCTGGGGAGTGCTGATGCGGACTCCTCCTCGCACGGACATCCGCGCGTTTGACCTTCTCTGCCTTGGTGGTTCCGGAAGCGGTTGCTCCACTGGTGGTGGTGGTGGTGGCGGAGTGACTGCCACAAATCGGGAATCCTCGGAAGGATCCTGCTGTTGATGCTGCTGCTGCTGATGATATGGAGACGAGTGCTCAGAGGGAGTAAAATACCAGTCCCACTGGTTAAACCTCGCCTGGTAGCTGTCTGGACCGCGGTAAGGCGATCCGTGAAACGAGGACCCATCCGAGATCTCGATGGGATGGTTTGGGGTCCCGGTTGCAGGCTCCACGGGATCCGTATCTTCATCCATGTCGTTTCCACCCGAGAAGTGATCCTCGGGTCCTAGTGGGTTAAAACCCACGGGTTCTTGAATGAAATTAGCCGGGTTGAACCGGCTTTGAAAAGCAGGGGTAGGGTCACCAAAGGAATGGTGCGAGTTTGACCGCTACAAGGGTATAAAGGAAGGCGGAGGGTTGTCGGGCTCGTTTTCGGATTGTGGCTCAAAGGAATGTAAGTAGGACGGTGAGGAACTTAGGGAGACTGATCGCCTCCCGGGTTCAACGTAAACCCTCCATGGCTCCTGAGGGCTAGTGCTCATTGTGATCGATGGTGTACGCCGGTGAGAAGGCCCGGCTTCATGGTCGTGGCTAGTAAATGGAGCCTTACCTCGTCCTCGTCTCATCCTAGGCGGCATTTTCAAACCTGCAAACATAATTAAGATAACAACCAAAAATCTATAGAATAAAAGACAAAATAAAATAAAACAAAAACAGAATTTGTCCTATGTACTTTGTTTAGACTCGGAACTCGGGGAATGTGCAATTTGTGCACTGCGATTAAACACAAAAGGCTAGTGTTTAATTCACTCAGTGTTGGCTCTGAGACCAACCTGTCACACCCCAAATTTCCACGTGTCACCTGTGGGCCCGGTGGGGAATATCGTGACGTAGTTGATATCATCATAGTCAAACAACACAAATTTAAAATGCACAGCGGAAGCAAAAAGATAGATTCATTTCAACCAAATAAAATTGTAATATGGAGTATCACAAAGTAGTTGAAACAGATCCACAGGCGGATCAAAATAAAAAGGAAACATGTTCAACATACTTAATTGCATCCAAGCTTGCGAGACTCTAAGTGATGCTAAGGAAAGGCCAGCCTATTACGCGTAGTACCTGCACTTAATCTTTTTGGGAAAATACATCAGTTTACACTGCTAAATACAATTTAACTGACTCATTTTGAAAAGGTTTAAAATTGATTTAAATGCACATGGCATAAAAAGATTTTTATAACTTGGGATAATTATTTGAATATAAACTTGTAAAAGATTTACATGTTTCTTATGCGTCCAGTAGCCCGGGTTAACACCGGGTTAAAGATCAATAGACACACTACATGGTATAGTCCCGCAGCGGTTAAACCCAAAACCGGTGGTTATACCTTAATATTTATATATGCACTAATGGGTGTACGCCTACACCCGTATGCTTAGGTCGTGGCCATTTCGTAAAATGATGCCAAGGATATCCGGGACATGGTCATTAACCCCCAAAGGCTTTAAGCAAACAAAACAATTTTAACGGGTCATTTCAATTATTTAACCTACATTTGATTAAAGATTCAATGTCCGACCAAGTGGTATTTTATATACCGTACCCCAAGCCCGTATAGGGAAAATAAGTTAAAAGTATTTACCTGAGCAAGTATAGTCACAATAAGCAAGTGCAAATAGCTTTTACTGGATCTCCTATTCTGGAACGAAGGTTTATAATAACCTATTAGAATCCTAACGGGTCTTTAATTTAGCCTAAGCTTAGACCGGTTAGTTTTAAAGAATGAATACAGTTCAATTGCATAGAAGGCGAAGATCGGTTTAGAATGTGGTTTTGACCCGACAAGCTTGCATGCTTGTTTAATAAGGGTAACTTAAACACATTCTGGATTTTGAGACAATAATGATATGGTCTGACCCGTTTCGGCTAAAATGTGTAAACTAGTTACATAAGCCGATCCGAACGCGGAGAGTGCGTAACGAGTAACCATATAACAGTAGGTATAAAGTTTTGTATAAAAATTTGTGTTTAGACAGGCTATATTCCAATTACGCCACTTAATTACTAAGAATGCTTCTAATTACGCTAATGAGCATAACTCTAACTCTAGACCTCAAACTGATGTCAATTTTTAGGTACAAGTTTATAAATCAGAAACTAAGGTGTCTACTTTTTTATATTTTTAAAAATCATAATTTAAGGTGAAAAGGGCATAATAGTCAACATTTAAGCAATTAACGGAAACATGCATATGAATTAGATGTCTAATGAACCAAGTTGTATAATCACAGAGGGTTATACTAACATGTAATTAGGTTCAAAAGAAGCTCTAAGGCAATCCTAAACTTGGCTTAAACGGGTCAAAACTGAAAGTCAAAGCATAAGTCAAATTATGCGACTTTTGGTTCCAAACCGAGCCTAAACTGAAAATTGTCGAGTTGAACATGTTTAGACATGCTCTTACATTAATTACCAAGTTATATTAATGATAAAACAGGTTACATGGATCCTACATTGCTAATTATGTATTAATTTGAAATAAAGCTTTCTGTTGACTTTTTGTAATTAGCTTTGACCCGACAATTGACATATTTAGAGTGGGAATCTGAGAATACCCCTTTAAGGGTTTATTACCCACATAATTACCTACTTAAAGGTATTTTTAATTCGAGATTTGACTGGATAATTATTGTTTAATCTCGAAGTCAAACCTTAATTACGACGGTTTGACTTTTAGCTGATTAACTAAGCTAAACTGAATTATAAAGGATTAAGGACACTTACAAGAGTCCTAAGTATGATTAGTGACCTAAGAGAAGCTTGTTGAAGTCCAAAGATGCTTCAGAGAAGTCTTGAAATAAGTTGCAAGTGAGCAAGTCCAAAGTTCACAACTTCAACTCTTTATATAGTGAACCCCCTTGCTCATGATCATGCCAAAATAGTCTATGATTGTTACAAGATCATCCTAGGTGTCCCTATGATGCTATATACTGCCTATCAAGCCCCTGAATTCGAATACCACACTAATAAGGCGGTGGAACTGGCTGAACAGGCAGCTGTCCAAAACCTGCTGCCAGCGACAGGCTTATGGACCGTAAGCCAAATCTCTTACGGTCCGTATCCATCTCTTACGGACCGTAAGCTTAGGTGGTTGCGGTCCGTAACCGACCCTGGTTTGATGCGCCCAGATACGCTGCTTGCGGACCGTAAGCTTAAAGCCATACGGTCCGTAACCGATGACCAGAAGCCAAAAATCATGCAAACTTCCAAATTTTGACCATGCAATTGTGTAGTGACGAATTCTCATGCATGCTCTGCAGTATGGGACCATGTGGGCAGGCTTTTGCATACCTTGCATGAACTTTCACATTTGGATCTTTATGGCAAGTTTGAAATGACGGAATTTCCAAGAATTCATCTTGGATTCTCTTGAGGGTTGGACATGAATTAAATTTCAAGTGTAATTCTTTTAATCCAAAATTTATTTACCAAAGGTTGTAGTAACAATTCAAGGAATTCAATTCTTCCATACAAAAATGGAAATTTTATTTATTTAGAAACAACCGGCTAAAAAATATATCAGATGTTTATCAAAACGACTCGAGGATCTTGGGATTTATAACTTGGGTCGATCAGAGGTATTTTAATAACATGTCGCCCTTGGGTCGACCAGAGGTAATTTAATAACATGTTGCCCTTTTTAAATCCTACCATACATCTTTATTTAATCCGGGTTCCTGACACGTTTGTCTTACATGACACGTGTCTTTGTTTTATTGGACATGAATTTTCGAGGTGTTACAGATACCTGTTTCGACGTGTTCCTAAGCTTTAGTAAGTAGTAGACGTGTGAGGTGAGATTCGATTTTGATGTGTCTGAGACCTACGACGATGTCTGTTGCAGACCATGTCGTCATCTGGACACTGAACCCCTCTTACCCACCAAGAAAAGAGAGACAAGCGTCTCGCTGCTATCATCGCCAAGCAAGTGGCAAAAGCTGTAAGCGAGGTGTATGAAAACGTCAGCAAATCGTCTAAGGAGTCGCGAACCGAAGCTCCTAAAGATGCTAACAAGACCGTTTTCAGCTTCAAACAGTTTAAGGCATGCAGACCAAAAGAGTTTACCGGAGAAGATGGCCCTACCGCCATGTTTCAATGGTTCGATTCGGTTGAAGTCACTCTGCGCCAAAGCGGCTGTCCTGAAAATCTCTGTTCCCTCAATGCGACCGGTGTCTTCCAGTCCCGAGCTCTAAACTGGTGGACGGCCAAACGAAACAAACGCGGGAATGATGCAGCTTATGAGCTGACTTGCGAAGAGCTGAAGGCCATCATGATGGATGAATTCTGCCCTCCCCATCAACGCCAAAAGCAGGAGGATGAGTTTTGGAACATCAAGCAGAAGGATGGAGACAACGCTGCCTTGACTGCTCGCTTCAAGCAGCTTAGCATTATCTGTCCCGATCAAGTCAAGACGCCAGACATGGCCATCAAGAAGTACATTCGAGCTCTACCTGATTGTGTTGCCGACTTTGTTCATGCCGCCAAGACATCATCAATTGAGGAGACTTACTTGCTTGCCGCCAAGATCAATGACAAGCGAGTAAAAGCTGGTTTCTGGGATAAGCCATCCAAGTCTCTGCATCAAGCTACTACTGCACCGACCGCCGACTCCACTGCTCAACCATCCAAGTCATCACGTCGCAAGAAGAAGCACAACAACAGCAGCTCCAGCAACAAGAACTGTGTTGTCACAACAACTGCTGCTCCTCTGCAAGCCGTACAGGCTCAGCAGCAGTCTCATCACCGACCAGCTCCAGTGACCAATGCACCGCCAGCAAAACGTGCTTACACAGGTCCCCACCCGCTCTGCCCGACATGCTCATATCATCATCCGGTGGGAATTGCCCGTCGTTTCTGCGCTCACTGCAATCTTTACGGCCATTTCACTGCTAACTGCTGCTATGGTCCCCGTAACACCGCAGCTCCTGTCGCTGCTCAACAAGCTCTACTCACAGCCCCTCAAGGCCAACCCGCAGCTCAAGCGCCCGCGGTCAATACTCGAGTCTGCTTTGCATGTGGAGACCCTAGCCACTTTGCAAACATGTGCCCGAACAGGGTTGTGAAGCAAGAGCCCCAACAGCAGCCTCAGCAGCAGCAACAAGCAGCCCGTGCCAGAACCTTCAACATCAACGCCCGTCAAGCTCAGGCTGACAACAACGTGGTTAATGGTACGTTCCTCATGAATGGTATTTACGCATCATGTTTGTTTGATACTGGAGCCGATAACTGCTTTGTGTCATTTGAATTCGAGAAGCTCCTTAGTCGTAAGCGTTCTTATCTTCCCTCGTCATTCGAAGTCGAAGTCGCTATAGGAAGAATTGTCGCCGTTAATTCTGTTCTCCGTGATTGTACCCTCGAGCTCAACAATCATATCTTCCATATCGACCTTATTCCCATGCAACTCGGAAGCTTTGACATCATAGTAGGCATGGACTTTCTTCGCGAAAACCCTGCTGAAGTTGTGTGTTTTGATAAGATGATTCGATTCTCGCTCGCTAACGGTGATCTACTATGTGTGTACGGTGAAACAGCTTCGAAAGGTCTCAAGCTCATGTCATGCATCCAAGCTAGCAAGTATCTCCGCAAGGAATACAAAGCTTTCTTGGCCAACATTGTAGTAGCGGAGAAGGAAAAGAAAAAGAAGGCCAAAGTCAAAGACGTTCCAGTGGTCCGTGAATTTCCTCAAGTGTTCCCTGATGATCTTCCTGGATTACCGCCAAGTCGTGATATCGACTTTCGTATCGACCTTATTCCTGGAGCTAACCCTGTAGCCAAAGCTCCTTATCGACTCGCTCCGTCCGAAATGCGGGAACTTTCGAACCAACTCCAGGAGTTACTTGAAAAAGGCTTTATTCGCCCGAGCACCTCTCCTTGGGGCGCACCAGTCCTTTTTGTTAAAAAGAAGGATGGGTCGTTTAGAATGTGCATCGATTATCGGGAACTGAATAAGCTAACCATCAAGAACCGTTACCCTTTGCCTAGAATCGATGACTTGTTTGATCAGTTGCAAGGTGCTACGTGTTTCTCGAAGATCGATCTACGTTCAGGCTATCATCAATTGCGCATTCAAGAGGAAGACATCCCTAAAACCTCTTTTCGAACTCGATACGACCATTATGAATTCGTTGTTATGCCTTTTGGCTTAACTAACGCACCCGCGGTTTTCATGGATCTGATGAATCGCGTGTGTAAGCCATTTCTAGACCGTTTCGTCATCGTGTTCATCGACGATGTCTTGATCTATTCCAAATCGAAAGCCGAACACGCGCAACATCTACATTTGGTTCTTGAGCTACTCCAGGGGAATCAACTCTACGCCAAGTTCTCCAAGTGCGAATTCTGGCTGGAGGAGGTTTAGTTTCTGGGTCACATCGTTAATAGTCAAGGTATTCATGTCGATCCCGCGAAGATTGAAGCAGTTAAGAGCTGGATTACGCCTAAGAACCCGTCCGAAGTTCGTTCTTTTCTCGGACTAGCGGGCTATTATCGACGATTTATCGAAGGATTCTCTAAGATCGATGTGCCGCTTACCGCTTACCGCCCTTACCCATAAAGACAGGTCTTTTTTTTGGGGAACCGAACAAGAGTCTGCTTTTCAAACCCTCAAGCATATGCTTTGCAATGCTCCTGTTCTCACGTTGCCCGACGGAAACAACAATTTCATTGTCTATTATGATGCTTCCAACCTTGGTCTTGGCTGTGTTCTCATGCAACGGGACAACGTTATAGCTTACGCATCTCGTCAGCTCAAAATCCACGAGAAGGACTATACAACCCATGATCTCGAGCTAGGCGCAGTTGTTTTTGCATTGAAGATTTGGCGACACTACCTGTATGGTACCAAGTGTACGATCTTCACCGATCACAGGAGTTTACAACACATCTTTAATCAGAAAGAACTTAACATGCGTCAACGTCGATGGGTAGAACTTCTTAATGATTACGACTGTGAGATTCGTTATCACCAAGGCAAGGCAAATGTTGTTGCTGACGCGCTCAGCAGACGGAGTTATTTGATCAGTATCCGCAATACCCACGCCCAGCATGATCTCGAAACCCTCATCCGCGAAGCCCAGCATGCTTGCTTTAACGAACGCACCTTGAAGAAAGAGAGGACCTATCACGATGGAGCTCAGCTTGTAAGCAAAGCAAATGGGATTTTCTATTATCTGGACCGAATTTGGATCCCTAAGCGAACCGATTTGCGAAAGATTATAATGGGTGAAGCCCACAAATCCCGATACTCTATTCATCCCGGTGCCGAAAAAATGTACCAGGACCTTCGTTACAAGTACTGGTGGCCGGGCATGAAACGGGATATTGCCCTCTATGTTGGAAGTTGCCTAACTTGCGCAAGAGTTAAGGCCGAACATCAACGACCTTCTGGCTTACTCGAACAACCTCCAATCCCTATATGGAAGTGGGAGAGTATAGCTATGGATTTCATAACCAAACTTCCGCCCACGCCATCAGGTCACGACAGCATTTGGGTTATAGTTGATCGTCTGACCAAATCAGCTCACTTCTTACCAATACGGGAAGACTACAAGGTAGAACGACTAGCCCGAATCTACACCGACGAGATCATTTGTAATCATGGTACGCCTCGTGACATCATTTCAGACCGTGACGCTCGGTTTACTTCGCGACTGTGGGAAACGTTTCAAGCAGCTCTTGGTACGTCGCTTAACTTAAGTACCGCATTCCATCCTCAAACCGACGGACAGACTGAAAGAACGATCCGTACTCTTGAAGACATGCTCCGTGCGTGTGTTATAGACTTCGGTGGTAGTTGGAACAAGTACCTACCGTTAGTCGAATTCTCGTACAACAACAGTTATCATGCCAGCATCCAAACGGCACCATTCGAGGCTTTATATGGAAGAAGATGTCGATCGCCTATTGTATGGCACGAGATTGGTCATCCGCAACTAACCGGTCCCAAGTTACTACAAGAAACGACTGACAAAATCCTCCAGATTCGAGACAACTTGTCGAAAGCCCGGGATAGACAGAAGAGTTACGCCGATAGAAGAAGCAAGTCCCTTGAATTTGACGTTGGCGACTACGTACTCCTAAAGGTATCACCTTGGAAGGGTGTGGTCAGATTCGGCAAGAAAGGGAAACTAGCGCCTCGATATGTTGGACCTTTTAAGATTCTGGAAAGGATCAGAAAAGTCGCCTACAGACTCGAACTACCGGAGGAACTTAGTAACGTCCACACGACTTTCCATGTGTCAAACCTCCGAAAATGCCTAGCTGATCATGATCTGATTGTACCTCTCGACGACCTTCAAGTCAACGAAACACTACACTTCGTGGAAAAGCCCGTCGAAATCATGGATCGCCAAACCAAGCAACTCAGACGCTCGCGCATCCCTATCGTGAAAGTCCGATGGGAAGGCAAACGAGGCGTAGAGTTCACTTGGGAACTCGAAAGCGACATGAAGGCGAAGTACCCGCAGTTGTTCAAATGAAAGTCTAGAGAGAGAAAGTGCTCCAAGATAATTCACGGTGCTGTGCAGCTTTCGTCCTAATTTCGGGATGAAATTCCCTAAACAAGGGGAGGCTGTAACACCACGTGTTTTCGAGTGTCAAAGTCAAAGTCCAAGTCAAATTTGACTTCTTTGATTGTAATTAGTCTATTTTATGTTTTATTATTTGCATTATGTGGAGTAAGTATTGTTAATCAAAGGAATCGAAGTAATCGAATGTTTAATCGACGCGAAACGATTTACGACTGTGAATAGTAGGAAGTAACAATGCGATAAAGTCAATCAATCAATAATAATCAAGCTACTCGAATCATCAATCGAACTCGAAACTCGAATTATGTGAATTTGGTGTTATATTACGTGTGTGTGTGCCTTACGTGTTATCTGTGCGTGCTTACTTTATGATATGTGTGGCGATCAATCGAATCGAAACTCGAAACTCAATCGAATTCAATCGAAATCTAATTATGATGAATGGTAGCGAAAGGATAGTGTGAAATATAGATGCTTGTATGTAGATATAGTGGTTGGGATTAAAAGTAATTTGAATAGGAAACTCTATCGTACTCGTATCGTCTTCAATCGAAATCGAAATATCAGAAATCATCGCACCAAATGCTCAACACAGGCTGTTGATCGATCAGGCTGTCAGCCGATTGAACAGCCCAGCCGATCGGATGGACTGTCCGATCGAGCAGGCTGTCCGATCGGGATGCCCGGCCGATCGGCCAGCCCTTTCCTCTTTTGGAAGCCTATAAATAGGCCTGTCATTGTCATTCTTTCCACTTTTGGAAACTCTGTGACCGACCAGCTCGTGCTCTTCACTATTTCTCAGATTTCTCTCAATCCCGGTGAAATTTCATCCTAAATCTTGTACTTTCTTGATCAATACACACTCCTACACCTTTCTATCTTTCAAATCTTGATTTCTAACCGTGAAATCATTAAGATCTAAGTATTCTAGGATGATGTCATCATGGTATTCTTCAAGAACTTCATGCTTTGGCCTCAATCCACCAAGAATCACTTGGATCTAGCCGATTTCCACACAAACAAACTAAGATCTAGCACAGATCTGAACATTTACACGGTGTGAAGGATTGAAAGAAGGATTTACAACTTTCTTTCAACTCTTTTACACTCAATGTCTTCAAACCGGTAGAAACGGAGCTTGAGCCAACTCACTAGCCATTCTAATGGTTGTGTGGTTCAAGATTTGGGTTCTATCTACGAGGTTCACCGATTCCGGGTTAAACGTTAAACTACCGTTCCGAACCGTTCACCGGCCAGACTTGGGTGATTCCTATTCGAGCAGAGGAAACAAGTAAGAACGAAAGTGTCATGGTTCAGCTCGTCGTCAAAATACCTCGATATAACGTCAAACAATCAGAACAGCCAAGTGTTAGACGAACAGGCCGACCAGGTCAGGATGCTGACCGATCGAACAGGCTGTTCGAACGAACAGCCTAACCAATCGGACAGGTCAGCCGATCGACCAGGCCAGCCGATCGGCTAGCATATGGCCCCACCCCTTAACAATTTCATGAAGTATGGTATTGAACGAAGTGATGTTCAATCGAATGACTGTTGGACAACATTACGCTTCGAATCATGAGATACTATGCTTCAACCCTTAATCGAATTTTCAACTCGTTCGACGTATTGGGGTGCCACCCGGTCGAACATGCCGTCTGATCAGGTGACATCCCACTGAGGACCCATTCTGAAGTACCTAACCGATCGGTTAAGCCGCCGATCGAACAGGCTGTTCGATCGATCGACCTGAAAGGTAAGGACACTTCAGTGTTCTCAAATACTACAATGAAAACTTCAAAAGGACAAGCCATCATACACAAACACATCCTACTCAAAAGATGAAACAATCCACCCGAACAGTCCAACCGATCGAGCCTACCAGCCGATCGAACAGGCTGCCCGAACGAATTGTCCAACCGAACGAACAACCCGTTCGATCGAACCTACAGTTCGATCGACCAGGCTGTTCGACCCATCATCACTTGTTTCCATTTTACGCGTTACTCATCATTATGCTATCGAACTATTCAGGCTAACTCTACTCTTAAGCGCTCCCTTCAATCCATCAATCAATCGCTGTGAGTATACTCGAACCCTTTTTGCTTTAGCACTTTTGGGTGTTACATACGTTACTTATCTAAAATCACAATCGAACACACTACTCAACTATTTAAACGCTAACCGGTCTGCATGTATTACGTGACTAAATAAATGCTTGTTGTTATGTTTACACGTGGAATGTTGTCTACCAGCCTTAACGACGTAGTACTATAGTTTGGACTCAGCACCCGTTCACACGGGGGTTGTTAAGGACAATTACTTGCATGGATTACGGTGGTAATCATGTATTGCGAACTGTCTCGGACAGTCAACCCGCAGTCATTGGTATCGATAGATCCATGTCGATAATTAACATGCTTCGTTTTCCTCTGTGTACGTGCTGGTTATGCGTAAACTATTTCAAACTCTATATGCTATATCAAACTTGTATGCTCACCTCTACATTATATGTATTGACTTTATTTTAACGTATGTGACAGGTGTTTAAGGTGTTTACTTGCTAGGGAAGCGAGGCTAGAATAAAGCTCTAGAGCCCCCCAACAAATAGTTGTTTGACGTGGTCAAGCTAGGGGTCTTTAGAACAAACAAAGAATACTTATTTTATATTTGAATCTGAGTTGTCAGAACAGAGTATTTGGCTAGATGTATTCTGTAATAATTTGTTTTACTATTTGGGATACGGTATGGGACGTATTTTTTAAACTAAATGGTAATGATAGTTGTTGTGGAAACTTCTGGACAATCTGTTTCACTCAGTGCCATGCCCCGATGATTCCGCCATCGGTTGGGGTGTGACAATGATACCGAGCAGGACCGTACGAGCATTTTCGATACCAATACCTGTTGACACCAAGTTTATCCCAACCCGTGATACAAAAAAATCATTAAAGGTAAGAAAAATTATGAAAATGTATTCAACTTAAAAAGTAACAAAAATAATAATTATTATTATAATATATTAAAAGTAGTGTTCATTAGCTTCTATAATTAATAATAGTATAGTATAATAGTATAATTTGACGAGTTAACATGCTACAACACGCGTGCACGGTATGATATTTTTACTTCTATTTTTTCTTTTGTTTAAAGGTCTTATCACCACATGCTAGTTTTAAAAACTAGTTTCCTATATATAATTTATCAAGTTTTCTTTTTGAGATAACTTTACTTTTCAATTTGGTTGCATCTTATTGCTCCAAAAAGTTGTTCCATCAGAGTAATGCTTAGTGGAGTGTGGGGTAGCCATTTCATAACAAAGCTTCAACACCAAACCAATCACACATCTCAAACTCAACAATGATTTTTTGAAGCTAATCCCTGGTACAACCTCATCACCAAAAATTAAGAGTTTACCCGTCGGTAAAGAAAACAGAGAAGGCAGAGAGAGTGCCGCCTTTTGCATTCGTGGACGGCGCCTTGCCAGTGGTCATAACGGAAAGGTCATGTAGCCGGAATCGACAACCATCGGTGGTGATGCCCCTCTTGCTCGATCTCTTCAACATTAGGGTTTATGTGTGTGGATATGAAAGACAGAAAAAGAGAATAGGATTTTTTGGAGATAAAGAGGGAAATGTGAGTTATCTATGTGAGGGATAATGCAAAGAGTGAAGAGAGTGCAATGATGGAACGGTTGCGGGGCGGGTATTCCGGTCATGGAGGGGGTGGTGGTGACGGGTATGGGGGTAGAGGGGACGGTGAGTTTGTGGTGAGGCATAGTGAGAGAAACAGAGTGATTTACCTTGTGTTCTAGTAATTTGTTAATCTTTTATTGCAACGATCGGTTAGGTTAAGTTACTTTTTTTTCTTCTTTTTTTTAATTAAACATTTAGAATAATCAAATGTAAATTAAAATGCTCAATAAATAAAAAATGAAGTGTTTACTAAATTTCCCTAACAAAATCTCAAACGATATTTTTATATCATTTGAATTTATTTTTCGCAATTACAAAATGATATTCCTTTTATAAAATTGTAGATCATGACATGTATAACGGTGGACGGTGGTGAAGCGATGAAGACCTAAACATTTAAGATTATATGTAGTAGTTATTGACTTATTTATGTATCTTATTCGGTTATTCCATACTAGAATTGATATTTTTTTTAGAAAGACGACTTTCTTGTATTAGACTAACGCAATTCATGTTTAGTAATAAGCAAATATTATAAATGTAGTTTAACTTTTTGAGAATTTAAATAATCTACATATTAGCTTTTATTAGTTAAATATGAACATATAATTTATATGTGTATTGTATTAAGGATTAATGCTAAATTATTGTAGGCCAAGTAATATAATTTTATTCAAAACAAAAAGTCATTATAGTTAATGTATTAACTAATAAATTGATTGGAATTTAGTTACACGGATGGTCCATGTAGTTTACCTTAATTACATATATGATAACGGAGTCGTCGTAACATGCATGCATGGTTCAACATTTTTACGTCTACTTTATGTTGTGTTTGACGGTCCCGTCGTAAAGCACGGGTCCTAATAATAGTTATATTATATATACTACAATTATTAATTATATTATATATACTACAATTATCAACTTGGTGAATAGTGATTTGATATATTTTTTTTGCTTTTGCTTTTCTTTTCTTTTTCTTTTTTGTCTTTTTCTATTTTTTTTCCTTTTATCACTTAACTTTCAGCATTAACATTAAATCTTGTTGCATTCTAAAGACTTTTTTATCAAGTTTTACGTATTTATTTTTATGTAGATATAAGTATAAATTTAAGTGATATACTACAATTATCAACTTGGTGAATAGTGATTTGATATATTTTTTGTGCTTTTGCTTTTCTTTTCTTTTTCTTTTTTGTCTTTTTCTATATTTTTTTTTCCTTTTATCACCCAACTTTCAGCATTAACATTAAATCTTGTTGCATTCTAAAGACTTTTTTATCAAGTTTTACGTATTTATTTTTATGTAGATATAAGTATAAATTTAAGTGATTTACGTTTTTACGTGTTTATTTTTATGTAGATATAAGTATAAATTTAAGCTGATTTACGTTTCGACGTAAATTTTTCCCGCAAATGAGTCGGGTAAAATATAATATGTTTATGCATCAAGATTTCGTTTTTTATAATGATTCAAATGTCCTCCTTCAATGTGTCTTGTGTGCACGGTTAACGTCGTCGTCGCAACACACATGTTACCGTTACTACTATTTATTTCTTTACTGTTTAGAGTCCTTTCAGATTTTTGAATTTATTTTTTATGTGTGTGTACATATATATTACCTATCACTCAAGTCATTTTTTTTTATATATAATATTTTATGTTTTGATCTAAACCAGGTTTATCATCGTCGCCACGTTGCAGCGAACTTTTTTTGTTATTTAATCTGTGTTTACATGTGTATTGAAATCAATTCGATACAGAGTTTTGGCGTTTTCTATACGAGCTGGTACCGGTTTTTACCTTCATGATTGTAACACCCCGTGTTTTCGAATCTCAAAGTCAAAGTCAAAGTCCAAGTCAAATTTGACTTCTTTGACTGTAATTAGTCTATTTTATGTTTTATTATTTGTATATGTGGAGTAAGTATTGTTAATCAAAGGAATCGAAGTAATCGAATGTTTAATCGACGCGAAACGATTTACGACTGTGAATAGTAGGAAGTAACAATGCGATAAAGTCAATCAATCAATAATAATCAAGCTACTCGAATCATCAATCGAACTCGAAACTCGAATTATGCGAATTTGGTGTTATATTACGTGTGTGTGTGTGCCTTACGTGTTATCTGTGTGTGCTTACTTTATGATATGTGTGGTGATCAATCGAATCGAAACAAGAAACTCAATCGAACTCAATCGAAATCGAATTATGATGAATAGTAGCGAAAGGATAGTGTGAAATATAGATGCTTGTATGTAGATATAGTGGTTGGGATTAAAAGTAATTTGAATAGGAAACTCTATCGTACTCATATCGTCTTCAATCGAAATCGAAGTATCAGAAATCGTCGCACCGAACGCTCAACACAGGCTGTTGATCGATCAGGCTGTCAGCCGATCGAACAGCCCAGCCGATCGGACAGACTGTCCGATCAAGCAGACTGCCGATCGGGATGCCTGGCCGATCGGCCAGCCCTTTCCTCTTTTGGAAGCCTATAAATAGGCCCGTCATTGTCATTCTTTCCACTTTTGGAAACTCTCTGACCGACCAGCTCGTGCTCTTCACTATTTCTTAGATTTCTCTCAATCCCGGTGAGATTTCATCCTAAATCTTGTACTTTCTTGATCAATACACACTCCTACACCTTTCTATGTTTCAAATCTTGATTTCTAACCGTGAAATCATCAAGATCTAGGTATTCTAGGATGATGTCATCATGGTGTTCTTCAAGAACTTCATGCTTTGGCCTCAATCCACCAAGAATCACTTGGATCTAGCCAATTTCCACACAAACAAACTAAGATCTAGCACAGATCTGAACATTTACACGGTGTGAAGGATTGAAAGAAGGATTTCCAACTTTCTTTCAACTCTTTTACACTCAGTGTCTTCAAACCGGTAGAAACGGAGCTTGAGCCAACTCACTAGCCATTCTAATGGTTGTGTGGTTCAAGATTCGGGTTCTATCTACGAGGTTCACCGATTCCGGGTTAAACGTTAAACTATCGTTCCGAACCGTTCACCGGCCGGACTTGGGTGATTCCTGTCCGAGCAGAGGAAACAAGTAAGAACGAAAGTGTCATGGTTCAGCTCGTCGTTAAAATACCTCGATATAACGTCAAACAATCAGAACAGCCAAGTGTTAGACGAACATGCCGACCAGGTAAGGATGCTGACCGATCGAACAGGCTGTTCGAACGAACAGCCTAACCAATCGGACAGGTCAGCCGATCGACCAGGCCAGCCGATCGGCTAGCATATGGCCCCACCCCTTAACAATTTCATGAAGTATAGTATTGAACGAAGTGATGTTCGATCGAACGACTGTTGGACAACATTACGCTTCGAATCATGAGATACTATGCTTCAACCCTTAATCGATTTTTTCAACTCGTTCGACGTATTGGAGTGCCACCCGGTCGAACATGTCATCCGGTCAGGTGACATCCCACTGAGGACCCATTCTGAAGTACCTAACCGATCGGTTAAGCCGGCCGATCGAATAGGCTGTTCGATCGATCGACCTGAAAGGTAAGGATACTTCAGTGTTCTCAAATACTACAACGAAAACTTCAAAAGGACAAGCCATCATACACAAACACATCCTACTCAAAGGAAGAAACAATCCACTTGAACAGTCCAACCGATCGAGCCTACCGGCCGATCGAACAGGCTGTTCGACCCATCATCACTTGTTTCCATTTTACGCGTTACTCATCATTATGCTATCGAACTATTCAGGCTAACTCTACTCTCAAGCGCTCCCTTCAATCCATCAATCAATCGATGTGAGTATACTCGAACCCTTTTTGCTTTAGCACTTTTGGGTGTTACATATGTTACTTATCTAAAATCACAATCGAACACACTACTCAACTATTTAAACGCTAACCGATCTGCATGTATTACGTGACTAAATGAATGCTTGTTGTTATGTTTACACGTGGAATGCTGTCTACCAGCCTTAACGACGCAGTACTATAGTTTGGACTCAGCACCCGTTCACACGGGGGGTTGTTAAGGACAATTACTTGCATGGATTACGGTGGTAATCATGTATTGCGAACTGTCTCGGACAGTCAACCCGCAGTCATTGGTATCGATAGATCCATGTCGATAATTAACATGCTTCGTTTTCCTCTGTGTACGTGCTGGTTATGCGTAAACTATTTCGAACTCTATATGCTATATCAAACTTGTATGCTCACCTCTACATTATATGTATTGACTTTATTTTAACGTATGTGACAGGTGTTTAAGGTGTTTACTTACTAGGGAAGTGAGGCTAGAATAAAGCTCTAGAGCCCTCCAACAAATAGTTGTCTGACGTGGTCAAGCTAGGGGTCTTTAGAACAAACAAACAATACTTATTTTATATTTGAATCTGAGTTGTCGGAACAAAGTATTTGGCTAGATGTATTCTGTAATAATTTGTTTTACTATTTGGGATACAGTATGGGACGTATTATTTGAACTAAATGGTAATGATAGTTGTTGTGGAAACTTCTGGACAATCTGTTTCGCTTAGTGCCATTCCCCGATGATTCCGCCATCGGTTGGGGTGTGACAGACTAGTATCAGAGCCATAACTATAGGGAATTAGGCAAGACACGACCTAGTCCGGGTCGCTGTCTTAGAGACCTAGACTATAGTTAGGAACCAACGGACCAAGTTTACATGCTACCTCCCAATTATTCTACACCATCACTGCACTCGAATTTTTGAATAGAGTCAAGCGATTTAGTCAAGATTAGGTGTGAAAACCGCAAACTCTCGACTAAATTGCTTGGTCAATGCTGGTTTTATTAATTCATCAATGATTTCTTCATTAATTTTTCAGAACCAACGAGGAGAATTATACCAAATCAGGAGTGAAATCCATATTTTGATGAATAATCTCCTCAAATTTTACTAAAACAAGGAAGAAGTTGCTACGCTAGGGGTGAAACCCTAACCTTGACAACTTGTTCCGGACTTTATTTTTCTCACCAAAGCCTCGATGGACTCCAACGACCTGAACTCATGAGTATGACCTAGGGAATGCATGTTGAATGCCCAAGAAACGAGGCAGAGACACGATCCCGAAAGTCGAAATGTGACGTCTATTGTGAATAGTCGAATCGCTTTGGGTAGTCAACGTCTAATAGCCGCAGAAAATCCATTTCTCGATTTTATGTGTTTTGATTCTGAGCCCGCAACTGTTGATTCTGATGACTTGTCGTTTTATGTGTTTATACGTGTACTTACCTGTTTATGTGTTTAAGTTTTGGAGACTTATCCGATTTTCGCTCTCATTTCGATCGACACACACGAATCGCATTGCCCTTCTATCTCAAAACAAAGACAAGTCGCCGCGAATCTAGATGAAATTATGCTATGATATACGCTTATACTATACTCGACATGTTATACGATCATACTATGCTACTCGATATACCATACGCGATCAACATATACGAACGACACGCGAGCTTTGAATGGTAGGTTTCTGTATTCTGACTGCCTCTGTGACTGAATGCGTATGTGCTTCCATGTTTCTGTGCTTATGTGCTTCTATGATTACGTGAAACTGTGGTTATGTGTCTATGTGTTTATGTGATACTGTCACACCCCAAATTTCCACGTGTCACCAGTGGGCCCGGTGGGGAATATCGTGATGTAGTTGATATCATCATAGTCAAACAACACAAATTTAAAATGCACAGCGGAAGAAAAAAGATAGATTCATTTCAACCAAATAAAATTGTAATATGGAGTATCACAAAGTAGTTGAAGCAGATCCACATGCAGATCAAAATAAAAAGGAAACATGTTCAACAGATTTAATTGCATCCAAGCTTGCGAGACTCTAAGTGATGCTAAGGAGAGGCCAGCCTATTACGCGTAGTACCTGCACTTAATCTTTTTGGGAAAATACATCAGTTTACGCTGGTAAATACAATTTAACTGACTCATTTTGAAAAGGTTTAAAATTGATTTAAATGCACATGGCATAAAAAGATTTTTATAACTTGGGATAATTATTTGAATATAAACTTGTAAAAGATTTACATGTTTCTTATGCGTCCAGTAGCCCGGGTTTACACCGGGTTAAAGATCATTAGACACACCACATGGTATAGTCCCGCAGTGGTTAAACCCAAAACCGGCGGTTATACCTTAATATTTATTTATGCACTAACGGGTGTACGCCTACACCTGTATGCTTAGGTCGTGGCCATTTCGTAAAATGATGCCAAGGATATCCGGGACATGGTCATTAACCCCCCAAAAAAGGCTTTAAACAAACAAAACAATTTTAACGGGTCATTTCAATGATTTAACCTACATTTGATTAAAGATTCAATGCCCGACCAAGCGGTATTTTATATACCGTACCCCAAACCCATATAGGGAAAATAAGTTAAAAGTATTTACCTGAGCAAGTATAGTCACAATAAGCAAGTGCAAATAGCTTTTACTGGATCTCCTATTCTGGAACGAAGGTCTATAATAACCTATTAGAATCCTAACGGGTCTTTAATTTAGCCTAAGCTTAGACCGGTTAGTTTTAAAGAATGAATACGGTTCAATCGCATGGAAGGCGAAGACCGGTTTAGAATGTGGTTTTGACCCGACAAGCTTACATGCTTGTTTAATAAGGGTAACTTAAACACATTCTGGATTTTGAGACAATAATGATATGGTTTGACCCGTTTCGGCTAAAATGTGTAAACTATTACATAAGCCGATCCGAACACGGAGAGTGCGTAATGAGTAACCATATGAATCATATACAAGTTCCCTGAGTTAATATGCACTAAATATGTTGTGATATCCGTATGACATTTCCTATTATGCCCAAAATGATTTTAAACGTAAACTATGCCTCATAAGGGCATTTTGGTCATTTTAAAGGGTATAAAAGAGTTTAATTTGTAATCTGAGTTACACATCTGATTTATTTAGTAAATATACTTAATTTAATAAGTTGTAATAGTAGGGTATCATATATATGTGAAATTTATTAATTATAACCCTATTATGCACCGAAGGGGCATTTTGGTAATTTCACATAAGCCTAAAAGGTTAAAACTGGAAATCTGAGTTTAAAAATTTTGCTTACTGTTATAATATAAAAATTTGCTGAATATATCAGTAGGTATCCAACTTTATATATATGAACTAGTTTTGATACATACTATGTCGTAAAAATGCTTAAAAAGGCGATTTGGAGCCATTTCCGGGTTTTGTATAGAAAGTTGATACTTTTAATACTCCAGAAGGCTCAAAGTAATTTATTTAACATAACAAATCAGTAGAAAAAGGTTTGAGGTCAAAAGGATTTGTAAAACTCATTTTATAGCCCAAAAGGGCAAAACCGGCATTAACCGAATTAAGCTTAGAACACTAAGTTATACTCAGCCTAAAATTAAATAAAATTTTCTAAAAATCCCAAAAAATTATTTTATAATAGTAGGTATAAAGTTTTGTATAAAAATTTGGGTTTAGATAGACTATATGCCAATTACGCCACTTAATTACTAAGAATGCTTCTAATTACGCTAATGAGCATAACTCTAACTCTGGACCTCAAACTGATGTCAATTTTTAGGTACAAGTTTATAAATCAGTAACTAAGGTGTCTACTTTTTTATATTTTTAAAAATCATAATTTAAGGTGAAAAGGGCATAATAGTCAACATTTGAGCAATTAACGGAAACATGCATATGAATTAGATGTCTAATGAACCAAGTTGTATAATCACAGAGGGTTATACTAACATGTAATTAGTTTCAAAAGAATCTCTAAGGCAATCCTAAACTTGGCTTAAACGGGTCAGAACTGAAAGTCAAAGCATAAGTCAAATTATGCGACTTTTGGTTCCAAACCGAGCCTAAACTGAAAATTGTCGAGTTGAACATGTTTAGACGTGCTCTTACATTAATTACCAAGTTATATTAATGATAAAACAGGTTACATGGATCCTACATTGCTAATTATGTATTAATTTGAAATAAAGCTTTCTGTTGACTTTTTGTAATTAGCTTTGACCCGACAATTGACATAGTTAGAGTGGGAATCTGAAAATACCCCTTTTAGGGTTTATTACCCACATAATTACCTACTTAAAGGTATTTTTAATTAGAGATTTGACTGGATAATTATTGTTTAATCTCGAAGTCAAACCTTAATTATGACGGTTTGACTTTTAGCTGATTAACTAAGCTAAACTGAATTATAAAGGATTAAGAACACTTACAAGAGTCCTAAGTATGATTAGGGACCTAAGAGAAGCTTGTTGAAGTCCAGAGATGCTCCTTAGAAGTCTTGAAATAAGTTGCAAGTGAGCAAGTCCAAAGTTCACAATTTCAACTCTTTATATAGTGAACCCCCTTGCTCATGATCATGCCAAAATAGTCTATGATTGTTACAAGATCATCTCAGGTGTCCCTATGATGCTATATACTGCCTATCAAGCCCCTGAATTCGAATACCACACTAATAAGACGGTGGAAATGGCTGAACAGGCAGCTGTCCAAAACATGCTGCCAGCGACAGGCTTACGGACCGTAAGCCAAATCCCTTGCGGTCCGTATCCATCTCTTACGGACCGTAAGCTTAGGTGGTTGTGGTCCGTAACCGACCCTGGTCTGATGCGCCCAGATACGCTGCTTGCGGACCGTAAGTGTCACACCCCCAAAATCCACCTGCGGATAACACCCGCTTTGAGGGCGTGACTGACCAGGATCCAGCCACCAATTATACTGAGCATTGAGTTAATAGTAGAAATATTTAATATCCAAAGTAGTTAGCAACATCGTAGTTTAAGTTCGATAATTAGTTTAACAAAACAGCGGAAGCATAAACCAAAGTAGTTTTAAAGATAGTTCTTAGTTCAAAATAATGAAACCCAACACACGGGTTTAGACGAACACTACACATCCCCCAAGCAGCAGCTCCTGTGTCACTGGTTACCTGCAAAGCATGCAGTAAGGGTCAACAATAATGCTGAGTGAGTTCACTAGTTGTCCAGTTTTAGTTTACCAAAAACTTTAGTTGTTTAGATAAAGCATTTATAATCACGTTGTGGGGAGCTACCCCATCTGTAAGCTCACTAAACTGTAGATACCGAAACTGTTGACGGAATATAAATTCGTGCCCCGGGTCAATGTCTATCGTCATTGACCATGTTGCAAGGTCTACTAGTTCACGCCCGATCTCCCCCGGTCACGGTGTGAGGTTGTCAAACCTAATAGCGCTATCAACTAATAACCCGTTCGCCCCCGGCGATTAATCGGTACTGTAAGCAGGGACTTAAGGTGATAGAGTTTCGTTTAGTCTGGCTAGTTGTGATTTATAAACAGTATCCAAACGTATCTTCCCCGGAGATAGTAATTACCCATTCTGTTTTCCCCCGGAGTAATGGGTCGAAAGTATTTTCCCAAAAAGTTGGTAGTTTGTTCGTGTCCCTCCGCGGGACGCATGCTTTTAGTGTGTGAACTCACCTTGGGTTGCTCGGCAGATTTGGTTACTTGGTCAAACACGCTGGTCACCACGTCCTAACATGGTTACCGGTATAGGTCAGGTTTGGTGTACAAGCATTTACGTAAAAACTTACACATAACTAACACGTATCATGCATATAATTAGACGGTGGGTTATTGGGCCGGCCCTAACAGTTTCACAGTCAAACAGCAACACATAGTCCAGTTAACATGCAGCCCATAGTACACATAATGGCCCAATAACCAATGAGTGGACAGCCCAGTCGCAACCAGGTGGTCTCGAGTCGCAACCAGGAGGTCTCGGCTTGTCACGCTGTGGTTGCGAGTCGCAACCGTGTGGTCTCGAGTTGTCACGTTGTGGTTGCGAGTCGCAACCGTCGTAGTCTCGAGTCGCAATCGTGTGGTTTCGAGTTGTCATGCCATGGTTGCGAGTCGCAACTGCGTGGTTGCGAGTCGTAATCCTGTCCCTTTCATGTACACGTGATGATGCAGATACATCAGTCCATTTAGTACAATGTAATCAGGCCCAAATCGGGAAACAGCCAATGAGGTTTTACTAACAACTTTTCCTAAACTGTCATTAATGAAATTTGGATCAAACATTGCCCTTTTTTTTTGAATCTTCAAGTCATATTCAACAAGTTCATCCTATGTTCATCATTTCTATGGTTTTCATATTAACAAAATCTTATATTTTTGAACCGAAAATCACATATTTCTAGCAAGATCATCATGCAAGAACAAGAAACATACATGTTTGTAGCCGAAATCTCATATTTAACAACATCATTTTGCAAGAACAATGAAGCATAGATTGGTTAGCCATGAATACTCTTAGACTACCATTTTCTAACCATTTTTAAACATGTTACCACATATTGTCAAGCTTTACAAATCATCCTAAGAATCATGCATTTTGTTTCTAACCAAGCATTTTCTAGTTCATTTATCACACATAATTTCTACACACAAAATAGAACACTAACCGGTTTGAGAAGAAGAAGCCGTAAACAAGGAAAAGAACCGAGAAGATGGAGTGTCCGAGTTAGTGGTGATGAACTTGTCCGAGTTTTCTTGTCCGAGATCCAAGCTTGAACCGAAAGAGGAAGAAGAGAATGGGTTGTTGTTGAAGGTTTACTAGTGAGAGAGAATAGGAGAAGTGTGGATGTGTTTGTGCAACAAAATGAAGCAAGTGGGGGAAAAGGTTGGGATTTATACTAGGGGGGTTCTCGAGTTGGGCTTGGGGGTTTCGGCCCAAACGGTTTCGGCTCAAGAGGCCCACTCGAGACCGAGTGGCCCACTCGCAACCGAGTGGTTGCGAGTCATGGTCTCGACTCACTAGTTTATACGCGTATACTTATATATATATACATACACAACACACATATCATGTAAAAAGTCACGTTTTCAATTAATATCATATGTATACACAAAAAAATATTACAAGGTGTTCGTTCGGAAAAACCTAGAGTGTCACATTATCCCCAAGTTTTAAGAACTTTCGTCCCGAAAGTTAAGGCAGCCACTGCCAAGCTAGCGTGTTTCAACGGGGTGTCACATCATCCCCCCGTTAGTTTGGAATTTCGTCCCGAAATTCAGTTGTAGCTTCAGTGCTGGGGGTTTCGTTTGGGAACAACTGGGGATACTTAGACTTCATCTGGTCTTCCCGCTCCCAGGTAAACTCTGGGCCGCGTCGTGAGTTCCAACGAACGCGCACGAGAGGTATCTGGCTACGTTTGAGGGTTTTGATCTCTCGATCCGTGATCTCAATCGGTTCCTCAGTAAAGTGTAGCTGTTCATCAATAGTGAGTTCCTTGAAAGGAATTATGAGTGTTTCATCTGACAGACACTTCATCAGATTAGACACGTGAAAGACATTGTGTACTGCACTCAGCTCTGCAGGCAGGTTCAATCTATAAGCCACCTTACCGATTTTCTCGGTAATTTCGAATGGTCCGACATATCGTGGATTCAGCTTGCCTCGTTTACCGAAACGAACCACACCCTTCCAGGGTGAGACTTTAAGTAGAACCCGGTCCCCGACCTGGAATTCTAACGGTTTCCTACGCTTGTCAGCGTAGCTTTTCTGACGGTCACGAGCTGCCGCCATGCGTTGCCTGATCTGGGAAATCTTTTCCGTTGTATCAACCACCAGTTCTGGGCCTGTGAGTTGACTGTCACCTATCTCCGCCCAGCAAAGGGGGGATCGACATTTACGACCGTACAAGGCCTCAAAAGGTGCCGCCTGAATGCTAGTGTGGTAGCTGTTGTTGTAGGAGAATTCCACCAGCGGTAGATGCTTCTCCCAGTTCTTGCCAAAATCGATCACACATGCCCTAAGCATGTCTTCCAGGGTTTGGATGGTGCGTTCAGACTGCCCATCCGTTTGTGGGTGGTAAGCGGTGCTCATGTCCAAACGTGAGCCAAAGGATTTGTGCATAGCTTGCCACAACTCGGAAGTAAAACGAGCGTCTCGGTCGGAAATAATAGAAGTTGGCACCCCGTGTCTGGAGACTACTTCCTTTAAATAGATTTCTGCCAAGGTAGAAAACTTGTCTGTTTCCTTAATGGCCAGAAAGTGTGCAGACTTAGTCAATCGATCTACTATCACCCAAATAGTGTCATTCCCGCGTTGGGATCTAGGTAGCCCTGTAACAAAATCCATGGAAATTTGCTCCCATTTCCACTTCGGGATTTCCGGTTGCTGGAGTAGGCCTGCTGGTTTCTGATACTCAGTCTTGACTCTTGCGCAGGTCAAACATTTGCTAACGTAAGCGGCTATGTGTGCTTTCATGCCAGGCCACCAGTACGTGGTCCTTAAGTCGTGGTACATCTTATCTGAACCAGGATGTACTGAATAACGGGACTTATGGGCTTCGTCCATCACCAGTTCTCGTAGATCTCCGTAGAATGGGACCCAAATGCGTCCTGCCACATAGTAGGCGCCGTCTTCTTTTTGCTCTAGTCGTTGTCTCGATCCTCGCAGGGACTCAGCCCTGATGTTTTCCGGTTTCAGAGCTTCAACTTGAGCATTTCGGATCTGGGTAGGAAGGTTAGACTGGATGGTAAGTTGTAATGCTCGCACGCGCTTGGGCGTAGTGTCTTTTCGGCTGAGGGCGTCTGCCACGACATTGGCCTTGCCCGGATGATACTTGATGGCGCATTCATAATCATTCAGGAGTTCGACCCATCGACGTTGTCGCATGTTTAATTCCTTTTGCTTGAAGATATGCTCGAGACTCCTGTGATCGGTGTAAATGGTGCACTTGGTACCGTACAGGTAATGTCTCCATATCTTAAGCGCAAAGATCACTGCTCCTAGTTGCAAGTCATGTGTGGTGTAGTTCCTTTCGTGTGTCTTGAGTTGTCGTGAGGCGTAGGCAATAACTTTCTCGCGTTGCATTAACACACAACCGAGCCCATGGATGGATGCATCGCAGTAAACTACGAAGTCGTCAGTGCCTTCAGGCAATGAGAGAATAGGAGCACTACAGAGATTATCCTTTAGTTTCTGAAATGCGGTTTCCTGAGCTTCACCCCATTTATAAACCATACCCTTCTGAGTAAGAGCCGTGAGAGGCTGAGCGATCTTGGAGAATCCCATGATAAATCTTCGATAGTACCCTGCTAGTCCCAAGAATTGGCGGACTTCGGTCGGAGTCTTAGGGGTAGGCCAATTCTTTATAGAGTCGATCTTTGCAGGGTCGACGTGAATTCCATCCTTGTTAACCACGTGCCCAAGGAAATGGACTTCTCGAAGCCAGAAGTCGCATTTCGAGAACTTGGCATACAGTTGCTCATTACGAAGGAGTTCGAGGATAAGGCGTAGGTGCTGTTCATGCTCTTCTTGACTTTTTGAGTAGATCAGGATGTCGTCTATGAACACGATCACAAACTTGTCGAGGTAGGGTTTGCATACTCGGTTCATGAGATCCATGAATACCGCAGGCGCGTTGGTCATTCCAAAGGGCATAACGAGGAATTCATAATGACCATAACGAGTTCTGAATGCAGTTTTGGAGATGTCTTCATTACGGACCCTTAGCTGATGATAGCCTGATCGCAGGTCAATCTTAGAGTAGTAGCTCGACCCTTGCAGCTGATCGAATAGGTCGTCGATTCGCGGGAGAGGGTAACGATTCTTGATGGTAACCTTGTTCAGCTCACGATAGTCGATGCACATTCGGAACGTGCCATCCTTCTTCTTAACAAAGAGTACCGGTGCTCCCCAGGGTGATGAACTAGGGCGGATAAACCCTTTATCCAATAGTTCCTGTAGTTGAGTAGAGAGTTCCTTCAATTCTGCGGGGGCTAGTCGATAAGGCGCACGAGCTATGGGCGCTGCTCCGGGAGCTAGCTCGATTTGGAATTCGACTTGACGGTGGGGAGGGAGTCCAGGTAGTTCCTCAGGAAATACCTCAGGGTAGTCACGCACTACTGGAAAATCTTCAATCCTCTTTTCTTTTTCCTGCGTGTTGGTGACAAGTGCTAAGATAGCGGTGTGCCCTTTTCGTAAACACTTCTGGGCCTTCAAGAACGAGATAACGCCGGAGATTTCTCCGCCTTTGCCACCTTGTACAATGAGGGGTTTGCCAGAACGACGGGGAATACGAACTGCTTTCTCTTGACAGAGGATCTCAGCGCGATGCTTGGATAACCAATCCATACCAATAACGACGTCGAAGCTTCCAAGAGTAACAGGGAAAAGATCGATACTAAATGTCTGACCAGACAATCCTAGCTTGCAGCCTTTGACAACATGTGAGGCCTCGATGTTTCTACCATTAGCTAATTCGACGATATGGGGAGAACTTAGTAACGAAAGCGGACGCTTAAGCTTCTTACTAATACGTAGGGACACATAACTAGCATCGGCTCCAGAATCAAATAACACAGAAACATAACGATCATCAAGTAGGAACTTACCCGCCACAACGTTGGGGTCGTTCCTTGCTTCACCAGCTCCAATCACGAAAGCTCTTCCTCTAGCACCATTCCCAGCGTTGTTCTGATTGTTGTTTCCAGCTCCCTGATTGTTGTTGCGGTTCTGGTTCAGTTCAGGGCAATTCTTCTTATAGTGCCCCTCAGCTCCACACTGGAAACAACCCTTGGCATTCCCGTGATGTTGTTGCTGCTGGTTCTGCCCCACGGGACGTGGACTCCTACAGTCCTTGGCCTCATGCCCCATTTTGTTACATCGCTGACACTGACCTTTCCCACACGGCCCACTGTGATGTCGATTGCACTTGTTGCACTTGGGGTGGTTACCGCGATAGCCACCCTGTTGTTGAGTGCCCTTGTTGCTTTCGGTTTTCCTTTGCTGTGCTGGGGCCTGAGTGGGGTTAGCATCCTTGCTTTGATTTCCTTCCCACTTACGCTTGTTGTCACTAGAAGTTCCGACAGTAGCACTGATCCTTTTGGGCAACCTGCCCTCTTCTACGGCCTGATCAGTAAGTTTGTGAGCAAGTCGAACGATCGGCTGAATGGTAGTGTGGTTGGCTGAAGTTACATGGCTTCGAATTTCTGGAGCCAAACCCTTGATGTACAGTTCGATCCTTCGATACATAGGTCGAGACATGTTTGGGCAAAGAGCAGCATAGTCATTGGACAGTTTGGTGTAGGTCTCAATCTCTGACCCAACCATCTTAAGCGCATAGTACTCGTTCTCCAGTTTGTGGATATCATCCCGGTGACAGTATTCCTCCTTAATCATGTCCTTAAAATCCTCCCACGCAGTAGCATTAGCAGTTTCTAACCCAAACATCTGAATTTGCGCCTTCCACCAAGAAAGCGCGTTTCCTTCAAGTGTAGCAGTAGCAAACTTCACCCAATTCGCAGGGGGACACTCACAGACAGCAAAGACAGCTTCAACTTTCTCAATCCAATGCAGAAGACCTATGGCACCCTCAGTGCCGTTGAAAGGGAGAGGCTTGCAGTCCATGAAAGTTTTGAAAGTACACACGGGTGGTTGCGCAGGTGCATGCTGACCTGTTCGTGAGAAGCGAAGCGTATAGACTTAGAGACGAAAGGACGACGTGACGGTAGGATCTAAACATCCTAAAACAACGAGCTTACCTATAGGGTGAGCTGCGAAAGCTGCAGCCACTGTGTTGAGCAGGTTAGTGAACTGAGCCTGAGTCATGTTGATGTTTCCTCTTCCACGTCCACTCATTGTCTTCATAACCAGAAAACACAGTATGAGTGTGATGTAGCGAGAATGAGATAGAAGAGAGAGGTGTATCTATCTAACTAGGCACGCTAGTACGTATAGCAAAACAGGAAACATAAAGTAAGCAAACAAGTAAACACTGGTCCGAGCTATGAGGTCGAAAGTGTTGAGCCTTGCACTTGGAGTGTAGTGTCGTCGCGAGTCACAGGTTATAGTCTGGTTTTTCTCAAAAAGATTTTCCCCTTTTTTTTTTAAACCAAGTTCACTATAACCAATGGCTCTGATACCAATCTGTCACACCCCCAAAATCCACCTGCGGATAACACCCGCTTTGAGGGCGTGACTGACCAGGATCCAGCCACCAATTATACTGAGCATTGAGTTAATAGTAGAAATATTTAATATCCAAAGTAGTTAGCAACATCGTAGTTTAAGTTCGATAATTAGTTTAACAAAACAGCAGAAGCATAAACCAAAGTAGTTTTAAAGATAGTTCTTAGTTCAAAATAATGAAACCCAACACACGGGTTTAGACG
Organism: Helianthus annuus; assembly: GCF_002127325.2. Taxonomy (NCBI): domain Eukaryota; kingdom Viridiplantae; phylum Streptophyta; class Magnoliopsida; order Asterales; family Asteraceae; genus Helianthus; species Helianthus annuus. The sequence continues at coordinate 160,933,530 of NC_035449.2, read as the reverse complement.
AACACTACACATCCCCCAAGCAGCAGCTCCTGTGTCACTGGTTACCTGCAAAGCATGCAGTAAGGGTCAACAATAATGCTGAGTGAGTTCACTAGTTGTTCAGTTTTAGTTTACCAAAAACTTTAGTTGTTTAGATAAAGCATTTATAATCACGTTGTGGGGAGCTACCCCATCTGTAAGCTCACTAAACTGTAGATACCGAAACTGTTGACGGAATATAAATTCGTGCCCCGGGTCAATGTCTATCGTCATTGACCATGTTGCAAGGTCTACTAGTTCACGCCCGATCTCCCCCGGTCACGGTGTGAGGTTGTCAAACCTAATAGCGCTATCAACTAATAACCCGTTCGCCCCCGGCGATTAATCGGTACTGTAAGCAGGGACTTAAGGTGATAAAGTTTCGTTTAGTCTGGCTAGTTGTGATTTATAAACAGTATCCAAACGTATCTTCCCCGGAGATAGTAATTACCCATTCTGTTTTCCCCCGGAGTAATGGGTCGAAAGTATTTTCCCAAAAAGTTGGTAGTTTGTTCGTGTCCCTCCGCGGGACGCATGCTTTTAGTGTGTGAACTCACCTTGGGTTGCTCGGCAGATTTGGTTACTTGGTCAAACACGCTGGTCACCACGTCCTAACATGGTTACCGGTATAGGTCAGGTTTGGTGTACAAGCATTCACGTAAAAACTTACACATAACTAACACGTATCATGCATATAATTAGACGGTGGGTTATTGGGCCGGCCCTAACAGTTTCACAGTCAAACAGCAACACATAGTCCAGTTAACATGCAGCCCATAGTACACATAATGGCCCAATAACCAATGAGTGGACAGCCCAGTCGCAACCAGGTGGTCTCGAGTCGCAACCAGGAGGTCTCGGCTTGTCACGCTGTGGTTGCGAGTCGCAACCGTGTGGTCTCGAGTTGTCACAGTGTGGTTGCGAGTCGCAACCGTCGTAGTCTCGAGTCGCAATCGTGTGGTTTCGAGTTGTCATGCCATGGTTGCGAGTCGCAACTGCGTGGTTGCGAGTCGTAATCCTGTCCCTTTCATGTACACGTGATGATGCAGATACATCAGTCCATTTAGTACAATGTAATCAGGCCCAAATCGGGAAACAGCCAATGAGGTTTTACTAACAACTTTTCCTAAACTGTCATTAATGAAATTTGGATCAAACATTGCCCTTTTTTTTTGAATCTTCAAGTCATATTCAACAAGTTCATCCTATGTTCATCATTTCTAGGGTTTTCATATTAACAAAATCTTATATTTTTGAACCGAAAATCACATATTTCTAGCAAGATCATCATGCAAGAACAAGAAACATACATGTTTGTAGCCGAAATCTCATATTTAACAACATCATTTTGCAAGAACAATGAAGCATAGATTGGTTAGCCATGAATACTCTTAGACTACCATTTTCTAACCATTTTTAAACATGTTACCACATATTGTCAAGCTTTACAAATCATCCTAAGAATCATGCATTTTGTTTCTAACCAAGCATTTTCTAGTTCATTTATCACACATAATTTCTACACACAAAATAGAACACTAACCGGTTTGAGAAGAAGAAGCCGTAAACAAGGAAAAGAACCGAGAAGATGGAGTGTCCGAGTTAGTGGTGATGAACTTGTCCGAGTTTTCTTGTCCGAGATCCAAGCTTGAACCGAAAGAGGAAGAAGAGAATGGGTTGTTGTTGAAGGTTTACTAGTGAGAGAGAATAGGAGAAGTGTGGATGTGTTTGTGCAACAAAATGAAGCAAGTGGGGGAAAAGGTTGGGATTTATACTAGGGGGGTTCTCGAGTTGGGCTTGGGGGTTTCGGCCCAAACGGTTTCGGCTCAAGAGGCCCACTCGAGACCGAGTGGCCCACTCGCAACCGAGTGGTTGCGAGTCATGGTCTCGACTCACTAGTTTATACGCGTATACTTATATATATATACATACACAACACACATATCATGTAAAAAGTCACGTTTTCAATTAATATCATATGTATACACAAAAAAATATTACAAGGTGTTCGTTCGGAAAAACCTAGAGTGTCACAGTAAGCTTAAAGCCATACGGTCCGTAACTGATGGCCAGAAGCCAAAAATCATGCAAACTTCCAAAATTTGACCATGCAATTGTGTAGTGACGAATTCTCATGCATGCTCTGTAGTAGGGGACCATGTGGGCAGGCTTTTGCATGCCTTGCATGAACTTTCACATTTGGATCTTTTTGGCAAGTTTGAAATGACGGAATTTCCAAGAATTCATCTTGGATTCTCTTGAGGGTTGGACATGAATTAAATTTCAAGTGTAATTCTTTTAATCCAAAATTTATTTACCGAAGGTTGTAGTAACAATTCAAGGAATTCAATTCTTCCATACAAAAATGGAAATTTTATTTATTTAGAAACAACTGGCTAAATATATATCAGATGTTTATCAAAACGACTCGAGGATCTTGGGATTTATAACTTGGGTCGATCAGAGGTATTTTAATAACATGTCGCCCTTGGGTCGATCAGAGGTAATTTAATAACATGTTGCCCTTTTTAAATCCAACCATACATCTTTATTTAATCCGGGTTCCTGACATGTTTTTCTTACATGACACGTGTCTTTGTTTTATTAGATATGAATTTTCGAGGTGTTACATCCTCACCCCCTTAAAAGAAATCTCGACCTCGAGATTTACGGAAACAATTGAGGGTATTTTTCTTTCATCATGGACTCTAACTCCCACGTATATTCGGGACCTCTACGGGCATCCCATTTGACCTTAACAATAGGCACAAACTTCCTTCGAAGCTTCTTTACCTGTCGATCCTCAATCGACACAGGTTTTTCCACGAATTTTAAGCTCTCGTCTATATGCACATCTGTGTGTGGTATGACTAGCAATTCATCAGCTAGACATTTCTTTAGATTGCAGACGTGGAACACATTGTGAATACCACTGAGTTCTTCCGGTAAGTTTAACTTATAAGCCACTGACCCTACACATTCGATGATCTCGAATGGTCCTATATACCTCGGGCTTAACTTACCTTTCTTACCAAAGCGCATCACCCCTTTCCAAGTTGATACTTTAAGCAAAACTTTATCACCAACCTTGAACTTGAGAGGTTTTCGCCTTTTATCAGCATAGCTTTTCTGCCTATCCCTGGCAGCTTTCAGGCGGTCACGAATCTGGACAATTCTGTCCGTTGTCTCAAAGACTATATCAGGACCTGATAATTGAGTGTCTCCTATTTCTGCCCAATAGATGGGCGTTCTGCATTTTCTACCATATAGTGCCTCAAAAGGTGCAGCCTGAATGCTGGTATGGTAGCTATTGTTGTAGGAGAACTCGACCAAAGGTAGGTGCTTATCCCAGCCACCTCCTAAATCAATTACACATGCACGAAGCATGTCTTCCAAAGTCTTAATGGTACGCTCACTCCGCCCATCCGTCTGAGGATGGTAAGCCATACTAAAATTCAATTGCGTACCCAGAGACGGTTGGAAACTTTTCCAGAAGTGTGACGTGTATCTGGTATCTCTATCAGAGATAATGGCCCCCGGTACTCCATGCAGAGATACAATCTTATCAACGTATAATTGGGCCAACATGTCAGAACTGTAAGTTTCCTTAATGGGTAGGAAATGTGCTGACTTAGTCAGTCTATCTACTATCACCCATATAGTATCATTTCCTTTCTTTGTCTTTGGTAGCTTGGTGATGAAATCCATCATCACCATTTCCCATTTCCAAGTGGGAAATTCAGGCTGTTGTAGCAAACCTGATGGCTTCTGATGTTCAGCTTTGACTTGTGCACACGTCAAACATTTAGCTACGTAAGCGGCTATAGACTTCTTCAAGCCTATCCACCAATAATTTGCCTTTAAGTCCTGGTACATCTTATCAGCTCCAGGATGAACGGAATATTTGGAACTGTGGGCTTCCTGAAGGATGACATCCCGCAATCCTCCATAGACAGGAACCCATATTCTTCCATTTAATCTCAGGATTCCGTCCTTGCCATAGGATAACTGTTCTTCAGTTACTCCTAGCTTTTCATCAGGATAGTTAGCTTCCAACACAGCTTCCTTTTGTGCAGCTAACAACCTTTCATTCAAACTGTTCTTGATTTCAATGCTTTTGGCATTGATCCTTATTGGATTGACTCTTTCTTTTCTGCTCAAGGCATCTGCGACTACATTAGCTTTTCCTGGATGGTATCTTATTTCACAGTCATAATCGTTCAGAGTTTACATCCAGCGTCGCTACCTTATGTTCAAATCCTTCTGATTGAACAAATGCTGAAGGCTCTTGTGATCAGAATAGATCACACACTTAGTTCCATATAAATAATGCCTCCATAGCTTTAGTGCAAATACAACGGCACCCAGCTCCAAGTCATGGGTGGTGTAATTCTTTTCGTGTACTTTCAACTGACGTGAAGCGTAGGCAATGACCTTGCCTTTCTGCATTAACACACAACCCATCCCGGTGTGTGACGCATCACAATAAACTACAAAGTCATCAATACCTTCAGGTAAAGTCAGCATTGGGGCTTTGCTCAACTTCTGCTTTAAGATATCAAAAGATTCTTGCTGCTTAGGCCCCCAATTGAACTTTCTATTCTTGCGAATGAGAAGAGTCAGGGGTGTTGCAATTCTTGAGAAGTTTTCAATAAATCGTCTGTAGTATCCAGCTAGTCCTAAGAAACTGCGAATCTCCGTAGGCATCTTCGCCTCTTGCCAGTTTATGATAGCTTCAATCTTTGCGGGATCCACCTGGATACCACGCTCACTCACAACATGCCCAAGGAATTGGACTTCTTGAAGCCAGAATTCACACTTGGAAAATTTGGTATAGAGCTTTTCTCGATGAAGTAGTTTCAGAATGCAACGGAGGTGCTTCTCGTGGTCAGCTTGGCTCTTTGAGTAGATGAGAATGTCATCAATGAAAACGATGACAAATTTGTCCAGATAAGGCTTGCAGACGCGATTCATGAGATCCATGAATGCGGCAGGTGCATTAGTGAGCCCAAAAGGCATCACTAGGAACTCGTAATGACCATAACGAGTTCTAAATGCAGTCTTGTGTAGGTCTTCGTCCTTGACCTTCAATTGATGATAGCCCGACCTCAGATCAATCTTGGAAAAGTAGCTTGCTCCTTGTAATTAATCGAATAGATCGTCGATCCTGGGCAAAGGATACCTATTCTTGATAGTGACCTTATTAAGCTCACGGTAATCAATGCACAAACGCATCGACCCATCCTTCTTCTTGACAAACAAGATTGGTGCTCCCCATGGAGACGAGCTAGGTCTTATGAAACCTTTGGCTAGCAAATCATCTAATTGCGTCCTTAAATCCTTCATCTCTGTTGGTGCCAACCTATAAGGTGCTCTTGCAATAGGCGTTGCTCCTGGAATGATGTCAATTCTGAATTCTACTTGTCTATCTGGTGGCAAACCAGGTAGTTCTTCCGGGAAAACTTCGGGATATTCAGAAATGACTGGAATATCTTCAAGCTTGGGCTTCTGCTCATCGATGGTCACTTGTGCCATATAAATGACACAACCCTTCTTCAAGCATTTAGATGCTTTGAGTATAGACACTTGCTCGGGTAACCCATACTGGTTGTCTCCTTGGATAGTAAGTGGCTCACCAGACGGAGTCTTGATCACCACTTGCTTCTTGTTGCATACAATCTGGGCTTGGTTATGCGATAACCAATCCATGCCTATCACTACATCGAAACCGGTTGGCTTGAATGGAAGTAAGGACAAAGGAAAAGAGTGGTTCCTAATGGATATGACACATCCATCTAAAATGGTTGATGCGGTCTCTATGGTTCCATCAGCTAATTCCACTTCATATTTTATACTTAAGGTCTTAACAGGCATTTTCAATAATTCACAAAACTTATCATCTACAAACGATTTATCTGCTCCAGAGTCAAACAATACTCTTGCGTAGATATCATTAATAAGAAAAGTACCTGTTATGACATTTTCGTCCTGAACAGCTTCCTTTGCATCCATGCGGAAGACCCTTGCATTGGTCTTCTTTCCTTCTTCAGCCTTCTTCGCAGCTTTTGGGCAATTTGTCTTGATATGCCCTTTTTCATTGCAACTGTAACAAGTTGCATCCTTCAGTTTCTTACATTCTAGGGTCTTATGCTCAGTTGATTTGCAAATCCCACATGGCCTCGGCTGAGACTGAGATTTTGAGTCGTATCTGCACTTTCCAAAGTGGTGTTTCTTGCAGACCTTACACTTGGGCTTATCTCCAGACTGATGCCCATCCTTTTTAGATTCATACCCCTTCTTGTGGTCACTGTTTCCTCGGTGCTTCTTACCTGGGCGTCACGAGTTGTCATCATCGCGCTTTCTCTTCTCGGTATCCGTGTTCCTCAGCGATCTCTGCCGGACCGCGTCCAGCGTGAGGGACAGGGATATGTCAGCTACGGACCTGAATGTAGTGGGCCGAGAAGCCTTCACACTTGCCTTTATTTCAGGGGCTAAACCCCCAATGAAACGAGCTATTCTTTTGGGGTTCCGGGGTCACGAGATAAGGAACCAACCTTGACATGGTATTAAAGCTCGTAAGGTAGGCTTGGCAATCAAGGTTTTTCATCACCAATGATAGGAAATCAGATTCAATCTTTTCAACCTCATGTTGAGGGCAGTAGTTCTCCTTGATTAGTGCCACAAACTGTTCCCATGACATATTGTACAATGGGATTTTCCCTGTAGCTTGAATTAACGATCTCCACCAGGCCAAGGCCTCACCCTTGAAAGACTGGGATACAAACTTCACGATATCCCTTTCAGCACACCCACTAATATCTACCACCGTATCCATCTCATCCAACCAAGTCATTCAATCCACAGCCCCTTTCTCCCCTGTGAAATCCTGAGGTTTGCGTGAAACAAAGTACTTATATGTGCAACCTCTGGCACGTGGTGCATTATCAAACACTATCTTCTTGGAGGGAACGCTATTTTGGTTTGAGGAATGTCGATCATCATCTTTCTTTGATTCCTCTTTCTTAGGTTTAGGCTGGATAGGCGGTGGCTTGCTGTGAGCTTCAGAATGGGTTTTAGGCTTGGAATGTGGTGTAGATAGAGTCCTACTTTGGGTCCCACTAGACTCACTGTTTTGCCGATCCAAAGCCCTTGTAACAGCATCGACCAGTGCTTGCAGCTCTGCACCAGTTAGCTGTATCCTAGCATTATCATGGTTTTCCACCGGATGACTATTCACTTCATTCGACCTAGCTATGTAGCTTCAGTTGCTACATATAGAAATTAATGGGCAAGGTTTTATTTAGAAGTTTTTACAATATTATGTGATTTATTAACCATGGTTTTAATAGCCATTTTAGGTTAATTTGATAATTATTTTTATGTTCAGGATCTTTATTATAATCCTATATTTTAATTTAATAATAGCACAAAAAGGCGTAGTCACAGAGACAATTTCAATATATATAAACCAAGACTTTTACGGAGTCAAGGTATTAAGGCTTTAATCAAAGTTCATTGCCTTATCCTAGACAGGGAGTTATAAGCTGCTACTGTCTTTAGTCCAAAAAGGACATTAGTTATGGCCCGTAGGCACTTCATCCTTAAGGGATGGTTATATAATTAAGGGAATTTAAAACAACCCAATTAAAAGATGACCTATATGATTTTATCGCAACACAGTTTGTCATGAATGTTATCATGCTTTCAGATGTTAACAAGAATTGGAATCTTTTGTGTAGATTTTACCATCTTGGCCATGTCTGTAACGACATACAGGCTAGGTTTTTCCTTTAAGATTCTTTTAATAATTAACGCAGAACAGTCCTAGATTGAGATGTTAATATGGATCTGAATCTAATTATGGAACTACCATCTTGGCCCTGTCTTATGATGACACATGGCTAGGTTTTGTCCCTTTTTAGATTTTGCCATTTAATATAATGGTAGATCTTTTAACAATAAAATTATTTCTATTTATTTTATGTTTTATGCACATGATTAATAACAAACAAAATGAAAATTTAAATTAAAATATCTCATTAATAAATTAAACAAGTACATTTTTGCCCTAAACGGGACTTCTACAAAATAATCATGCCCACGCAGGGGCGAAACAACCAACAAACCCACGCAGGGGTTAACAAAAGACACGCCCACGCAGGGGCAGAGTATAAAAGACAAGCCCACACAGGGGCTGAGTACTGAAATAAAAAGTCCACGCAGGGACTTGATTATAACAAAATAAAATAAACAAAGGTCTTTAATGACCCCTTCTTTTGGACTTCCCCTTGAGTAGGTCTGACAGACCTTTGAAGAAGCCTTGACGTTCCCTGCGGTCTTCTTGAACTTCCTGCTCAACTTGGTTCAACCTATCGAGAACCTCTTGTTGGCGTTCTGGCGGGATCAGTTGCGGCTGCGGCAGATGATACAGAGGTTGAGGAGGTGGCGGATGCTGGTACCCATAAGTTGGATAACCAGTAGTCCAAAGACCACCATAGGGTCCCTCTGGGTGACGAGCATTGTAGTCCCAAGCCTCCTTGCATGGGTCCACATTGGCATAGTTGTAGCTGTTGTGGCCCGGTAGCTCAAACGGGTTATATGCCGCAGAACCGGCATATGCAGGGATTGGGTTATCAAAACCCAATGGTGGCACAACAGGTGCAGAGTTCGCCTCCGTGATGGGGTTTAATGGTTCCCCCATCTGCGGGCCTTCTTCTTCCTGGAGTGGCGGATAATGACTGCCACTCGAGGGCTGGGGAGTGCTGATGCGGACTCCTCCTCGCACGGACATCCGCGCGTTTGACCTTCTCTGCCTCGGTGGTTCCGGAAGCGGTTGCTCCACTGGTGGTGGTGGTGGTGGCGGAGTGACTGCCACAAATCGGGAATCCTCGGAAGGATCCTGCTATTGATGCTGCTGCTGCTGATGATATGGAGACGAGTGCTCAGAGGGAGTAAAATACCAGTCCCACTGGTTAAACCTCGCCTGGTAGCTGTCTGGACCGCGGTAAGGCGATCCGTGAAATGAGGACCCATTCGAGATCTCGATGGGATGGTTTGGGGTCCCGGTTGCAGGCTCCACGGGATCCGTATCTTCATCCATGTCGTTTCCACCCGAGAAGTGATCCTCGGGTCCTAGTGGGTTAAAACCCACGGGTTCTTGAATGAAATTAGCCGGGTTGAACCGGCTTTGAAAAGCAGGGGTAGGGTCACCAAAGGAATGGTGCGAGTTTGACCGCTACAAGGGTATAAAGGAAGGCGGAGGGTTGTCGGGCTCGTTTTCGGATTGTGGCTCAAAGGAATGTAAGTAGGACGGTGAGGAACTTAGGGAGACTGATCGCCTCCCGGGTTCAACGTAAACCCTCCATGGCTCCTGAGGGCTAGTGCTCATTGTGATCGATGGTGTACGCCGGTGAGAAGGCCCGGCTTCATGGTCGTGGCTAGTAAATGGAGCCTTACCTCGTCCTCGTCTCATCCTGGGCGGCATTTTCAAACCTGCAAACATAATTAAGATAACAACCAAAAATCTATAGAATAAAAGACAAAATAAAATAAAACAAAAACAGAATTTGTCCTATGTACTTTGTTTAGACTCGGAACTCGGGGAATGTGCAATTTGTGCACTGCGATTAAACACAAAAGGCTAGTGTTTAATTCACTCAGTGTTGGCTCTAAGACCAACCTGTCACACCCCAAATTTCCACGTGTCACCTGTGGGCCCGGTGGGGAATATCGTGACGTAGTTGATATCATCATAGTCAAACAACACAAATTTAAAATGCACAGCGGAAGCAAAAAGATAGATTCATTTCAACCAAATAAAATTGTAATATGGAGTATCACAAAGTAGTTGAAACAGATCCACAGGCGGATCAAAATAAAAAGGAAACATGTTCAACATACTTAATTGCATCCAAGCTTGCGAGACTCTAAGTGATGCTAAGGAAAGGCCAGCCTATTACGCGTAGTACCTGCACTTAATCTTTTTGGGAAAATACATCAGTTTACACTGCTAAATACAATTTAACTGACTCATTTTGAAAAGGTTTAAAATTGATTTAAATGCACATGGCATAAAAAGATTTTTATAACTTGGGATAATTATTTGAATATAAACTTGTAAAAGATTTACATGTTTCTTATGCGTCCAGTAGCCCGGGTTAACACCGGGTTAAAGATCAATAGACACACTACATGGTATAGTCCCGCAGCGGTTAAACCCAAAACCGGCGGTTATACCTTAATATTTATATATGCACTAACGGGTGTACGCCTACACCCGTATGCTTAGGTCGTGGCCATTTCGTAAAATGATGCCAAGGATATCCGGGACATGGTCATTAACCCCCAAAGGCTTTAAGCAAACAAAACAATTTTAACGGGTCATTTCAATGATTTAACCTACATTTGATTAAAGATTCAATGTCCGACCAAGTGGTATTTTATATACCGTACCCCAAGCCCGTATAGGGAAAATAAGTTAAAAGTATTTACCTGAGCAAGTATAGTCACAATAAGCAAGTGCAAATAGCTTTTACTGGATCTCCTATTCTGGAACGAAGGTTTATAATAACCTATTAGAATCATAACGGGTCTTTAATTTAGCCTAAGCTTAGACCGGTTAGTTTTAAGGAATGAATACGGTTCAATTGCATAGAAGGCGAAGAGCGGTTTAGAATGTGGTTTTGACCCGACAAGCTTGCATGCTTGTTTAATAAGGGTAACTTAAACACATTCTGGATTTTGAGACAATAATGATATGGTCTGACCCGTTTCGGCTAAAATGTGTAAACTAGTTACATAAGCCGATCCGAACGCGGAGAGTGCGTAACGAGTAACCATATGAATCATATACAAGTTCCCTGAGTTAATATGCACTAAATATGTTGTGATATCCGTATGACATCTTCTATTATGCCCAAAATGATTTTAAACGTAAATTATGCCTCAGAAGGGCATTTTGGTCATTTTAAAGGGTATAAAAGAGTTTAATTTGTAATCTGAGTTACAGGTCTGATTTATTTAGTAAATATACTTAATTTAATATGTTATAACAGCAGGGTATCATATATATGTGAAATTTATTAATTATAACCCTATTATGCACCGAAGGGGCATTTTGGTAATTTCACATAAGCCTAAAAGGTTAAAACTGGAAATCTGAGTTTAAAAATTTTGCTTACTGTTATAATATAAAAATTTGCTGAATATATCAGTAGGTATCCAACTTTATATATATGAACTAGTTTTGATACATACTATGTCGTAAAAATGCTTAAAAAGGCGATTTGGAGCCATTTCCGGGTTTTGTACAGAAAGCTGATACTTTTAATATTCCAGAAGGCTCAAAATAATTTATTTAACATAACAAATCAGTAGAAAAAGGTTTGAGGTCAAAAGGATTTGTAAAACTCATTTTATAGCCCAAAAGGGCAAAACCGGCATTAACCGAATTAAGCTTAGAACACTAAGTAATGCTCAGCCTAAAATTAAATAAAATTTTCTAAAAATCCCAAAATATTATTTTATAACAGTAGGTATAAAGTTTTGTATAAAAATTTGTGTTTAGATAGGCTATATTCCAATTACGCCACTTAATTACTAAGAATGCTTCTAATTACGCTAATGAGCATAACTCTAACTCTAGACCTCAAACTGATGTCAATTTTTAGGTACAAGTTTAAAAATCAGAAACTAAGGTGTCTACTTTTTTATATTTTTAAAAATCATAATTTAAGGTGAAAAGGGCATAATAGTCAACATTTAAGCAATTAACGGAAACATGCATATGAATTAGATGTCTAATGAACCAAGTTGTATAATCACAGAGGGTTATACTAACATGTAATTAGGTTCAAAAGAAGCTCTAAGGCAATCCTAAACTTGGCTTAAACGGGTCAGAACTGAAAGTCAAAGCATAAGTCAAATTATGCGACTTTTGGTTCCAAACCGAGCCTAAACTGAAAATTGTCGAGTTGAACATGTTTAGACATGCTCTTACATTAATTACCAAGTTATATTAATGATAAAACAGGTTACATGGATCCTACATTGCTAATTATGTATTAATTTGAAATAAAGCTTTCTGTTGACTTTTTGTAATTAGCTTTGACCCGACAATTGACATATTTAGAGTGGGAATCTGAGAATACCCCTTTAAGGGTTTATTACCCACATAATTACCTACTTCAAGGTATTTTTAATTCGAGATTTGACTGGATAATTATTGTTTAATCTCGAAGTCAAACCTTAATTACGACGGTTTGACTTTTAGCTAATTAACTAAGCTAAACTGAATTATAAAGGATTAAGGACACTTACAAGAGTCCTAAGTATGATTAGTGACCTAAGAGAAGCTTGTTGAAGTCCAGAGATGCTTCAGAGAAGTCTTGAAATAAGTTGCAAGTGAGCAAGTCCAAAGTTCACAACTTCAACTCTTTATATAGTGAACCCCCTTGCTCATGATCATGCCAAAATAGTCTATGATTGTTACAAGATCATCCTAGGTGTCCCTATGATGCTATATACTGCCTATCAAGCCCCTGAATTCGAATACCACACTAATAAGGCGGTGGAACTGGCTGAACAGGCAGCTGTCCAAAACCTGCTGCCAGCGACAGGCTTATGGACCGTAAGCCAAATCTCTTACGGTCCGTATCCATCTCTTACGGACCGTAAGCTTAGGTGGTTGCGGTCCGTAACCGACCCTGGTTTGATGCGCCCAGATACGCTGCTTGCGGACCGTAAGCTTAAATCCATACGGTCCGTAACCGATGACCAGAAGCCAAAAATCATGCAAACTTCCAAATTTTGACCATGCAATTGTGTAGTGACGAATTCTCATGCATGCTCTGCAGTATGGGACCATGTGGGCAGGCTTTTGCATACCTTGCATGAACTTTCACATTTGGATCTCTATGGCAAGTTTGAAATGACGGAATTTCCAAGAATTCATCTTGGATTCTCTTGAGGGTTGGACATGAATTAAATTTCAAGTGTAATTCTTTTAATCCAAAATTTATTTACCGAAGGTTGTAGTAACAATTCAAGGAATTCAATTCTTCCATACAAAAATGGAAATTTTATTTATTTAGAAACAACCGGCTAAAAAATATATCAGATGTTTATCAAAACGACTCGAGGATCTTGGGATTTATAACTTGGGTCGATCAGAGGTATTTTAATAACATGTCGCCCTTGGGTCGATCAGAGGTAATTTAATAACATGTTGCCCTTTTTAAATCCTACCATACATCTTTATTTAATCCGGGTTCCTGACACGTTTGTCTTACATGACACGTGTCTTTGTTTTATTGGACATGAATTTTCGAGGTGTTACAGATACCTGTTTCGACGTGTTCCTAAGCTTTAGTAAGTAGTAGACGTGTGAGGTGAGATTCGATTTTGATGTGTCTGAGACCTACGACGATGTCTGTTGCAGACCATGTCGTCATCTGGACACTGAACCCCTCTTACCCGCCAAGAAAAGAGAGACAAGCGTCTCGCTGCTATCATCGCCAAGCAAGTGGCAAAAGCTGTAAGCGAGGTGTATGAAAACGTCAGCAAATCGTCTGAGGAGTCGCGAACCGAAGCTCCTAAAGATGCTAACAAGACCGTTTTCAGCTTCAAACAGTTTAAGGCATGCAGACCAAAAGAGTTTACCGGAGAAGATGGCCCTACCGCCATGTTTCAATGGTTCGATTCGGTTGAAGTCACTCTGCGCCAAAGCGGCTGTCCTGAAAATCTCCGTTCCCTCAATGCGACCGGTGTCTTCCAGTCCCGAGCTCTAGACTGGTGGACGGCCGAACGAAACAAACGCGGGAATGATGCAGCTTATGAGCTGACTTGCGAAGAGCTGAAGGCCATCATGATGGATGAATTCTGCCCTCCCCATCAACGCCAAAAGCAGGAGGATGAGTTTTGGAACATCAAGCAGAAGGATGGAGACAACGCTGCCTTGACTGCTCGCTTCAAGCAGCTTAGCATTATCTGTCCCGATCAAGTCAAGACGCCAGACATGGCCATCAAGAAGTACATTCGAGCTCTACCTGATTGTGTTGCCGACTTTGTTCATGCCGCCAAGACATCATCAATTGAGGAGACTTACTTGCTTGCCGCCAAGATCAATGACAAGCGAGTAAAAGCTGGTTTCTGGGATAAGCCATCCAAGTCTCTGCATCAAGCTACTACTGCACCGACCGCCGACTCCACTGCTCAACCATCCAAGTCATCACGTCGCAAGAAGAAGCACAACAACAGCAGCTCCAGCAACAAGAACTGTGCTGTCACAACAACTGCTGCTCCTCTGCAAGCCGTACAGGCTCAGCAGCAGTCTCATCACCGACCAGCTCCAGTGACCAATGCACCGCCAGCAAAACGTGCTTACACAGGTCCCCACCCGCTCTGCCTGACATGCTCATATCATCATCCGGTGGGAATTGCCCGTCGTTTCTGCGCTCACTGCAATCTTTACGGCCATTTCACTGCTAACTGCCGCTATGGTCCCCGTAACACCGCAGCTCCTGTCGCTGCTCAACAAGCTCTACTCACAGCCCCTCAAGGCCAACCCGCAGCTCAAGCGCCCGCGGTCAATACTCGAGTCTGCTTTGCATGTGGAGACCCTAGCCACTTTGCAAACATGTGCCCGAACAGGGTTGTGAAGCAAGAGCCCCAACAGCAGCCTCAGCAGCAGTAACAAGCAGCCCGTGCCAGAACCTTCAACATCAACGCCCGTCAAGCTCAGGCTGACAACAACGTGGTTAATGGTACGTTCCTCATGAATGGTATTTACGCATCATGTTTGTTTGATACTGGAGCCGATAACTGCTTTGTGTCGTTTGAATTCGAGAAGCTCCTTAGTCGTAAGCGTTCTTATCTTCCCTCGTCATTCGAAGTCGAAGTCGCTATAGGAAGAATTGTCGCCGTTAATTCTGTTCTCCGTGATTGTACCCTCGAGCTCAACAATCATATCTTCCATATCGACCTTATTCCCATGCAACTCGGAAGCTTTGACATCATAGTAGGCATGGACTTTCTTCGCGAAAACCATGCTGAAGTTGTGTGTTTTGATAAGATGATTCGATTCTCGCTCGCTAACGGTGATCTACTATGTGTGTACGGTGAAACAGCTTCGAAAGGTCTCAAGCTCATGTCATGCATCCAAGCTAGCAAGTATCTCCGCAAGGAATACAAAGCTTTCTTGGCCAACATTGTAGTAGCGGAGAAGGAAAAGAAAAAGAAGGCCAAAGTCAAAGACGTTCCAGTGGTCCGTGAATTTCCTCAAGTGTTCCCTGATGATCTTCCTGGATTACCGCCAAGTCGTGATATCGACTTTCGTATCGACCTTATTCCTGGAGCTAACCCTGTAGCCAAAGCTCCTTATCGACTCGCTCCGTCCGAAATGCGGGAACTTTCGAACCAACTCCAGGAGTTACTTGAAAAAGGCTTTATTCGCCCGAGCACCTCTCCTTGGGGCGCACCAGTCCTTTTTGTTAAAAAGAAGGATGGGTCGTTTAGAATGTGCATCGATTATCGGGAACTGAATAAGCTAACCATCAAGAACCGTTACCCTTTGCCTAGAATCGATGACTTGTTTGATCAGTTGCAAGGTGCTGCGTGTTTCTCGAAGATCGATCTACGTTCAGGCTATCATCAATTGCGCATTCAAGAGGAAGACATCCCTAAAACCTCTTTTCGAACTCGATACGACCATTATGAATTCGTTGTTATGCCTTTTGGCTTAACCAACGCACCCGCGGTTTTCATGGATCTGATGAATCGCGTGTGTAAGCCATTTCTAGACCGTTTCGTCATCGTGTTCATCGACGATGTCTTGATCTATTCCAAATCGAAAGCCGAACACGCGCAACATCTACATTTGGTTCTTGAGCTACTCCAGGGGAATCAACTCTACGCCAAGTTCTCCAAGTGCGAATTCTGGCTGGAGGAGGTTTAGTTTCTGGGTCACATCGTTAATAGTCAAGGTATTCATGTCGATCCCGCGAAGATTGAAGCAGTTAAGAGCTGGATTACGCCTAAGAACCCGTCCGAAGTTCGTTCTTTTCTCGGACTAGCGGGCTATTATCGACGATTTATCGAAGGATTCTCTAAGATCGATGTGCCGCTTACCGCTTACCGCCCTTACCCATAAAGACAGGTCTTTTTTTTGGGGAACCGAACAAGAGTCTGCTTTTCAAACCCTCAAGCATATGCTTTGCAATGCTCCTGTTCTCACGTTGCCCGACGGAAACAACAATTTCATTGTCTATTGTGATGCTTCCAACCTTGGTCTTGGCTGTGTTCTCATGCAACGGGACAACGTTATAGCTTACGCATCTCGTCAGCTTAAAATCCACGAGAAGGACTATACAACCCATGATCTCGAGCTAGGCGCAGTTGTTTTTGCATTGAAGATTTGGCGACACTACCTGTATGGTACCAAGTGTACGATCTTCACCGATCACAGGAGTTTACAACACATCTTTAATCAGAAAGAACTTAACATGCGTCAACGCCGATGGGTAGAACTTCTTAATGATTACGACTGTGAGATTCGTTATCACCAAGGCAAGGCAAATGTTGTTGCTGACGCGCTCAGCAGACGGAGTTATTTGATCAGTATCCGCAATACCCACGCCCAGCATGATCTCGAAACCCTCATCCGCGAAGCCCAGCATGCTTGCTTTAACGAACGCACCTTGAAGAAAGAGAGGACCTATCACGATGGAGCTCAGCTTGTAAGCAAAGCAAATGGGATTTTCTATTATCTGGACCGAATTTGGATCCCTAAGCGAACCGATTTGCGAAAGATTATAATGGGTGAAGCCCACAAATCCCGATACTCTATTCATCCCGGTGCCGAAAAAATGTACCAGGACCTTCGTTACAAGTACTGGTGGCCGGGCATGAAACGGGATATTGCCCTCTATGTTGGAAGTTGCCTAACTTGCGCAAGAGTTAAGGCCGAACATCAACGACCTTCTGGCTTACTCGAACAACCTCCAATCCCTATATGGAAGTGGGAGAGTATAGCTATGGATTTCATAACCAAACTTCCGCCCACGCCATCAGGTCACGACAGCATTTGGGTTATAGTTGATCGTCTGACCAAATCAGCTCACTTCTTACCAATACGGGAAGACTACAAGGTAGAACGACTAGCCCGAATCTACACCGACGAGATCATTTGTAATCATGGTACGCCTCGTGACATCATTTCAGACCGTGACGCTCGGTTTACTTCGCGACTGTGGGAAACGTTTCAAGCAGCTCTTGGTACGTCGCTTAACTTAAGTACCGCATTCCATCCTCAAACCGACGGACAGACTGAAAGAACGATCCGTACTCTTGAAGACATGCTCCGTGCGTGTGTTATAGACTTCGGTGGTAGTTGGAGCAAGTACCTACCGTTAGTCGAATTCTCGTACAACAACAGTTATCATGCCAGCATCCAAATGGCACCATTCGAGGCTTTATATGGAAGAAGATGTCGATCGCCTATTGTATGGCACGAGATTGGTCATCCGCAACTAACCGGTCCCAAGTTACTACAAGAAACGACTGACAAAATCCTCCAGATTCGAGACAACTTGTCGAAAGCCCGGGATAGACAGAAGAGTTACGCCGATAGAAGAAGCAAGTCCCTTGAATTTGACGTTGGCGACTACGTACTCCTAAAGGTATCACCTTGGAAGGGTGTGGTCAGATTCTGCAAGAAAGGGAAACTAGCGCCTCGATATGTTGGACCTTTTAAGATTCTGGAAAGGATCAGAAAAGTCGCCTACAGACTCGAACTACCGGAGGAACTTAGTAACGTCCACCCGACTTTCCATGTGTCAAACCTCCGAAAATGCCTAGCTGATCATGATCTGATTGTACCTCTCGACGACCTTCAAGTCAACGAAACACTACACTTCGTGGAAAAGCCCGTCGAAATCATGGATCGCCAAACCAAGTAACTCAGACGCTCGTGCATCCCTATCGTGAAAGTCCGATGGGAAGGCAAACGAGGCGTAGAGTTCACTTGGGAACTCGAAAGCGACATGAAGGCGAAGTACCCGCAGTTGTTCAAATGAAAGTCTAGAGAGAGAAAGTGCTCCAAGATAATTCACGGTGCTGTGCAGCTTTCGTCCTAATTTCGGGATGAAATTCCCTAAACAAGGGGAGGCTGTAACACCACGTGTTTTCGAGTGTCAAAGTCAAAGTCCAAGTCAAATTTGACTTCTTTGATTGTAATTAGTCTATTTTATGTTTTATTATTTGTATTGTGTGGAGTAAGTATTGTTAATCAAAGGAATCGAAGTAATCGAATGTTTAATCGACGCGAAACGATTTACGACTGTGAATAGTAGGAAGTAACAATGCGATAAAGTCAATCAATCAATAATAATCAAGCTACTCGAATCATCAATCGAACGCGAAACTCGAATTATGTGAATTTGGTGTTATATTACGTGTGTGTGTGTGCCTTACGTGTTATCTGTGCATGCTTACTTTATGATATGTGTGGCGATCAATCGAATCGAAACTCGAAACTAAATCGAACTCAATCGAAATCTAATTATGATGAATGGTAGCGAAA
Source organism: Helianthus annuus (assembly GCF_002127325.2). NCBI lineage: Eukaryota > Viridiplantae > Streptophyta > Magnoliopsida > Asterales > Asteraceae > Helianthus > Helianthus annuus. The sequence goes on along the minus strand of NC_035449.2, from coordinate 160,914,935 downwards.
GGATAGTGTGAAATATAGATGCTTGTATGTAGATATAGTGGTTGGGATTAAAAGTAATTTGAATAGGAAACTCTATCGTACTCGTATCGTCTTCAATCGAAATCGAAATATCAGAAATCGTCGCACCAAACGCTCAACACAGGCTGTTGATCGATCAGGCTGTCAGCCGATTGAACAGCCCAGCCGATCGAACGGACTGTCCGATCGAGCAGGCTGTCCGATCAGGATGCCTGGCCGATCGGCCAGCCCTTTCCTCTTTTGGAAGCCTATAAATAGGCCTGTCATTGTCATTCTTTCCACTTTTGGAAACTCTCTGACCGACTGTCCGATCGAGCAGGCTGTCCGATCAGGATGCCTGGCCGATCGGCCAGCCCTTTCCTCTTTTGGAAGCCTATAAATAGGCCTGTCATTGTCATTCTTTCCACTTTTGGAAGCCTATTCTAGGATGATGTCATCATGGTGTTCTTCAAGAACTTCATGCTTTGGCCTCAATCCACCAAGAATCACTTGGATCTAGCCGATTTCCACACAAACAAACTAAGATCTAGCACAGATCTGAACATTTACACGTTGTGAAGGATTGGAAGAAGGATTTCCAACTTTCTTTCAACTCTTTTACACTCAATGTCTTCAAACCGGTAGAAACGGAGCTTGAGCCAACTCACTAGCCATTCTAATGGTTGTGTGGTTCAAGATTTGGGTTCTATCTACGAGGTTCACCGATTCCGGGTTAAACGTTAAACTACCGTTCCGAACCGTTCACCGGCCAGACTTGGGTGATTCCTATTCGAGCAGAGGAAACAAGTAAGAACGAAAGTGTCATGGTTCAGCTCGTCGTCAAATCACCTCGATATAACGTCAAACAATCAGAACAGCCAAGTGTTAGACGAACAGGCCGACCAGGTCAGGATGCTGACCGATCGAACAGGCTGTTCGAACGAACAGCCTAACCAATCGGACAGGTCAGCCGATCGACCAGGCCAGCCGATCGGCTAGCATATGGCCCCACCCCTTAACAATTTCATGAAGTATAGTATTGAACGAAGTGATGTTCAATCGAATGACTGTTGGACAACATTACGCTTCGAATCATGAGATACTATGCTTCAACCCTTAATCGATTTCTCAACTCGTTCGACGTATTGGGGTGCCACCCGGTCGAACATGCCGTCTGATCAGGTGACATCCCACTGAGGACCCATTCTGAAGTACCTAACCGATCGGTTAAGCCACCGATCGAACAGGCTGTTCGATCGATCGACCTGAAAGGTAAGGACACTTCAGTGTTCTCAAATACTACAACGAAAACTTCAAAAGGACAAGCCATCATACACAAACACATCCTACTCAAAAGAAGAAACAATCCACCCGAACAGTCCAACCGATCGAGCCTACCAGCCGATCGAACAGGCTGCCCGAACGGATTGTCCAACCGAACGAACAACCCGTTCGATCGAACCTACAGTTCGATCGACCAGGCTGTTCGACCCATCATCACTTGTTTCCATTTTACGCGTTACTCATCATTATGCTATCGAACTATTCAGGCTAACTCTACTCTCAAGCGCTCCCTTCAATCCATTAATCAATCGCTGTGAGTATACTCGAACCCTTTTTGCTTTAGCACTTTTGGGTGTTACATACGTTACTTATCTAAAATCACAATCGAACACACTACTCAACTATTTAAACGCTAACCGGTCTGCATGTATTACGTGACTAAATAAATGCTTGTTGTTATGTTTACACGTGGAATGTTGTCTACCAGCCTTAACGACGTAGTACTATAGTTTGGACTCAGCACCCGTTCACACGGGGGTTGTTAAGGACAATTACTTGCATGGATTACGGTGGTAATCATGTATTGCGAACTGTCTCGGACAGTCAACCCGCAGTCATTGGTATCGATAGATCCATGTCGATAATTAACATGCCTCGTTTTCCTCTGTGTACGTGATGGTTATGCGTAAACTATTTCGAACTCTATATGCTATATCAAACTTGTATGCTCACCTCTACATTATATGTATTGACTTTATTTTAACGTATGTGACAGGTGTTTAAGGTGTTTACTTGCTAGGGAAGCGAGGCTAGAATAAAGCTCTAGAGCCCCCCAACAAATAGTTGTTTGACGTGGTCAAGCTAGGGGTCTTTAGAACAAACAAACAATACTTATTTTATATTTGAATCTGAGTTGTCGGAACAGAGTATTTGGCTAGATGTATTCTGTAATAATTTGTTTTACTATTTGGGATACGGTATGGGACGTATTTTTTAAACTAAATGGTAATGATAGTTGTTGTGGAAACTTCTGGACAATCTGTTTCGCTCAGTGCCATGCCCCGATGATTCCGCCATCGGTTGGGGTGTGACAATGATACCGAGCAGGACCGTACGAGCATTTTCGATACCAATACCTGTTGACACCAAGTTTATCCCAACCCGTGATACAAAAAAATCATTAAAGGTAAGAAAAATTATGAAAATGTATTCAACTTAAAAAGTAACAAAAATAATAATTATTATTATTATAATATATTAAAAGTAGTGTTCATTAGCTTCTATAATTAATAATAGTATAGTATAATAGTATAATTTGACGAGTTAACATGCTACAACACGCGTGCACGGTATGATATTTTTACTTCTATTTTTTCTTTTGTTTAAAGGTCTTATCACCACATGCTAGTTTTAAAAACTAGTTTCCTATATATAATTTATCAAATTTTCTTTTTGAGATAACTTTACTTTTCAATTTGGTTGCATCTTATTGCTCCAAAAAGTTGTTCCATAGAGTAATGCTTAGTGGAGTGTGGGGTAGCCATTTCATAACAAAGCTTCAACACCAAACCAATCACACATCTCAAACTCAACAATGATTTTTTGAAGCTAATCCCTGGTACAACCTCATCACCAAAAATTAAGAGTTTACCCGTCGGTAAAGAAAACAGAGAAGGCAGAGAGAGTGCCGCCTTTTGCATTCGTGGACGGCGCCTTGCCAGTGGTCATAACGGATGTAGCCGGAATCGACAACCATCGGTGGTGATGTCCCTCTTGCTCGATCTCTTCAACATTAGGGTTTATGTGTGTGAATATGAAAGACAGAAAAAGAGAATAGGATTTTTTGGAGATAAAGAGGGAAATGTGAGTTATCTATGTGAGGGATAATGCAAAGAGTGAAGAGAGTGCAATGATGGAACGGTTGCGGGGCGGGTATTCCGGTCATGGAGGGGGTGGTGGTGACGGGTATGGGGGTAGAGGGGACGGTGAGTTTGTGGTGAGGCATAGTGAGAGAAACAGAGTGATTTACCTTGTGTTCTAGTAATTTGTTAATCTTTTATTGCAACGATCGGTTAGGTTAAGTTACTTTTTTTTTCTTCTTTTTTTAATTAAACATTTAGAATAATCAAATGTAAATTAAAATGCTCAATAAATAAAAAATGAAGTGTTTATTAAATTTCCCTAACAAAATCTCAAACGATATTTTTATATCATTTGAATTTATTTTTCGCAATTACAAAATGATATTCCTTTTATAAAATTGTAGATCATGACATGTATAACGGGGACGGTGGTGAAGCGATGAAGACCTAAACATTTAAGATTATATGTAGTAGTTATTGACTTATTTATGTATCTTATTCGGTTATTCCATACTAGAATTGATATTTTTTTTAGAAAGACGACTTTCTTGTATTAGACTACCGCAATTCATGTTTAGTAATAAGCAAATATTATAAATGTAGTTTAACTTTTTGAGAATTTAAATAATCTACATATTAGCTTTTATTAGTTAAATATGAACATATAATTTATATGTGTATTGTATTAAGGATTAATGCTAAATTATTGTAGGCCAAGTAATATAATTTTATTCAAAACAAAAAGTCATTATAGTTAATGTATTAACTAATAAATTGATTGGAATTTAGTTACACGGATGGTCCATGTAGTTTACCTTAATTACATATATGATAACGGAGTCGTCGTAACATGCATGCATGGTTCAACATTTTTACGTCTACTTTATGTTGTGTTTGACGGTCCCGTCGTAAAGCGCGGGTCCTAATAATAGTTATATTATATATACTACAATTATTAATTATATTATATATACTACAATTATCAACTTGGTTAATAGTGATTTGATATATTTTTTGTGCTTTTGCTTTTCTTTTCTTTTTCTTTTTTGTCTTTTTCTATTTTTTTTTTCCTTTTATCACTTAACTTTCAGCATTAACATTAAATCTTGTTGCATTCTAAAGACTTTTTTATCAAGTTTTACGTATTTATTTTTACGTAGATATAAGTATAAATTTAAGTGATATACTACAATTATCAACTTGGTGAATAGTGATTTGATATATTTTTTGTGCTTTTGCTTTTCTTTTCTTTTTCTTTTTTGTCTTTTTCTATTTTTTTTCCTTTTATCACCCAACTTTCAGCATTAACATTAAATCTTGTTGCATTCTAAAGACTTTTTTATCAAGTTTTACGTATTTATTTTTATGTAGATATAAGTATAAATTTAAGTGATTTACGTTTTTACGTGTTTATTTTTATGTAGATATAAGTATAAATTTAAGCTGATTTACGTTTCGACGTAAATTTTTCCCGCAAATGAGTCGGGTAAAATATAATATGTTTATGCTTATTATTATGTACGTTTTCGGTTGTCTATATTTTAACGTAATTTTTTTTCCGTAAATGAATCGGGTCAAATATAATATAGTGAATAATGATTTGATTTTTTTTTTGTCCTTTTGCTTTTCTTTTTTTTTTTTTTTTGTCTTTTTCTATTTTATTTCCTTTTATCACTCAACTTTCAGAATAAACATTAAATCCCGTTGCATTCTAAAGATTTTTTTATCAAGTTTTACGTATTTATTTTTAGAGTTAAATGTCATTTTAGTCCCTGTGGTTTAAGCCATTTTGCCAGTTTAGTCCAAAGGTTTCATTTTTAACATGTAGGTCCAAAAAGGTTTCACAGTTGCCATTTTAGTCCACTGTGTTAACTTTATCCATTTTTTCTGTTAACGAGAAGGCCAATTCAGTCATTTTATATGGTTGAATTGCCCTTTTAATTAACAGAATTACATACAAAATGACCAAATTGGCATTCTCGTTAACAGAAAAAATAGATGAAGTTAACCCAGTGGACTAAAATGGCAACTGTGAAACCTTTTTGGACCCACAGGTTAAAAATGAAACATTTGGACTAAACTGGCAAAATGGCCCAAACCACAGGAACTAAAATGGCATTTAACTCTTATTTTTTATGTAGATATACGTATAAATTTAAGTTGATTTACGTTTTTACGTGCTTATTTTTATGTAGATATAAGTATAAATTTAAGCTGATTTACATTTCGACGTAAATTTTTACAGCAAATGAGTCGGGTAAAATATAATATGTTCTTATGCTTATTATTATGTATGTTTTCGGTTGTCTATATTTTGACGTAATTTTTTTTTCCGGAAATGAATCGGGTCAAATATAATATATTTTTGTGCATATTTTAAAATACGTCTTCAATTGATCTATATGTTATAACATTTTTTTTTCAAAACACCACCGCAACGCCCGGGACAATTTATTAGTGTATATTAAAACGTAAACCATCAGTACAATACTTTTTGTCTTTTAGTGAAAATTTCATTTACACCCTTGATTTTGAATAAACTTAACATACAACCCATCAACTTTAAAAAGGTTGTTTTTCCTTTTTTTTCCAATTTACACTAAAGTACCTGAGCTTAAATAAGGTTAACGAAACCCCGCGCACTTTAAGCAATATTCTTGTACAAGTATTTAAAGCACAAACATACATATATTAGAGCTACCTCACATTTATTTATTTTTATAAATTATAAATTGTGGCCTTACACTTTTCATTATTCTAATTTCGAATCTAAATATGTGGTGTGTTTATTTTAATCTATAATGTTTTGAGTATGTTATTGCGACGTGCATATTGTTATATGTGTATTGACATAAATTACTCAGAATCGAGTTGTGAATAGTATTTTATAAGTTATCGAATTACAAACGTACGTGTTATCAAAGTTGCCTCGTGGTCTACTTTTCCCTTTATATAAAGTGATGTTGTTTACATTTTTCGTTGTTTTAATAATATAATATAATGTTTTGTAAAATTTGGAATATACTGTTACGGCATGCTTATTTTTATTAGCGATTCGATAAAAGTTTTATTCAAGCGGGCCAAATATAGTTGAACTTTTGTTCTTTACCTTGACGAACATAATCGATAATGTCTGAATAACATCGATAGCGGTAAAGTATTATTTTTATGGTTTTTTCGATATGGCGGTAGGGATGAGCAAATGGTACCAGGTACGAAACCGAATTTCCCGAACCGGTATCATTTCGGTACTGATTCGGTACCGACATTTAGCGTTTTCGGTACCGGTAGTAACCGGTTTTTACCTCCAAATACCGGTCCGTACTAGGTATTTCGGTACCGGTACCAGTTGGTACCGAGCTCATCCCCATGGCGGTATACTATTCATTTAAAAGAGAGTTATATTCACAATAGTGTAGTGCGATAGTGGTGTCGTGAGGAACCGAGTTGTTTTATATGATTTTCGATCGATGTAAAACACGTGTCAATATCCTCTTATCCTCTTGGGCATATCCCTTTCGATAGTTATATCAAGGTTTGATATCACGCCAGTTTTATAATGAATAGAACAATTGCTGAGTGCGTAAAATCCCACTAGTTAAACGCTAAGGGAGTGTATGGTTCACGGAATGTTTTGGAATTGGAATTGGAATTGGAATTTGTATAGGAATTAGAATTTGAAGGAATTGGATTTGGAATTTAAACATTCCAATTGGAATGGGAAATTGTTGGAATTGGAATCTCAATTCCACTTTTGTTGTGTTTGGTTGTCAAATGAATTGGAATCCATTACCCCGGCACCCACAACCCCCGGTTCGGGTGAAAACAATACGGGTTGAAACGGTACGGCCAAAACGGTTCGCGTTGAAACAGTACGGTTCGCGTCAAAATGGTACGGGTCGAAACGGTTCGCGTCGAAATGGTACGGGTCAAAACGCTTCGCTTCAAAATGGTACGGGTCGAAACGGTTCGCGTCAAAACTCTTCGGGTCGAAACGGTTTGATTCGAAACGGTACGGGTCGAAACGGTTCAATTCGAAACGGTTTGCGTCGAAACGGTTCGGTTCGTAACGTAACGGTTCCATTCAAAACGGTACGGGTCGAAACGGTTCGGATCGAAATCAGTACGGGTCGAAACAGTTCGGATCGAAACGGTACGAGTTGAAACGGTGCGGGTCGAAATGGTCGAAGATTCCAATGAATTTACTTTAATTCCTTCACATATAGGAAGGAATTTGAATTCCTTTAGTTCAAGGAATTTGAAGGATTTCATGCTCAATTCCAATTCCATGGTCAACCAAACACATGAAGACTGGAATTTAGATTCCAATTCCATCAAATTTTGTGAACCAAACATCTTAAGATATGGAATTTAGATTCCAAATCCTTTAAATTCCATTGAATTTCTGCGAACCAAACGTCCCCTAAACGTCTAAAACTAATAGAAAACAGAATGACCATGAACAACTATTGATCGAGATAAACTATTGTTTTCACCTTTGTACCAAATGATGGGAAATGGAAATCAACAACTAGTTGTAGGCTTGTAGCATACAGCCATAAACATAGTTATTATAGATTCTATCAGGCAAATTTAATTAATTTAAGTAATAAATTAGTAAGGAAACCGAGAGATTGAGTTTGAAGGAATTCATTTCATGAAGATAATTGGAATTCTCCTGCTTCTTCTGTATAGTCACATTCTATAAGTTCTTTACCCAATCTTAAAAATGTTCTAAATCTTTATTTATTTGGAAGTTTTAAAGAGTGACATTGTGTTACAGATTCAAGTAAAGAAGTAACAAGTAATTTAAAATGACATTCTTAATTTCAGAAAAAAATCAACACAACAATACAAAAGGCTGAAATGATAGTACAAAAAGGTATATGTACGTGATTAATATCCATCTGGCTTAGATGCGATGAAACTGATACATTGCACTTGACGGACATTGTCAAATCCAATGATACGGATCCATGCATTAGGGTACTCCTTCTTGCATTCGTTTAGCTCCTTTAGCACCTGGGCCGAGTCAGTGCACCCAAACATGGGCAACTTCCACATTGTCCAGTATCTACCATCATAGTAACCTGGTGACCTAGCGTTCTCACGGTAGACAAACCCGTGCTCCAATTCAAATTCCAGACATGGAACCCACTTGTTGCGGAGAAGGTAGTCGACCTCCTTAGCCAATTGAGCCTCGGTTAGATCTGGAAGGTATGAAAGAGTCTCGTATTTCTTCAAACCAAGCGGCGGCCACACCTTCATGCATTGCACTCTTCCCCCATTGCTAGGGAGGGTAGAGAAGTCGTTTTTCGCCTGTTTGGTGGCGGGAAAAGTGGCGGTAGACCTAAGACCGCTGAATGAAGCCACCATGGTGGCTTGAGTAGGGATGGCCCCGGTGGCCATGGTGGATGGGGAAAGTGAAGCCATTTTACTATTTAGGCTTGATACTGAATGAGTTGCTTAGTCCATTGCTTTGTGGGTATATATAATGGTATGAGAAGTAAGGCAATGTACATCCAATGAACAAAAATCAATCCATCAAAGATATGGTAGTGCAATAATGGCCGTTGGATGACTATGGTTCATGATAAACTCATGCATAATGGCCACACAAGAGTGTATAATTAGGATAGATAAAGATAAAACACCGATGTGTTATGGAACACCATTCGAGTATGTGACTACCATAGGCTCATCTCATCTCTTTAGCTAATATTTATTTCGTATTATATTATGTGTGAGGTTGGGGTGGAAAGAGTGGGATTGGGTTAGCACTTAGCATTGTATTGAAGATCCTGTGGAACATTATGTTTGATGAGAGTTTATTGAATCGGTTTTTGGGTTATTTAAATCAATTTTTTTAAATTGATAATAAAGATTAAAGAATGATTCGAAATCGAATTTAGGTTGATTCGAGCAAAACGAATTAAATGGAAAGAAATAAATATAATATGTTTAGTAAATAAAACTATACGTATTTTAAAAAATAGTTTTTTCAAACCCGCACAATGTGGCACGACCACTAAATCGAACGGAAAGTAGACGTAAAAACCATTCTTGAATAGTAAAATCAAGAATCATGAGTAATTTACTAATTAATATTGAGGAAATAATAATAATAATAATAATAATAATAATAATAATAATAATACACATGTTGCAGATAGATTTACACCAAATTGCAGGCGCTGACTTTTAGCGCAAAAGTTTACGAGTTTTGTCCTTAACGTTTCAAAATCCTGCACGTTATGTCCTTTAGGCTAAACCCAGATAGATTTTTTGGTTAAATCCTGCACGTTATGTCCATGCACATGAGGGTATTGTTGTCATTTCACCTTCTCAAGGACTATTGTGTAAAGAACTTTTATTGAGGGACTATTTTGTAACAAACTAAAAAATAAAAGGGTTATAGAATCCATATCTCATCTCAAAATCTCTCTCTATCTCTCTCAGGTGATGCTTGTAGCTATATCTCTCCATTTCTCTTATTCATCTCTCTCTACAACGTGCAACACTATTAACAACTAATGCACAATGAAGAAACAAAACCCTAACTCCCGAACAAAGAAACTGCAAAAAGTTTTCACCTTTTCGGGTGAAACAACATCAAAAACATAAACTTCCCCTTGAAACGACAGCGTAAGCTGACTGACACCAGCAGTAGCTCCACCACCAGCACTAACCGAATGCATCTCAGCATCCGGAACATACAAGGGGTGAATTTCAGCATCCGGAACCCTAATATCCTCCATTCCACCTTCCTGCAAACCATGATGTTGTTGCTGCTGATTATTATGATGATGATGATGATGAGGAGGAGGAGGTTCATAACGGATATGGCTAGGGTTATCTATGGCCTCTTCACCACCACCTGCAACATCATTGTCTTCTTGAACAACCACATCGTTGTTATTGTGTTGTTGATGATGTTGATGATCGTGGTGGAGATTAGTTGGTTGTAGGTTTAAGGATTCGTAGATTGATGAATGATGGTAGTTGTTCGTGTTGGTTTCCCACATTCTTCGATTGCATCAAGCAGAAGGTGAAATTGAATATGAATTTGTGGTGAATTGATATGAGATTTAACAAACTGAAGAGAATGATTTGTATGTTTTAGAAAGGGGAAAAAGCAAGTTTTTGGAGCCCTAGTTTTAGCAGGATGAGGATTTCACAATTTTGGATTTTGATTGAAAATACTGTAAATTGCTTTGTTTTATTTTTGAAATACTATTAAATAAATGGGGTAAAAAGACTAAAATGTCCTTGGGTAATCAGATTTAACCAAAAAATCTAACTGGGTTTGGCCTAAAGGACATAACGTGCAGGATTTTGAAACATTAAAGACAAAACTCGTTAACTTTTGCGTTAAATGACATCGCCTGCAATTTGGTGTAAACATAAAGGACAAAACTTGTAATTTACTCAATAGATTAATAACAATTAAATAAATTGCATAATAATGGGCTATTAAAAAAAGGTGGTAAACAATCAATTGGTTAATGCTGCTTAAAAAAAAGGAAAATTGCTACAAAGTTGGCACAGGAACCCAAATAAAGGGTAGGGCTGAGAAATCGTGTTTTATCGGGTTTAACAGGTCTATGACGACGTGAATAACATAAGTATTAAACATGAATACAACTTATTTAACTACTTTATATCTCATATCTATAACACAGTCGTATATTTTATGTACCAAGGAGAATAACTGATGGATCATAGTGTAACACCCCGTGTTACGAAAGTCAACGTATAAGTCAAAGTCAAAGGAAGAAAAGATTGCTAATTGTGATCTGCCATTCCTTGCTTAACTAGTAATTGTACGTCTTAACTTGTAATCGAATCCTTTTATTTATTTGCTTTAGTTGTATTATGTGGAGTATCTATTAATAATCGAGGTTTAATCGCATGTTTTATCGCTAATCGCAACGCATTCGCAACTCGAATCATAGGTTCTGCATGTTGTTTTACATGTGTGTGTTATTTATGTGTTACTTGTGCATGTTTACTTTATGTTGTGGTGATTAATCAAAACGCAATCGCAACTCTACCGTAACGCAATCTAATCGCAAACGCTAAACGCAAGTTATTTAGGATGATTGTATGTTAGATATAGTATTTGTGTGGTTATTATTAATCTATCGCATCGCTTAATCAACACTCGCTCAAACGCATCGCAACGCTCAACACGCAAAACGAAACGCCGAAACTCAACTCGCCGGGACCACTTCGATCGAATGACCATTCGATCGAATGGTCATCCGATCCGATCGGATAACCATCTGATCGGATGGCAATCCGATAGAAGTGCCGTCCGATCTGACACCCTTGCACACTTTCCTTTCTGGCAACCTATAAATACCCCTGTCACATCACAACAGTGATGTGATAGCTCTCTCATTCGACCAGCACACTAAAGCTCACATTTCTCTTGATTTCTCACGATTCTTGTAAGTTTTCAACTCAAATCTTGTACTTCTATGATCTACATGCACTTCTTCATCATTTTCACCTCTGAATCTTAACTTTTAACTGTGAAATCAGTGGATTTGAGGTGTTCTAGGATGATGTCATCGTGGAGTTCTTATGAACTTCAAGATTTGGCTTCATTCCACCAAGAACAACTTAGATCTGAAGGATTTCCACTTGATTTAACAATGATTTCACATAGATCTAAACGTTTTCAAAGTTAAAAGGATTAAAAGATGTTTTTCTAACTTTTTTTCAACTCTTTTACACTCAATGCACTCAAAACCGATAGAATTGGAGCTCGTTCAGGCCTTCTACTCTTCTCTAGTGATGTGTCGGTTTGAGATCTGATTCCTATCAACGAGACAACCGATTTTGGGTTGAACATGAAACCACCCGTCACGAACAGCTAACTGATAGGATTGGGGTGATTCCCGTTCGATCGGGTAATCTGGGTGTGATGGAGTTCCCGTTGTTTAACACACTGTCATACCGTCTCTAGCAAACCGCAAAACTGCCAACTTTTCAAAACAATCAAGTTTCAAAGACGATCAGATCGTTGGGACGGATTGCCGTCCGATCGGATTGCCATCCGATCGGATTGCATTTGAGATTCCAACACTTAAACATTTTTCAAACTTTCAAAAGATCTGAATGTCGAACGGATTGCCGTCCGATCGGATTGCCATCCGATCGAACGACAATCCGATCGGTTGACGTTTGATCTCCAACACCTAATCAATTTTCTTAATTTTCAAAGATCACCAGTTCTAACGGATTGCCATCCGATCGGAAGACCATCCAATCGAATGACCGTCCTGCTGTGAACTTGTTCTCAAACTGAAATGTCTCGCCAATCAGATCGCTGTCCGATCGAACGACCGTTCGATTGACGACCTGAAAGGTAGAGATACTTCTCTGTTTTCAAAATGCTACAACGAAAACTTCAAAGCCATCATACACAAACACATCATCCCAAACGAATGTCAATCCGACCGAATGGCCATCTGATCGGATGACCATCCGAACGGATAGACATCCGATCGAATGATCAACCGATCAGATTGCCATCCGATCAGATTACCATTCGTCACTTAGTCACTTCGCACCGTTTAGAGCGCCGTTCTTCGCTTATGCTATCGTTAACTGTTCAGGTTAATCTCTCAGCACTTCCTTCAATCCAAGAGAGTGTTTATTTACTTAAACACAATCTGTGAGGCTCGATCCCTTTTTGCTTTACGCACTATTGGGTGTTACATACGTTACTTATTCAAATCACATCGATCACACAATGCAAACACTATTTATACGCTGACCGCAATGCTTGCTACGTGTTATTCGATGAATGTTTGTATGTTATGTTTACACAGTGATTATTGCCTGACACCTTAGCAACGATAGTACTATAGTTTGGACTCAGCACCTGTCGTGGACATGGGTTGTTAAGGGCTTTACTTCACGTGTCCCAATGGGGATATGTGTTGCGCATTCTACAACTCGCAGTCACGTCTGTGCATATTTCATTGTCGATAACCTACTAGCCTTCACTTTGCTACATGTTACATGCTGGTTATGCGTAAACGATTTCGAAATCTATTATACTATTAAACTTGTATGCTCACCTTTACACTATGTGTATTGACCTCTATTTTAACGTATGTGACAGGTGTTTGAGATGCTAGGATGTTGCTTGCTTTCATGGAATCGAGTAGGAGAGTCTAGAAGCAAAGACAATTTATTTGTGTAATCTGAGTTGTCGAAACAATGATTTGCCTAAACATATCTATGTCTGTAATAATTGATTTGCTTGATGGGTTATGGTATAGGACATAATATTAACTATCCGGTAATTTAGTTGTTATGGAATTTCTCTTGGACAATCTGTTTCGCTCAGTGCCACGCCTCGATGTTTCCGTTATCGGTTGGGGTGTGACACGTAGCCTCCTAATTCTATTTAAAAAGGTAAAAGCCAAGTAGTGTACTTTTTCAGTAAACAAGTTTAATCGTGTCTTATACAAATATCTATTGACAACCCTAATAAAGGGTGTCCGTGTAGTCGGATCTTTTATATGGATTTCTTCCCCTTGGATGGTCTTCAATGGGCCTGAAATTGTGGATATATTCCACATCATCTTGGGTGGTAGTACAAAGGGCGCAATGAAGAAAGTCTTAATAGGCCTTTAGATTAGGACACCTGTCACCTTATCTTGGATGGCAATGGTTTGGACAGCATTGGAGTTAATCTAATTACGTAATCCACACAGTTTTTTATTTGAACGACTCACAGTTTCCTACTTAAATAACTTTTTAGACCAACACGGAAGCAAATAAAAGTTCTTATACTGAAAATGCAAGTTAAGCAATAGGTGAGGGACGTAACATACAATCCACTGAATCTTGTAGGGCATTATAGAATTAAATAAAAATTAAAATAAAAAACCATATAAAAATGCTATTGGCCAAATATTGTGAAGGTGTGCGACATTGGTCAAAAAAAATGAAGGAAGGTGTGGTAAAAAGAACGCTCCGGACAATTTTTTTGAAAAAAACGCCCAAGGGGTGGCCTAGGGGTCTGGGGGCGTTTTTTTTTTTTTGGGAAAACGCCAAAAAACCTAGGGCTGGCAATTCTGACACGAACACGATAACACGACACGAACCTACACGAAGTTAACAGGTTTCGTGTCTATAACAGGTTGACATGATAAGACCTGTTTAATTTCATGTCGTATTCGTGTTTACGTATTTCGTGTTCGTGTCTTAACAGGTCGTGTCAGACATGATATGACATGTTAAGACTTAAGACCATTATACGATACATGTTAAGACCTGTTAATAGCTAAATATTAGATATGTAGTAACAGGTCGTGTTCGTGTCTTAACGGGTTGATTTTTTCGTGTCTTAACATGTCGTTTCGTATAACCTGTTTATTATCAGGTTCGTGTTTGGAAAATCGGACATGATAATATTTCGTGTCGTATTCGTGTTCGTGTTTACCAGTTTTGAGTTCGTTTCTTATCGTGTTTGAGTTTTAACAGGTCGAGTTAACATGATATGTCAGCCTAAAAAAAACTCCACTGAAAATGCAAGTTAAGCAATAGTTGAGGGACGTAACATACAATCCACTCAAAACATTTGAAAACTTTGAAAGAACGTGAGTGGGATGTTGCAAGCATCCAGCCGGCTGAATCCCCATCCCCATCCCCATCCCCACCACGTGTATTTGCTGATTTGGCCACTCCTTTTTGAACCAACATCTCCTTCCTTCTTCGCTCTTCATTCCTCCAAATTCTGCATTCTCACAAGCAAGTTGTAAGTTTTCCTCATCATTTTCCGTTTATCCAACGCTTAATTCTCCCTTTTCATAACCATTTTTTCTGCAAATTCCAGGCATTGTTCGTTTGTTAATTGACGAACGAGTAGTTATGTCGAAAGGTGGAGCGTTTGATCTTGCGTCTGGACTCGGTGGCAAAATCGAGAAGGATGACGTACTTTCGGCTGTAGATAGGTATAGATCTCTGTTTATAACATGTTGAATGTGTGGATTAGTTTAGGTTTTCGAGCGTTTATTTGGTTATATCGAGATCTCAAGTGTTTCAAAGTGTGTGTTTTTTGTAATTGTGATTGGTTTTTATTTGTTGTAGGAAAAGTTGCTAAATGTTACAAGGGTTGTATTACTGTTGTATTGGTAACATATTGTATGGATTTTCTGTTAACTCATACTGAGAGCATCTCCAATGGTAACATTTTAAGACCACCAAAAACCTTCACATAACCATAGTTGTGAAAAGTCATCGCCACTTGCGCCTAGGCCCAATTTCCTAGCGAGTTGAGGCAATTGCGCTTTAGTTCTCCAGGTGATGGTTCATGTGCAGATTCCGCGTGAGATTTCTAGATTCCTGAGAGTTTTCGGTCAATTCTCTAAATTCTAGCAAGATTCCAGCTAGATTTCTACTTTTATCTAATGAAACTACTTTTCTACACTAATAAACTAGCATTTTGTAACTTTTGGTATTAAATAGACGATATTAAATGTTATATAATAGCTTTAGTTTATTATTTTATTTGAAGAATAGTATTAATTTTCTATTATATAATTTTTTTTTGTTGTGTGCTTTATTTTTCTGAGGGCCGCGCTTTTTTTGCGCCTTGAGTGCGCCTAACTCATTTAATAACTATGCACATAACATGCCACATCAGATTTCAAGCCAACCTTAAAAACCTCTATATTTCCTCCAAACCTAGACGAACCTCCACCTCACACTCTACTTTTATATAAAATATATTTAAAAAGAAAGGTTGGTGTGTGTGGTCCCCACCATCTTGGTCCGTTGAGGTCCTTGGATACGGAACCAATAAATCCAGACCCCCCCCCCCACCCCACCCATCCACAAATGGGGAAATTGGTTTGTGAGGTTGGTCCTTGATTTCGGAACACTTCACCTCATCTCCATTGGAGATGCTCTAAGCTGGTGTTTGTTTTTCTATAAAAGATTTGCGCAAGCTCTTCTGTCTGCGCCGCGCAGACATTGCCATCTGCAGACTGTTTGTTTTTCCGAAAACATTTCATTAAAAAACGTCTATGCCAGCTCTTCTTGGTGCAGACTTGGCCCAGCCACTACAGAGGTTTGGTCCACCTCTTCTGCTACAGATATCTGCAGATGTGGTCCGCAGACTTCGGACATTTTACCTCTTAAAAAACAAACAACACCTAAGTGTTTAAACAAGATTGTTTTCTGGTGGAAATGATTAGCCTTGAGGATTTGTGGTGGTCAAATTGTAGATCATGTTTGCTTGTATGATTATATCTGATATGATGTTTTCAGTTATGATGAATATTCTTCGAAAGAATCTATATAGGGGTGTTTGATTTGTGTTTTCAAAGTGATATTATGATTTCAAGGATGATAATCATTTTTTTTCTAAAGCAAAGGTGATGGATGACCCCCACCCCCCATAGGGCTAGTGTATTTATGGATATTCTCAATGTTTTGCACTGTGTTAACATATGCGTGTTGCGTGTGTGACGTGTATATACGGTTTCTTCAGAAAAGGAATGGTTAATGGCTTTGTTCTTCGTAAGGTGTATTGGTTTACCTTTGTCGGTAAAACAAACAAACAAACATAAACCTTAATGGAATTCAAATAAGATATTTATTCTCCAAGGGTAATCAACTTTGCATCATATTGTATTAAAATGGTTATAAATAAAAGTAGTTATGCACTTGTACTTGAAATGTTGAACAGTAAATCATCGTTATAATCTTGGTAGTAGAACAACTGATAGAGAAACATGGTAGTTTAAGCTGTAAGAATCTATTGGGTTCAATTTTTAATGCATGCATGATGCTATAGAGATTGAACTTCTTTTTGTTTTGTGGGATTCAATACAGGTATGAGAAGTATCACTCGGATTTCGGAGGTGTGGAGGAAGACAGAAAGGCTAACTACACTGACATGGTAAGTAACACATGCTGCTCTTTCAAGTATTGTTCCACTTATCCAAGTATACGTATTCTTTGATTTTATATTCTCTAAAATGCATTCGAGTTGCATCTTAACAATGCTTGTTGTGTATGCATAAAATTTAGGGGCGGAAATTGTGTCGGGTTGGCAGATTTAATTGATAAACCCGAACACGACCCATAATCCCATATATATGTTCTTGTCAAAGATATCAACCCTAACCCCAACACACTTACATTCGTGTAACCCAAACATGACCCGTTGTTAAAGTTAAACCCATTTATCTAAACAAGTCAAACGGGTTGTAAACAGGTTGTGGTCAAGCTGCAAACGTGTTAAACAGGTTAGCGGGTTGTAACAAATGGGTTATACGGGTCGTAAATGGATTGGCGGGTTGACCTTCTCATTTTGTGTTTTCTATTCTATTTTAAACGGGTTGATATTTGACTACAAATGTTTTGTTTTATTTCAGGTTAACAAATACTATGATCTTGTCACAAGCTTCTACGAGTATGGTTGGGGAGAATCATTCCATTTTGCCCCAAGGTTGTAATACTATTGGTTACAAATATCATGATCTTGAATGTAGATCGGTTTAATCAGTACTAAAGATTATATTCACTTAATTTGCAGATGGAAAGGGGAATCACTTCGAGAGAGCATTAAGCGACATGAACATTTTCTTGCTTTACAACTAGGCTTGAAGCCTGGACATAAGGTCTTATACAACTGTTTTTTGATTAATGGTATAATTGATACCAAATGTTTTACGCCTGTTTTAAATTTATAAGTTTTAACTTTACCCTGTTTTTCAAAGGTGTTGGATGTAGGATGCGGAATCGGTGGACCGTTGAGGGAAATTGCTCGATTTAGGTAACTGACTGTGAATGTATGTATAAATCAAGTTTATATAAGAGTAAACAGTAAAGTACATGGATGGTCCCTATTGTTTACCAAAAATTTGGATTTGGTCCCTGTGGTTTACATTTTGTAACGCATTTAGTCCCAGATTTTTCCAAAAGTACATGGACTAAATGTGTTACCAAGTGAAAACCACGAGGACCATTCGTGTACTTTTGGAAAGCTAGGGACCAAATCTAAAATTTTGGTAAACCGCAAGGACCATCCATGCAGTTTACTCTTTATATAAACACGAATGGCATTTAGCTTTAGTACTACCCTGTTTTTAGTTTGCTGAAACGTGTATTTAGCTTATATCAGTTTTGACATCTATCATATGTCACAAATAAAATTATCAATATTATAGTGTTTGACTCGGGTCAACTTATGGCAGTTCGACATCTGTGATGGGCATAAACAATAATGAATATCAGATTACAAGAGGAAAGGTAAATGCTGTTATATACTTATATAATACTAATTCCTTAGCAAGATGAAATTTAAAATAACTATATATTTCTATGTTTTCGTTAGGCCCTGAACCGAGTTGCAGGAGTTGAAAAGACCTGTGACTTTACAAAGGTCAGTTTCTGTCAAACATCCAACCACACTTATTTAAGTGCACACACACACCCGATATATACACATACATACAGAAGACCTGATTGTAAGTTTGTGATCCAAAATTGGTACAGGCTGATTTCATGAATATGCCCTTTTCCGAAAACAGTTTTGATGCGGTGTATGCAATTGAGGCTACTTGCCATGCTCCAGATGCGGTACATAAGTTTCGTCAACCAAATCTTTGAGATTGGGACGTTTTTCTAAAGTTATGATTTTGATCTATTTTGACATATTTTAATAAACTACTCATTTATGATGTAAGGTTGGATGCTATAAAGAGATATATAGAGTCTTGAAGCCTGGTCAGTCGTTTGCTGCATATGAATGGTGCATGACCGATGCATTTGACCCCAATAACCAAGAGCATCAAAAGATTAAGGTATACAGAGCTAGTTTCCAGACACCTTAAACAATCCAAGTTTGACCTCTTATTTTTGTAATTTAAAATCATTCTGATTTGAATTCAAATATTCTGTAACCCAACTGGTTGAAGTATATATGGTAGTGGACCCAACGGGTCAAAACGGGCTCAGGTGAAACTGATCATTTTAAGTACAGATCAAAACGGGTCAAGTTGGGTTGACCTGTACAGATTTCCTTGTTCCTCTTTAAACCTTTTTTTTTTCTTTTTTAAAGAACTAATATGCTGTTAATACGAAAAACTTTTTTTTTCTTTTTATAAAGAACTAATATGCTTTTAATACGATAACAATCAACATCTTTGAATAATGTGATTACAGAGATTGTATGCATTAAAAACAGATCTTTGCTGACTTACAAGCAATCAAGCCATTTGACCCGTTTCCCATAGGTTATTTTATTTGACCCGTTTGAGATAGATATCAATTCATTGATAAGTGAGTCAAATCGTGCCAAATTACCAGAAAATTATCATATTATAACATTTGAAGATGAACCAGTAGGCGGTATGTTTATCCACAACTTTAAAGGTCATATAATAATATATATTTTCTTGATAACAAACAGGCAGAAATTGAGATTGGTGATGGTCTTCCAGACATAAGATCAACTAGACAATGTCTTGCAGCTCTAAAAGAAGCGGGTTTTGAGGTTTGTAGAACATATTGACATATTTTTTTTACATCTATTGGCAAAGAAACTAACATTTTTTTGGGTATTAATAAGGTTATATGGGAGCAAGATCTTGCTAAAGATTCACCACTTCCTTGGTACTTGCCCCTGGATACAAGTCATTTCTCTCTCAGTAGTTTCCGCCTCACAGCCGTCGGACGCTTCATCACAAAGAATATGGTATGTTTTCAACAAATTAGTGGTGTTTACAGTTCAGTTCGGACGGTTTGATGAGAACTTGGGCCGGTCACTAATTACGGTTCATAAAATAACAAACCTAACCGGACAGGTTGGTTTGGCTGGCAGCAAAACGTTTCTGTTTGACTGTTTGGACTTTTGAAAAAAAAATCATTTAAACTCGTTAATGTATTAAATTTTCTTAAAAGATGATTTATAAATGATATACACTAGAATTTTGACCGGTGCCGTGCGCCAGTGGCGGAACTAGCCCATTAAATCAGGGGTATCCCAAAATTTTCTTTTTACCGTGCAATCATACAATATTAAAAAAACGATAGCGGCGACATCAAATAAAGTATAATCTGGAAATCCATCTCCGGCGAACGTTCAGACAAACTCACCGGCATAACCAATAGCGGCGACACGCGTATTAACGACGGCATTTTGTTCATTAGCGACGGCCTCATTACCGGCAAACATGTCGCCGCTAGTGATTGTTGATTTTTTTATCGAACCAGTATTATTGGTAGCAGCAAAACAGGAGATCAGTGCGTAAAGGATGGCCAACGACGTTTGGTTTTCTTCCAGATCAGAGCGACGATCAAAAATAATGCCGCCATACGTATTTTGTGATTTTTTGGGCTAATCTGATCAGTCGGGCTTATCTAATCAATTGGGTCATTGTTTCAATCGGGCTCCCTTATTTTTATTTTGTAAGTTTTGGTTGGTCAAGGATATCCTTGTATTATTCTAAGGGTATCCTTTGTATAAAACCGAAAAAAAAAAAAATACACTAAGCATACGGACTTCAGCCGTAGCCCGTGCTACGGCTCACATAATAGTGGTTCCGCCTCTGCCGTGCGCTGCGGCGGCAAAGTCGCGTTTGTGACTTTGTTATACGCGTAACGAATGTGAAATTACACGTTTTTCACTTTGTTACACATGTTATGTTCATGACATTAACGTCATTAAACATAGATAAAAAGAGTATGTCTCAGATGTTGCAGTGTAAAATCGTAAAAGTAATTTAAACAAAAGGAGGTATCAAGTTGTTAAGTAGAAAAGGTTGGAGGATCAAATGTTGTCAATTAACAAAAGTTAGAAGTGAATGTGTAACTTACTTAAAGATAAGGGTTAATAGTGTTTCATGTCAAAAGTTTTAAGGGTTAATAGTGATTGTTGTCAAAAGTTTGAGGGTTAATGAATGTTGTCGAAAGTTGAGGGTTAATATGTGAAAGTTGTCAAAAGTTGAGGGTTAAAAGAGAGACCTTTCCCTTTAAGATATAGTAAATAAATATGTATAACTGCATATTCAAAAATAAAATAAATAAAACAATAAAGGTAAACAGGCTGTTGGTTTACATGGCCAGTTCTAAGTTCCTAACCATGAATCAAACTGTTTAAACCCACTTTTTAAACAGTAACCCGTGGATCGAGCCTTACAAGTCTCAAATCAGCCAAAGCGTCTGATTTGCTTTGGTTTGGTCAGTTTAACGGTCCATGAACTCCCCTAGTAAAACTAATGGTTTTG
Organism: Helianthus annuus; assembly: GCF_002127325.2. Taxonomy (NCBI): domain Eukaryota; kingdom Viridiplantae; phylum Streptophyta; class Magnoliopsida; order Asterales; family Asteraceae; genus Helianthus; species Helianthus annuus. The sequence goes on along the minus strand of NC_035449.2, from coordinate 160,893,529 downwards.
GTTTAGATAATGTTGATTAGTGAATTGATATTTGTAGGTTGTGGCCCTAGAATATGTGGGACTTGCCCCTAAAGGTAGCCAAAGGGTTCAGTCCTTCTTAGAGAAAGCTGCAGAAGGGCTCGTTGCCGGTGGAAAGTGAGAACCTGAAACTTTAATTAAATTACATTTTAATTTGTTTTTCTTCTTACACTAATATTATCAAACAAATTTATGTCTCAGGAAGGAGATATTCACACCAATGTATTTCTTCTTGGCAAGGAAACCACAATAAGTAAAGGAGAGATGTTATGCCTAGCTTTGTTCTCAAACTGGTTGTTTCTTTATGTTACTACTGATCTTGAAATCTGCAATATTTATATTATAAATCGTTCGGTCTAGACCATTAATGCATTCATGGCCGAAACTGTAGGGGTCGGTGAGGTCCATTGGTTAAATTTTCTATTATTGGGTTGGGAATTGTGGCAGGTTTTGATCGTTGAACTTGAAGTTTAACACGACCACTTACATGTATTTGTGTCAAAGATGTCAACCCTAGAGAGACTTAAAATCAGTTAACCCATTTACTTGCACGAGTCAAAACGGATTGACATGTTACATGTTGATGTGTTGAAATCATGCTGTAAGTGCGTACCCTTAAATTGGCATAAACATGCTAGTGGGTTGTAATACACGTGTTTAACGCGTCATAAAAAGGTTGGTGGTCGACCTATTTAGTCAAATGGAGTAAACGTGTCAATTCAAACACAACCTATTTAATTAACAGGATTAAAGAGGTCAACTCAAACACATGTTATTAAACGAATTAGATGCAACTAACCCAAAATTTAATGATTTTTGCTTCATTTCAAAATTTAACCTCTTTTTTTCTTGTTGATGTCGTTTTCTTGTAGTTTTACTCCCTTTAAAACTAGTCCCTAAGCAGAGAGAGATAAACAAGGTTAATCATATCACTATGTATCAACTACGATTTTATTTCTGAAAGAATTTAAGGACGATAAAATTTTAATGGTATACATAACATATAGAATTCGGAAAACTATGGGGAGGCTTAACCTCCCTCGGTCAATCCTTAATGGTCCGTTACTGCTAACGAACTGTATGCTTTTTTTTCTTTCGTCATGTTATATTCTATTCCTAGTATGTGATTGTGGAGGAATCTAACGACTTAAAATGGGTAGCCATCAAAATATGAAGGATAAAGAAGAATATGGTTAAAGTTTTGAGTGCATATATTCTCGTAATAATCATGATAGCATTGGGAGAACAAGAATCAAATACGAAGTAGTCATTATGGCAAATTCCAGTATCGTGAGAAAACAAAAGTGATCATAAGTTACTTGTAAAAGTACGCGATGGTTTGAGATTGTGTTCAAAAGTGAGCGTTTAACTCGATCAACATTGACCGATCAGCATTTTGGTAAAAAAATCGTGTAACACTAACGGTATAGTGATCTTTTAACTGTATTTTTACCCTAGAAATATATATATCATGTATGTTTATTCTCAAGTTAAAGACTGACCATAGAAGACATCCTCTTACAATATTCTAAGCGAATTTGATCCATATGGGAGAAAATAGTCATGCACCTTCAACCCATCCTAACCCCTCATAACCTATTTCCATTGACGCAACAATAATTTCTTATTAGAGTTAATTACATTTTTCGTGTTCATGGTTTGTTAAAATAACATTTACAGTCTATTAGTTTAAAATTTAACAAAACAGTACTAGTACCTTTAGTTTTGTAACAATTACAGTCCACCTTCACTAACCCCATACAATTATTTTGTTAGCTTATTTGAAATTACCATAATGCCCTTGTTATTAAAATTAAATAAAAATAAATAAAGAGTTAATTACATTTTTCTTCCCTGTAGTTTTTTTTGAAAATAGCCATTATAGTCCATTAGTTTAAAAATTACCAAAACAGTACCAATACTTTCACAACTTCCACTAGGGGTGTGCATGGGTCGTGTGGGTCGATTTTGGCCAAAAAAACAATAACCACAACCGATCGACTATCGATTATGGGTGGATAACATTGTTATTACATAATTCTATATATTAGTATGTTACATAGTACTAAAAATATATATAATCTATAATATTGATACCGGATATTAATACAAAGTGATATAATATATTCCATAAATTCAAATAAACATTTAACCAACATGATATTAAATAACTCATAAATACTAAAAACGTTCAACCCAAAAACATCAAATATTAAAAAATGGTGAAAATACTTAATCCGGCAAAGAGTTTACTATATATCGGTTTGGTTCGGTTATGGTAGGTATAGAAACATTGATAACCATAATTGACCCACTACTTTCAGTTTTCAGAAGAACAATTAACCGACACACTTGTTTTTGGTATGGTTCGGTTTTTTCAGTTTGGTTTTTGCGGTTAATTTGGTTATGGGTCGATTAATTCGGTTTTTTGTACACCTCTAACTTCCTCCTTCAACTCACCAACAATGGCAGTTAATAGCTTCATCTATCTTCACACTACTCTTCAATCTATCCGTTTCTTCAGATCCAGCCAGAATATCACCTGCTCCGGCTCGAGCTTTCCCACTAATGTCGATTGTGATGGGGGAAATTAGGTGGCCGACAATTTCGATTGTGATGGGGAAAATTAGGTGGCTGACGGTTTCGATTGTGATGGGGAAAATTAGGTGTGCGATGGTTTCGATTTTGATGTAACCGATTGATGAAGACAGATCTGACGCCGATGGAGGTGACGAAGGAGATCTAATTGATGATGATACGTCGAAGGGGAGTGATGGTGAAACTGAGTCGTTGGAACAGAGTTGTGGAGTAGGAGCAGGTGATGTTCCGACTGAATCTGAAGAAACAGAGAGTAAGTGTGAAGTATAGTAGATAGATGAAGTTGTTAACCACCATCGTTGGTGAGTTGAAAGTGGAAGTTGTGAAAGTACTGATACTGTTTTGGAAATTTTAAGCTAATGGACTTTAATAGTTATTTTCAACAAACCACATAAACAAAAAACGTAACTCTTTATTTATTGATTATTGAGTAAACTGCTAAAATGGTTCATGAGGTTTGGTCTCTTTTGTCATTTTAGTTCAAAACTCAAACCTTTTGAATATGGGTCCCTGTGGTTTCAATTTTGTTGCCATTTTCATTCAAAATTAAAATATGGTCAGATTTTTCAGTTAACATCCAGTTTTTTTTTTTTGTCTTTTTCCTCTCTTTTAATGAAGGGCAAATGGTCTTTTAACATTTTATTATAACAAATTAAAAAAATCTGACCATTTTGCCCTTCATTAAAAGAGAGGAAAAATACAAAAAAAAGCTGGATGTTAACTGAACAATTTGACTAGATTTTGCTTTTGGATGAAAATGGCAACAAAATTGAAATCAGAGGGACCTAGATTCAAAAGTTTTGATTTTTGGACTAAAGTGACAAAAATACCAAACCTCAGGGACCATTTTAGCAGTTTACCCTTGATTATTTAATTTTAATAACAGGGGTATTATGGTTATTTCAAATAAACTAACAGAATAATTAGATAGGGTTAGTGATGGTGAACTGTAATTGTTACAAAAGTAAAGATACTAGTAGTGTTTGGTCAATTTTTAAACTAATAGACTATAAATGTTATTCTAACAAATAGACACGAAAAATGTAATTAACTCTACTTTTTATTACTATTATATTTGTTTTTTTTTTCCGTATAGATCCAAAGTCCAAAGTCGGAGGACTAAAAATAATATTTAATACCAATGAGTTAGTGGTGGAGTGGTAAGGGAGAGACATGATGTACCAAGTGACCTAGGTTCAATTCCTGCCCCTAGCATTTAGTTTCTGCGGCACCTGATGACAGGGGCGGACCTACCCACGGTGATAGGTGGGTGGCCGCATCCCTTGAAAAAAGGGTTTCTAGTGCTAATTTTCGTCGAAAATCTCAACCGCACCCTTTCGATTTTTTCAACCGCACCCCTTGAAAATTTTCAACCGCCTCCTTAGAAAAAAATATTATGAATTTAAAAAAAAAAATTAAACACTGATTATTATGAATATATAAGTATATAACACAATTCGTATAATTATTCTTTAACCACTTATTCACTTTACTTAACCCAATATACAATCTAATTTTAATTATTACCCCAACTACCTAGGCTCAAACCCAACCCAACCCAAAGATTTATCCTTTTTTTATTGATTGTTTGTTGTTGTTTTATGTGGTGATTATGAGAAAATATATATATGTATAAGGTTTGATCTTTTTATGTTTTTTAATGTTTTTTAGTTGTTCTAGACTTGTATTTAATGATTTTGTTTTTTTAAGCTTTGTTTGTTTAAATGATTACTAATCAACAATTAAAACTATGGCTTGAATGTTTGAAAATTAAAATTGAAAATTATGAATTGTGGTATTGGTTGAACGTGATTGATTATTTGTTTAAGTGTTTAGTGTTATTTTATGAACTTACAGAGCAAATTTATATGTGATAAGAACCATGCGTAGAGAAGTTATGGCGCGATTTCTCAAGAGGATAGGGTTGGACCACTTTTTTTGTCGGATTATTATAGTTAAAGGCCAAGTTATGTAACCATCACTAGTGCCCTAGTGGTGGCCACGGGTATTTAACTTCCACCTATGGTGAGTTCAGATTAGCTTTCCCCTCCAGGTCTCAAGTTTGAGTCTAGGTGATAGCGGTTTCTCATTAAGGGGTTTAAATTGGGGGTCTATTGTGCGAGGGGGCTCTCTAGCGCGGACCCGGTTAAGACAACGTATGCTAGACCTCCCGACATTCGCGAATAATTCACACCTTTAAAAAAAGACCAAGTTATGTCTTAGATAAGTTTTTTTTTTGTTGTTTTATTTAATGATTAGGAGAAATAGAAGTAGGTAGCGTTTGAACTTTGGTGGTTTTTTGTTGTGAATTTACTTACTTATGAAGGTTTTTTATGTTGTTTACTGTTTTACTTGAAACTTTGTTTTTAATATGATAGGAAGTTAGAAAATAGGGTTTGATTGTTTGAAAATTGAAATTGACCCAACCCGACCTGATCTGATCCGGCCCGCAAAACTTTGTTTGCTTATGTTTTGGTTTTACATGATCCGACCCACTATGAACCAATTTTTTTATATAGCTAGGAGCCTAAAATCTTTAAATTTTTTTCGCATCCCCAGAAAAAAAAATTGTTGGGTCCGTCACTGCCTGATGATGATGGGAGACTAGGCGGCAATCGTTAGTTCAATCCTTGAACTAAGCGAGTTTTACCTCACCGCGCTGTCGTGCATTCGGGAGAGTATTCAAGGGCTTCGGCCCTAGGTGAGGGTTTTCCCCGGTTCAGAAGGCGAGTGTATCACGATATAGTGATTTTCGTTAGCAGACCATTTAAAGGATTCGTTGGCCGTTAAAAAATAAATAAATAATATTTAATATTTCACAAACACAAGAATAACGTGCTATGTATAGATCCAAAGTCCAAAGTCGGAGGACTAAAAATAATATTTAATTTAATATTTCAATAAAGAACATGAACAACGTGGTAAAGTCAAGAGTAAAGAAAAAGCATAAAGTGACGGCTGCCCTAATCGCCGCGACTTTCCCATATAAATACCCCCACCAACCCCGCTCAAGATTAATGTACCTCTTTCTCTTCCGACCAATTTTACTTTTATGGGCTCTTCTTCTAACGTTTGGCCTGTTTTCTAGCTACTACCATTTCTCAGCTTTCTCTCTCTACCACTTCATCTTCTAGAGAGAGAAAACGAGTCAAGGATGGGAAAGCATACCGAGATCTTGGATGCATTTAGAATCGCTTGCCGGTTTCATTCCCACTGCCCACAAACTGCTCGGATGTATTACCATCCACCGGCAGACAACCACCCACATGCCGGAGATCTCAAGACGACCACCGCCGGCAACGGCGCGGGTGCGGTGGTGTCTAGTAAGATGGGGCTCACCAATCCGACTGACGATATTCTTTATTCCGTTTACTAAAAGAAATCGGTTGTATGGATGTCTTTCAGTTATATATTCTATGGATGGATTCTAGTTTTTGCCAATTTTGTTCAAGTTTTTTTTTTTAATTTATTAAATAGTGCTAAACATTTTATACACAGATTCATGTTATTGTTATAATTGGATGGGTGGGGAGTTTACCTCTCCGTAAGAGATGACCACCCTTTAGACCCTAAGTTAGGGTGAAAAGCGAGAGTCTCACAAAAAAAAATATTTCTTACCGTGTCAATTTCCCTCTCCAACTCTCATTTTACCCTTAATCAGTGGCGTATCTAGGATTCCGACCAAGCGAGAACGTTTTATAAATAGGCGGTAACGAAATCGAAAAAACGTCAAATTTTTCCAAAATTTACACTAAAAACGTCAAAAATTTTCCGACCAAGCGGTAGCGGAGGCTACCCCTTGTTTAACTATATATCCGCCCCTGCCCTTAATCACAAGAGATAGTTTCACCCAAACCAATTAAAAAATAAATAAATAAATAAGTAAATAAAAATGTGTGATTGGTTTGGGGCACACCACTACCCCCTCTCTCCTCTTCACCACATGCGGCAACTTTTTAACCACACTCATTACCCATTGCGGCAAAACCATTGTTGGCGGCACATTCCCCTCACGGCAAACTGATTCCCCGCACATCTTGCTGCACCCACCCCTCTTACCCTTAAAAAATGTTAGGCTAAAAGCCTTTTTGTTAATGGCTTTTGGCTTTTTGAATGTATAATTACTAATTTAACTCTCACCATTTAAAATAGCAACTAAACATGGAAAGTTACTACTATTTGTTTGGTCATTTCACTTTTCCCACCACAAAAGCTAATCCAATTTTTTTTTTTAAACTTACTAGGGAGAAAGCCCATGCGATGCACGGCATGCATAATAGCTATTGTTTGTTCGTGGTAAGACCTCTGACATGGCCGGTGCGTAACATGTAAGACAATACGCCTACAAAGGGGCATGCTTAAACTTTATTAAACCATGAACCATAAGTTGTTTCCTTGGCAAAACTTGCCGGCCAAAAAGAAGTGAAAAAAGATGTCTTCCAAGAAAAAAAAAACATGAAACAAAAAAAGGAAAAACGCATAAACTCTCGCACGCCTTCCTATCTTATTGGATAACACATAGACACCAAACTTTAGCTAACGCATGCCATCGTCATCCCCAATCCCATCACCAGCCAACTGACTGCAGTGAAATAACGAAAGGAAAACTATTAAAAATGGTATACTATGTTTACGTATATATGCATCGAAAAGTAGTACGGGTTTTCATTACTAACACTAAGGTAACGTTTGGTATGGAGGAATGAGAGGTGGAATGGAATGGACCATAACGTTTGGTATGAAAAAAAGAGTGTTTGGTTGGTCGATGGAATGGAATCGCCCATTCCAAAATGCACTCCATTCCCTCAAAATCATTCCATCACTCCCCCTTGTTTTTTTTCCATTCCATTCCCTCTTCACCTTTTATTGACCACACCACAACCCACTACCGTTGCCACCACCCACAACCACTGTCATCCGCCACCGCCACCCACCTTTGCCGCCCGCCACCCGCCACCGTCGTTGCCGCCACCGACCTCCATCTCGCACACTGCCGCCACCGTCGTCGTCGCCATCCACCATCGCTGTTGCCACCTCCGATCACCGCCGTCGTCGCAACCCACCTCCGCCATCGCTATCAACCACCACCACCCATCGCCACCACCGCTACCACCTGCCACCAACGTCGCCACCGCTACCACCTCTGACCACCGCCGCCACCCACCTTCACCGTCACCCACCACCACCACCGCTGTCACCACCTGTCGCCGTCTCCACTCGCCGCCGTCTCCACCTACAACCGTTGCCGCCACTACAACTGCCACCTATCACCACACACAATCGCCGCCCATCATTGACCACCGCCATCCGATTTTATTCCTTCGTCTTTTCTCCCATACCAAACAACAAAAAAATAATTGTTCATTCCATTCTCATATGGTAACCAAACAACTCATGCAATGGTAATGATCAATTCCATTACCTCGTCTATTCCATTACCTCGTCCATTTCATTCCCCCGTCCATTCCATTATGTCATACCAAACAGACCCTAAGTGCAGACGATATACCATTCATGTGTCCTGGCGTACTGAAGGGATACGATACAAGAAGAATGAGGTAGGTCTTCTGTCAGAGATAGATAATTATGGGTATAAAATTACAAAAAAAAAATAAATAAATAAAATCTTTTTGTCTTGTTCAGGTGTTTTTGGATGTTGTGGAGAGTGTGTATATATAAAAGAACTCGCACTTCGCGGCTGCAACGCACGGGAAACTCTTATGATAAACATGGAAAACCTTATGATAAACATTATATAGTATACCGCAACATTTTTTTTATCTAGTGGGAAAACTGCATGTTGCGGCGGAGTCTACAATTTACATCTAAATTATTAACTAACTTCTCTAAAATTACAAAACACATTTTATGTTTAATTTGATTAATTTTGGTTCATTGGGTTTTTTTACTCCAAATACACAAATACAATAGAATGTATTTTTAATATATGTTTTTTGATGAATGTGATGAGTTGATTATCCATAAGCTTATTTTTATTATTTTTAAGTAATCTAATATATAGTATAGATTTATTAAACCTAAATGTCACTGATCAAGTGAAGAGGAGCATGAATGAAAGAAAATGATAAAAAGTTAAGCATTTTAACTTAACCCTTCACATTTCAACTTAAAATTTGATGGAAATTTACCATTTTATACATAAGAAATGCTTTATATAATAATAGTAGGGAACACGCGCGTTGCGGCGAAGTTGAAGATTTAGTTTCTCATGTTAGGTTGTGAATCATTTACAAGAATTAGTAATACCTTGAGTAATAACCTTATACAAATAAAAAAGTAAAGCATCAAGTTGAAATTAAAAATATTGGTCTTAACTTTACATGTTTCAACGATTGAATAGTTAACCCATAGAAATTATTATCCATGTTATCCTTTGTGTCTACATTTCACATATAATTTCTAACATGTAAAATTTTATATAGAAAGTACACTATGATGTGATGAGGGACCAATAAACATACAAACTCTTGATGGTAAGTGAAAGGTTCGACGGTATATTGTCAAAAAAACATTCTGAATAAACTATAACAAAAAAATAAACTATAACAAAAAAATAAACTATAACAAAAAAACTCAAGCATCTAATAATACCGTTTCAAAAACATTCTGAATTGATAACAACTTACATTTGTATTATCGAAACGAAGGCTCCCAAAATTCTCACACAATTGCCTCCTAAATGAGCACAATTGAGAATTCTATGTACATTCATAAAATTACAATTTAGACCAATATTCTAATAGAAAATGACAAATATTAACTAATAAATAATGTTAGGTTATTTCCTAGATATGCATAAATGGGCAGTGACCAGGCCATAAATCTCAGTCCCATTATGCTAATTGAGCCCAAAAGTTGGTTCTTTTTGTAGAAAAGCTTGGGTAGACCTTTAATAGCCATGATAACAGCTCACGTCAACAACCATATTTAATATTGATTGAATAGTCAAAATAGGTTGTTATAATATATTTTTGTAAAGGATTGTAAAGGAGTAATTCACTCCATAATGTGTGGATATCCTTCTGTATATATTCGTATCATGGTGACACTGAGTTCACCAACAACCGGGTACAAAACCTTTTTAATATGTAATGCAAGTTTCTCACAAGAAGTGAATTCAGACATTGACGCTTTCTCGTGCTTTTTGTTGTAATTCGCATACTGTTGTGGGTTGCGTATTTGACCTTTTCACCTGTTGTTAATAACCACATTAATTTGAAGTGTTTAATTCAACTGTTCATTCGTAAATTGTACAAAAACAAAAGTACATTTATAAAAAAAAAATAACACTTCAAAGTTCTAAAGGCACTTGAGCTTACACCTATAAAGGTCACAGATCTAACCTTTGATCGATATGAAATTACTTTGGTGACAAAACGTATCGCAATTGAATCCATGTATATATATGATCATCTCTCACCTACCCTAAACATTAAACTATGTAAACACAGATTAAAAGTAGACAAATTAACCAGATAAATATTCCCTTAAATTTATAAACATGATAAGTTGTTGTAAATTTGATAAAATGATGGTACAAAATAATGAGATAAGTAGTAATTTTAAGTGTTTGACATTTAAGGATTTAAGTGGTAAAATAACCATAATCTTGAAAAAGTCAATAAGCAACTCCCAAATATATACAACCTCTCACGATAGTGTCGGGTCCTTAGCAGGTGTTCAATGCTATGAACGATCTTGAGCGCGGAATTTTTCACTTCTGAGGTGTTCAGCAAACCTGCAGAAAAGCAAAAAACTTATTGGTGACAAATGTTAGTTAGAACTTAGAAGTATAGAGAAAAGGACCCGATTCCATTACCTCCACTTTACTTGCCAACAAACAAAATCTGCAAAGAAAGTCAACAGCGGTGGTAATTTCTGTAACTACGACAGCGAACTTATTTAGAAAGAAGACTGCAAAGGTGGTGTACGATGGTGATTAACATCGAACAAAATGGCAATGGGGGAAGTCATGAAATTGAGATGTCATATATATACTTAAGAGTTGCTCATCATGGCTATTCAATGCTAGCATAAGGATGTTTAATTTTCATATAATTATCATAAATCTCATCGGTTATTAGACTTATGAGTTCCTTTCATATTTTGAGTCTTGAAATGTCATAAATGCTAATTATAACAATGAAAAGGTGGTAATTGGTTAACGAATCAAAGCATTCAAAAGCATATTATTTAATTAATTTTCATATTAAATTTACGTATTCAGTTTTCATTTAACTAATTTTTGCATGTAGAAAGACTTATTGTCTTAATGGTTGGGTAACGTTTCCTTAAGTTGGGTAACGATTCATTAACTTATCATGGTGTCTAAAGACAAATTTACCCCTCAAACCTAATTAATATATGCATTTTGTGTTGTATGCTAAACATTTCAACTTAAGAGGCTCATAAAGAAGGCTGTAAAAAAGTTGATATAACTAAATTTTTAAGTATATATATAGATTTTGAAATAGTTATAAGTTAATAATCACATTAAAATCAGTTTTAGAGTTAAATAAACAATCCAAACACCCTCTAAGAATTGAATTGTATAAACAAGCGTAGGTTTTAAGGTTTTACCTATGATCTATAAAATAGTTATCTAACATTTTGATCTTATAAAATGGTACCATGACGTAAACATGAGCTGTTAAGAGCATTCATGTCCCCTGTTAGGCTGAAGGGTGTGGGGGCATGGGTTGGGTCATCAATTGTCACATAAGGACCGATACTGAATTGCTACACTACCCATTGCCTTATCCACTATGGTTTGCACGGATTAAACCATGGTAACCATGGGCCTTCTTTCTTTTTTTAATATTTTCTTTTCATTTTCATAAAAAATAAATTAAAATAAGAGAATAGTGGTTTGATCATGACCACACCCTTAAGATAGTGGTTTTGGATGGTGGATTATAGGGATGAGCAAATGGTACCGGGTACCAGTACCGAATTTACCGAACTGGGTACATTTTCGGTATCAATTCGGTACCGGCTTTTGACATTTTCGGTACCGGTTTTTACACTAAAATATCGGTACCGTACCGTACCGGGTATATTCGGTACCGGTACCCACTTTTGGGATTTTCGGTACCGGTTCGGTACCGAACGGGTACCATGCTCATCCCTAATGGATTAGAAGTGGGTGACATGGCGCTGATGTGAAGGGTCATGGTGACCATGAAGATCATGACCACACTCTATGTAACAACCCGCACCTTCGTGCTTGTTAGTCTCGTTACGCCTAGCACCAGAGATTCGGATCATAATGTAACTATATCGCTTACAACGCTACATCGCATATATCGCATACTTTCAACACACTATATCGCACATCACAACGCATACACTAGCGCTAACGATGACATCGCGTGAACACTTAAACTACTCCCCTCGATCGTCGTGATGCAACATAATCACGCTAACAACGACATCGTGTGAGTACTTAAGCGGTTCCCCTCGATCGTCGTAAAGCGACGCAACGCTAACGCAACCTCGAAACGCAGTTACTTATACTATGACCTGTTATATGTAGTAATAATAATAATAATAATAATAATAATAATAATAATAATAATAATAATAATAATATCTGACTATTGAACATGTCTAAACGCGCACTCGCTGGCACGCGCAACCCAATTTGTCGCACTAAAACGCAACTTAACACGACGCTACTTATCCCGCTATAGCGCTTAAAGTATCCACAATGTTTAACGCAACAAAACACGTCGAACGAAACTAAAGTCGGAAAAATAACTCGCGCAAGCCGCCGATCGAATGACCATTCGGTCGAATGATCATCCGACCGGATGACCATCCGATTGGATGGCCATCCGATCGACTGGCCATCCGACCCACGCACTCGCACCGCCTTAACTCTTTCCTCACCTATAAATAGTGCCATTGTGTCTCATTTCAACACTTTGGTTCTCTCATCCGATCAACTCGCACTCAAGGCACTTTCAGTCACTTTTCACCATGATTCAAGGCTATTTCGTAAGTATTTCTCTTCAAATCTTGTACAATCATCATCACCACGCACTTTCTCATCATCTTCGCCATCGAAATCACTGTTTTCATCATGAAATCACCTGATTTGGGCTGCTTTAAGGTGACGTCATCTCGGTTTCTTATGAACACTGAAGTGTGACATCATATCATCAAAGTTTGTCCAGATCTAAAGGATTTACAAACGTTTTAACACGAATCTCAACAAGATCTAACATTTTTCAACTAATTTCAAGCTTTTCTTCAACATTCATCACTTTTCTACTCAAAACCGATGGAATCTAGACTCATTCAGGCTCTGTACTCATACTCTAGTTGAGAACCGGTCTGAGAATGGATTTCCACCAAAGAGACGACCGATTCACGGGTTGAACATGAAACTCCGTCAAAAACAGCTGAGACTGATCGAATGGGGTGATTCTCATCCGATCAACTGAGCTGGACTCGGTATGGGTTCCGTTGTTTGACACGTTATCATGCCGTCTCCGTCAAAACTCAAAACATTTAACTTAGAAAATTTTAAGATGATTTTCAAAACAACAGATCGCCGATCGAATAGCCATCCGATCGGATGACCATCCGATCGAATGACTATTCAACCAGGTGACTTGTAAGTTCATCACTTAAACAATTTAACAAAACTTCAAAGAATATCACACTTCCATCCGAATAGTCATCCGATCGGATGACCATCCGATCGAATGACTATTTGACCAGGAGATTAGTTCTTTGTAACTTTCCACACTTAAACGATTTAATCAAACTTCAATTTCTCAATCGAATAGCCATCCGATCAAATGGCCATCCGTCCGGATGACCATCCGATCGAATGAATTGAACTATACTACAACGAAAACTTAAAAAGTTCAAACATTTTTCCAAACACACCTCTCAATCGAATGACCAACCGTTCGAATGGTCATTCGTCCAGATAGTCATCCGATCGACTCATCATCCGGTCGACTCATTATCCGATCGCCCATCTCACTCGACGCACTATTTACACGTTGTTCAACACTTATGCTATTGTTCTATGCTCAGGCTAACTCCAACGCGCTCTTAATCAATTCAATTAAGTTGTGTTTACTTGTTAAACACCCACTATGAGTATACTTGACCCCCTTTTTAAACGCTTTAAACACACTTTGGGGTGTAACATACGTTCATATCTAAACACACGTATCAAAACGCAGTCTATACTCTAAACTATTATCACATGCGAATTACTAACTTACATATTTACACGTGGTGCTTGATACATATGTGCTAGGACTCTTACTCGCGACGTCCCACCTTAGCTAGCATCGAGTGACTTAGCTGGTAGTATTTGTTTTGTAGTGTATATGTTGTGTATCTCGTTTATGTATGTGGAAATTCGCAGCGCTTTTATCTACTTTATGTTATTTCAAACTTGTATACTCGCCGGTATATTTTTGTACTGACATTATTTTAACGTATGTTGCAGGTTAATTGCAGACTATCTCGAAATCAGACTAGAAAGTCTAGAAACTCACAATAAATCTAGGTTGTCGGATTTGTATTGTTTGAGAGAACATGGAATCTGTATGACTGTTTACTGATTGTATTGTTTATTAGTATGGGATAATGAACGCATTAAATATTGTCGCTAAATAGTTGTTATGGATTTTCTTGAGCAATCTGATTCGCCTAGTGTCGCGCCCCGATGATTCCGCCATCGGTTGGGGTGTGACACTCTATAGCCTTATAAAGTGGTTTCGAAGAGAATCTGTATATTTGAGAAAACATTTTTCACCCCTATTAATTTGTTAATAGTTTTTGAACTTGATTGTGACTGAAGGAGAGAGAAAAAGTAATTATAAATGTATAAAAATATTATTAATTGAAAAAAGAAAAAATATGTAGTGATTTTTAGTGTAATTATATAAATGGTGATAGAAGAAAGGATGTGAACGCTCATTAAAAAATCTAGTAATTTTTAGTGTAATTATAGGAATGAAAATGTAAGAATGGATGTGAACAATCTTATGAGCTAATTGCAGTTGTCTTGCTAAAAGCTTGAATTTAGACGGTATTGGAGCCCAAACTGAAGTTCGTCTTAATAAACTAGGTTAAGACTTTGAGCATAACTTTCATACACTAAGCTTTATATAAATGGGAAAATGTCACAGAACGGTAACCAAGTTTTAAAAGTGTTCTAATTAAGTTATTTGTATCGTTTTTGTTCCAATTACATAACTAAACATTCAAATCGAGTCATGCCCTTTTTTCCATGTGTCAAGAATAAAATGGAGCATACGATGGTGGAGTCAGATTATTTTAATATATGAAATTATATCTATTAAAAATAAAAATAATTTATTTACAATAAAAAATTTTAAAAACAAGTTAAAATCCACGTCATCACTTGACGTTAGCATCAAATAAAAGGGAAAAAAGAAACAAAAATCCACATGACCACGGTTACCTATGAAATTGATAAAAAAATCCTTCATTTTAATAAAAATGATTATTGAGTGACCTGATTGAAACACTTTTGAAACTTGAGTGACCTAATTAGAACAATTTTAAAACTTGGTTACTATTCTACAAAGTTACCCATTTCTGGTGCATTAGCGGCCCTATGACTTTCCAATGTGGAGGTCATGAGTTCGAGTCTCGCCTGGAACAAAATTGCTCTGGATCAAGCTAGGAGTTTTACCACAGTGAGCTTTCGAACGGTGGGTTTCCTCATAAATAATGGCGGCCCGGTCACTAATGGCGTCTGCATTTGCGGGCGTGAGTGGCATTTTCCATTGAGTTTACCCGAGTGATCGAGCTTTTATATAATTAATGCATATTACATAATAGTTATTATTGTATACGTAACTATAAATATAAATATGATTAAAAAGTAATTAAGCAATATACTAGGTTAGGCTATGAGTTGACTCTAAAGTATAAAACTCAAAAAGAGTGTAAAAAATCTACATAAGCATTGTGTTTTAAAATTTAGTTATGATGTTTTAGATTCTTTTGACATGGTATTACATAGAAAAGCATAAAACCTAGTTGACTCCGTTGTTGTTGGAGGATTCGTCTGATGATTCGCTGGAGACATCGTCGGAGGAATCTTCAGAAGAATCGTTGGTAAAGTCGTTGGAAGAATCGTCAGATGAATCGATGACGATTGCTTGTTGAGCTTGTTTGACAGGATTCTTGGAGAAAACTCCGTCTAAGACTCGTTTGCTATTGATTTCTACGGCCAAGCGGTAGGTTTCTTCGATGGTAGCAGGTCTTGCAGCTTTGACAAAGTCTCCCACACACTTAGGCAAGCCGCGAATGTACTTCGTAATAGCTTTCTCTGAAGTGTTGACTTGACTTGGGCAGATTATGCTAAGCTATTTGAACCTTGCGATGTAGCCAGCATTGTCATCTTTGACTTGCTTGATTTCCCAAAATTCGTTTTCTAGGTTCTGGATTTCATGGGGAGGGCAGTACTCTTTCTTCATGAGCTCTTTTGTAACACCCTAGTTACTAATTAACGATTTTGTATGTAATTACCAACGATTAGATGTGTAGTTAAGACTACACATGCTATAAAAATACGGGTTTATTAAAACTTTTACAAATCATAAGTTATTCTACATAACGTGATTAAATTCGTTGTTTAAAATTTACTAAGTGTCAAAGTGCGGAAGCGTGTGTCTTTATCGTGTTCGGTTCTTCACTGAGCTTGATCGTCTTCCGGCATCCAAAAGTACCTACATTTCAATAACATGAAATGCTTTAGTCATACAGGACTTAAAACATGTCTAAACGAGTCCGAGAAACAATTGATAACAAAAACAAAAATTTCAACCTGACCTCCACCGTAAATTACAGTGGCACCGTAATTTACGGTGGCCACTGGTTTTACATGCCCCTACCGTAAACCAGTAGGGGGCCACCGTAAGGCTTTTCATCTCCACCGTAAATTACGGTGGCACCGTAATTTACGGTGGACCCTGCATCCAGTTTTCCATTTTTTGCCGTAATTTGACACGAAATCTTCCGTATCTTTCAAACCGCTTGTCCGTTTGGCCTACCGTTTCTTCCTACGTGTTTGTAATTTGATTCTCCATCATTTGGAGTTAAAATCCGACATTCGGCTTAACAAAATTTAAGACTTCTAAGTCTTCGGCTTATTACCCTTTATACCAAATTTTGACCCGGTTATGCATTTTATCAAACAAACGTATTTATTTGATTCCTATATTTCATACACTTCATCAAATAATTGTGATATACCATATTAGGTTCTAATCATAGGTTTATTCACAAATTAAACCCGTTTTCACTAGTATGCTTATTTTGACCCGTTAAGGATATTTTAAGCACTTTTAAGCTCAATTTCGCTTTCATTCTAATCTAGCATTGTAACCTATATCTCTTATCTAGTACTCTTCCATCACAACTAAATGTGTGTTGGATTTAAAGTATATATCTATGTGTTCCGAATTTATACCTCTTGAAATATCATTTTACGGCAAAGACTCATATGGAGTCTTTTGGCCCAAGAATTACATCTTTCACTACCCGTACTCGTTCTAAACTTTTGTTTAATCATAAGACTCCTTTCCAAACAACCTCTGAGAGTTGTTTGTTCAATTTAGCCTACAAGGGCGTTTGGGTCGATTTTGGTCCTTCTTTTACAATGAAGGGCTACCACCAATTATTCGACCAAATAGCACTTTTACATACATCATAAATAAGCGTACCTGGATCGGATCAACAAATAGACCCGATTTTAATACCTTGCTTTATTTCGCTAATTTAGAACGATGCGAATATCCATTGGATATCTATTCCTGTAAGCATATGACTCGACAAAAGAATCATTAGTCTATATAGTCAAAAGGTGATGTATACACCTTTTGACCCGTTTGGCCGAATTGACCATTTATCTTTGCGAAATGATATTTATTATCATCTCCTCTACATGACTCTTCTCGTTTAACACCGTACGGTAATTTTAAATATAAACCGTGTATTTCTTTCGACATAATATGACCAATTTATCGATTTACTTCTTTTTAACCATTATTATGGTTTCTATCATCTTTGATTTTCTTGTTCCGTTCGACTACACGACGGAACATCATATTTCAATTGTTTAGATATCTCATTCATAATTTATATGATAAGAAAACATTCCACAATTTAAGACTAGTGTAAGCTATACTTACCTTACATCCGAATTATGCTTTTTCCGCCATTCTTGCTTCGTTTGACCCGCTTCCTTTCCAAGCCTCCACCTAGCTTGTCAAGCGTCAAACTATCATCATAATTCGTAAGACGGTTGTATTAGTCATCATTAATTATGACTATTCCATCTTACATATTTTCTATCACAATTACCATTCGATCGTATTAATGGTCGGTTTGACTATTTAAAAGTCAAATCACCAATTAACACATATGATTGCACTATCAAGTTCACAAGACTCAATTAGGCACATTATCAACACTTAGTTCTCATTTAGGCATTTTAACAAACACCTAATGTGCATGATTTTACATATTTACTAACTAGTTCCTAACTAGTTATTTTTACCAAGATTAACATCAAAATTCACCACTATCACTTATGATCAATTACTCAAACTTGCAAATTGTTCAAGTATCTTGTTCCTACTAGCAACTATGATGTTTTTAAACATGTGTACATCATCATCTTTACTACATAATCAAAACCCACTTGACACATGAGTGTATGATCATGGATTCACAACCATGAACATCAATTCAACAAGTACATGACTAGGGTTTACTCCTAGACATAGTTTCATCACTAATTTCACCCAAACAACAAACATGCAAGTTCAGATTCGAGTTCTCTAGGTTTGCTCAGAATTTCAACTAGAGATTTCTCAAGAAATTTACATACCTCATGACTCCTTTTTCAATGGAGATCACTAATTCATACTCGGATTTTGATTTGGACTTGATTTGCCCCTTCAATTTGATGGAATTGTGTTGATTAGGGTTTGACCCTTCTTGGTCGCCCCTGAGCTCGATCCAGAACACACACTGTGTGTGTGTGTGTTTGTGTTTGTTTTTATTAAATAACTTTTCTAGTTATCCCGCTTTAACCCCTCGTGTTTGGTTCGTTATTAAGTAGGCCACGACCTACTTATTTCTTTTAACAATTTTCCCACTTATTAACTAGGTTAAATGTTCCTAGTTAACTTAGCGGGTTCGGGAATATTTATGACTAAGTTTATTTTAGGTCCCGTTAGGTCGGGCCTTCTATAAACTTTATTTCCGCCAAAAGCCTTTATACTACATTTATTTAATATTAGGTTTATTTATTTAAAATCCTAATATTCACCGGGCTATTTTACCACTAATGGTACTTTACCCGTCTTTTAGTATTAACATGGGTTAATTACCAAACCCGTTTTCGGGGTGTTACATCTTTCAGCTCATCCCAAGAGAGAGCGTAAGCTGCGGAGATCCCATGTTTGTTATGTTCGGCGGTCCACCAGTCGAATGCTCGCGATTGAAATACTCCGGTAGCGCAAGTAGTACGAAATCCATCGGGACACCCACTCTGACGAAGGGTAACTTCGACAGAATTGAACCACTGGAGTAGCTGGGAGACACCTCCTTCACCCGTGAATTCCATCAGACCACAGGCTTTGAAGTGTTTGTAGAGGAAGGCAGATTGCGGCGCTTCCGTCTTAATGTCTTCCGAGGTTCGAGAGTTGCTGAGAGAGTGCACTTGAGCGACAATTTGAGGAATGAATTTGGCCACTTCCTTGGCCACAAGCGAGGCAATCCTCTTTTCGGCGCTTCGTTTGGCTCTTCTCCTAGCTGTTTGTCTCGAGGTAGAGTCGCGGGAAGGCATCTAGACAGAGAGAGATTTGGAGTGAGATTCGATCATAATGATTTTTGAGTTTGCGATGCGATTGAGCGCGATCAAAACTTGTAGCGAGTAGTATAATATATATCACGTAGGAGCCACATAGGAGACATGAGATTCCTAAGTTCTCACACAATTGATTCGTTTTGTACATATAGTTAATTCGTTTTGTACATATAGTTAGTTGTAGATTTATACTTACACACATACATGTCGGGTAGAGTGCGCGAGGACGCGATGAAGAGGGAGAGAGCGAGAGCGAAAGCGAGTAATTGGGCATTAGTTTTGTTGTGAACATTCGGTTTTCGTTTTAGATTGTGATGGCTGTGCGAGTTGTACGTTTATAAAGCAGGGAGCGAAAATCGAGGAATCGATAAAGCGTAAAGTTTTAAATTGTAAACACATAAGCGTAAGTAAGTTCCAACAAGCGTAAAATCAGCGGGTCGTATGCTAGAAAAATCGATAGAGTGCCTCGGGTGTTTAGGCGTCGACTGCCCAAGGTAACCCAACTATACGAACAAGTTCGTGCACGCGTGTTGCCCTAGAAGGCTTATGCTTCCACTGGGATGCAGCTCATGGCATTCGTCTTCCTGGTCATCGCGTGGCTCGAGTTATCGTTATAGCCTAGTCCTTGGTGAGAGCTTTTTGAAAACCATTTTAGAGAGAGTGGAATGGTTTATTAAGATACGGGTTTCACCCCTGACTTAATAACTTCGCTCCTAACTGTGGTTATGCTCTTCGAATAAATTCGAGAGTTCCACTGGATTTTGAAATGGAGACTTTCGTTGAGTTATGGATGTCACTCCTATCTCAACGAAAAGTTCTCGTGCTAGAAAAATGCGCTGAGTGAGCGATCTTATCAAAAGTTTTCGGCTTTCACGCCTGATCTCAACTGGACCACTCGGTTGTGTTATGCGAATAATTTTGAAAACGTGTATATTGTATTGGCCTTAGGAAAGGCTAACTTCGTGTGAAATTGTAGTATGCGGTGTTCGCACGAAGTAGTAGCTTTTAGCAAATTCGAATGAGAGCATCAAGTAGGCCCGTGCAATTCCCTACTGGGCTCCCACGAGTCGGCCCGTTGGTACTTAGACTATAGACTAGGTCGTTTTCTAAGACATCGACCCGAACTAGGTCGAGTCTTGCCTAATTCCCTATAGTTATGGCTCTAATACCAATCTATCACACCCCAACCGATGGCGGAATCATCGGGGTGCGGCACTAGGCGCATCAGATTGCTCAAGAGAATCCATTACAACTAATTGCGATAGTATTTATAACACTTGTTATCCCATACTAACAAATAATACAATCACATAAGTCATCACAGATTTCTTGTCCTCTCGAACAATACAAATCCGACAACATAGATTTTAGGTGAGTTTCTAGACTTCCTAGCCTGATTTGATGTAGACTGCGACTAAACCTGCAACATACGTTAAAATATTGTCAATACAAGGTATTGGCGAGCATACAAGTTTGATATGTAATAGTGTAATAGATAAAAGCTGTGAATTTCCACATACATAAATGTAATACACGACATATATATACTCACAAAACTGATACTACCAGCTAAGTCCTCGAGCTGTGATTGCGATTGATAAACTAGACCCCGTCGGGCGCAATAGTACTATACTAGTCATGGTGGGACGTCGCGAGTATAAGTCCTAGCACATATGTAACTAGCATCACGTATAACTATGCACGTAAGTCAGTCGCAAGTGATAAGTAGTTTAAGCATTTGATGTAATTCGATTTGATAGCAACATATATTACACCCAAAAGTGCAAAAGCAAAAAGGGTTCAAGTATACTCACAATCGGTGTTCGGCAAGCAAACACAACTTGGTTGGATTGAAGGGAGCGCATCTGAGATTACCCTGCTTACAGATCGATAGCGTGAGCGTTGAATAGTGCGTTAAACGGGGCAAGGTGTCAATGGATCGGACAGTACTCCAATCGGATGGCAATCCGATCGAGTGGTCGGTCGATTGGATGAAAGATGTGTTTGTGTATAATGGTTTGCCTTTTGAAGTTTTCGTTGTAGCATTTTGAAAACAGAGAAGTATCTCTACCTTTCGGTCGGTCGATTGAACGGCTGTTCGATCGGGTGATAACCCGATTGGTGGACACTTTAGTGAGAACAAGTTCACAGCAGTTTGTCACTCGATCGGAGTGTAGTCCGATTGGGTGACAATCCGTTTCTATTGAATACGTTGAAAATTGTTTAAGTGTTAAAGTCTAAACACCACATGGTCGGGTGGTAGTCCGTTCAATATTCAAACTCCAAATCGTTGAAATCAAGTCAAGTGTGAGACCCAAGGTGTCACACCCCTCCAAAGCCCCACCCCGCCTTGGAGGCGTGACGTGCCCAGGGTCATAGCCACCAATCATATTGAACAACGTATTTAAGTAAATAAAACCAACCACAATACAATTGGTGTCAAAACATAGTTTTAGTTTACAGCGGAAGCAAAACATAAGTTTAATATAAGTTTTCCCCCACAACGACCACGCCTCCTCGTGCAACCTCCTTAAGCTAGGGACCTAACGACCTGCAAGGCATGTAACAACGAGTCAACAACAAAGTTGAGTGAATTCACAGTTGGTTCACTGGCTGACTAGCCCGTATCACGGTCTCCCAGACATGTGTGCGAAGGTTAGTATCCGTATCGCGTCGCATCGCGGCCCTACAGGCATGTGTGCGAAGATTAGTGGAGTGGCATCCTACCTCTGGAGGATGGCCGTGCCTTGTAGAAAGTTCGTGAACTCACCTTTGCTTTTGCTTTGCTTGGTTTGCTTATCTTCTTTGATTGTGAGGGTATGGGAATTAGCCTACTGATAAGCCTAATAATCTAACGCACACGAAATTAGGTAAGTAATCAATACAGCAGTTACGACAATTCACGAGATTAAACCCTCACAACGATTAATAAGGTGCAATACTTAACAATTCAACGGATTCACAACGAATAACAGATATAGTCTGAATTTGAACAGCACTCAAATATTCAAGTCGAAATCACGACGAATCAATAAAGTATCAACTCAATTTGAGCAGTACTAAATCATACGTTGGATAGTTTCAATCGATAGGACGTTGAATCTTAATAGCGATCGAATTAATACCCTGAATCGTAGCAGCACTTAGTGATTGTGTGTGTTTTTGAACTGTTCTAGCTATAACTCGACGTCAATTTGGAATTTGAGCGTCGTTTTTGTGCCCAGAAGCAAGTCCTGAAGCCTGCTGTTTATACACGAATTTGCTCCTGCTTACGGACCGTATGCCATATCCCTTACGGTCCGTAAGGGACACCTATAATTCTTTGGCTTGCCCTCCACGGGACTAGCCTTGATGAGTCAACAGTTTTGACCAATTAGATTTCTACAACGAGTTATGTGGATAATCATCAAGTAGGAAATACCCCCCTGAGTTTTAGGGGCCCTGATCCTAATTCTGATTGTTCTGGAAATCTTAGGGTTTCTGCAGAATCACTTGGGTTTCTCAATTTGGGTTTCCAATTAGACTAATTAAAATAATAAATAGGACTTTTAGTGAGAGTTGCTACATTCTCCCCTGTTGGTGCAGTCATCTGTCGTCTTCGTCTTATGTCGAGTCTCAGTTATGATGCGGATCTGAACATGTGTGACATCATCAATATGACATCATCATTGTGTCATCACATAAAAGACAAAAATCAATGTGGCCGTTTAACTACATCATTTGCATGTTCTCATATAAGACAAATCAAAGAGTGGCCCAATAGAAGGTTGCCATATGAAGGCCCAATAGATGGATGCCATTTGAAGATCCAATCGCATGTTTGGCTGCCGTTTAAATTGAAGATATCCATTTGAAGTTATGTTGACCATTTGAAGTCATGGCAGTTTGAAAGTTCAACCGCTTGAAGCCCACCGTTTGAACAAGACCGTTTGAAAGGAAGCTTATGTCGTTTGAACTAGTTCCGTCGTTTGAATTGTTAACCGTTTGAGAGTTTCAAACGACCAGGCTAGTACTATAAATAGGCTTCATGTATTTTTCATTTGAAACGGTTAGGAAAGTTGTACCGAAGTGCTGCCGGTATTGTTTCTCGCTGTAAACACTGTCATATCAATGCAAAAGAGTAATAAAGTGTATTTTCAGCTGTTTTACACATTCGTTTCTTAGTTTCCGCCTCTGAAACGAACTAGAGCTCTTCCGACCGACTCATTCGGGTCGCGAAACGATCCTACATCCCCTCCTTATAGAAATCTCGTCCTCGAGACTTACTCGAATAAGTAAGGATACTAGTACTAATCTTTTATGCTCGAGAGACTTAACCTTTATGTCTTCTATATAAAGTGGTTTCTCAACTAATCTTTTAATTTTTCATTCACTTATAGTCAGATAGATATTTCTTAAAGTTGGATACATGAAATACTTAGGGAGGACTTAACCTTAGCCGTAACACTTAAAATGAATATTATAGAACATCGTAAAGTATTGAGTCTTTGCACTTGAAGCGAAGCATCGTTGTGGATTACTGTACAGGTTATAGTCCGGTTTTATAAAAAAAAAGCTTTTCCCTTTTTAAAACCAAGTTCACTATAACCAATGGCTCTGATACCACTCTATCACACCCCTCCAAAGCCCCACCCCGCCTTGGAGGCGTGACATGCCCAGGATCATAGCCACCAATCATATTGAACAACATATGTAGTCTATTTATAAAATCCAACCACAATACAATTGGTGTCAAAACATAGTTTGAGTTTACAGCGGAAGTAAAACATAAGTTTAATATGATTTTTCCCACAACGATCACGCCTCCCAGTGCAAGCTCCTTAAGCTAGGGACCTAACGACCTGCAAGGCATGTAACAACGAGTCAACAACAAAGTTGAGTGAATTCACGGTTGGTTCACTGGCTTACTAGCCCGTATCGCGGTCTCCCAGACATGTGTGCGAAGGTTAGTATCCGTATCGCGTCGCGTCGCGTCGCATAGTGTCGCGGCCCTACAGGCATGTGTGCGAAGATCAGTGGAGTGGCATCCTACCTCTGGAGGATGGCCGTGCCTTGTAGAAAGTTCGTGAACTCACCTTTGCTTTTGCTTTGCTCGGTTTGCTTATCTTCTTTGATTGTAAGGGTATGGGATAGAGTTTAGCCTACTGATAAGCCTAATAATCTAACGCACACGAAATTAGGTAAGTAACCAATACAGCAGTTACGACAATTCACGAGATTAAACCCTCACAACGATTAACAAAGTGCAATACTTAACAATTCAGTGGATTCACAACGAATAACAGAGCATAGTTCGAATTCGAACAGCACTCAAATATTCAAGTCGAAATCACGACGAATCAATAAAGTATCGGCTCAATTTGAGCAGCACTTAAACAATCGTTGGATAGTTTCAATCGACCGGACGTTGAATCGTAATAGCGATCGAATTAATACCCTAAATCGTAGCAGCACTTAGTGATTGTGTGTGTTTTTGGACTGTTTAGACGATATCTCAGCCTACAGAGAGAGTTTTCTCATCGTTCAAATGCCAAAATCTAAGTCCCAAGGCCTGCTATTTATAGCCGAATTTTGAACCGCTTACGGACCGTATGCCTTATCCCTTACGGTCCGTAAGGGACACCTATAATTCTTTGGCTTGCCCTCCACGGGACTAGCCTAGTTGAGTCAACAGTTTTGACCAATCAGATTTCTACAACAAGTTATGTGGATAATCATCAAGTAGGAAATACCCCCCCCCCCTTGAGTTTTAGGGGCCCTGATCCTAATTCTGATTGTTCTGAAAATTTTAGGGTTTGTGCAGAATCACTTGAGGATCTTAATTAGGGTTTCCTTAATAGATAATTAACACCATAAGTATTGATTTTAGTGAGAGTTGTTACATTCTCCCCACCTTATTTAAATCTCGTCCTCGAGATTTATTGGAATAAGTTAGGATACTTTCACTTTATTTCTGCTTCGAGTTCCTAAGTATATTCCGGTCCTTTCTTCCAAACCTATTTGTCTTTGACCAGTACTAATCTTTTATGCTCGAGAAACTTAACCTTTCTGTCTTCTATATAAAGTGGTTTCTCAACTAATCTTTAAATTTTTCATTCACTTATATGTCTTGAAGAGGTACTACCAGCTATTCGTCAGATAGATATTTCTTAAAGTTGGATACATGAAATACTTAGGGAAGACTTAACCTTAGCTGTAACACTTAAAATAAATAACACAGTAAAGTATTGAGTCTTGCACTTTGGAGCGAAGCATCGTTGCGGATTACTGTACAGGTTATAGTCCGGTTTTATCAAAAAGCTTTTCCCTTTTTAAAACCAAGTTCACTATAACCAATGGCTCTGATACCACTCTGTCACACCCCTCCAAAGCCCCACCCCGCCTTGGAGGCGTGACGTGCCCAGGATCATAGCCACCAATCATATTGAACAACGTATTTAAGTAAATAAAACCAACCACAATACAATTGGTGTCAAAACATAGTTTGAGTTTACAGCGAAAGCAAAACATAAGTTTAAGATAAGTTTTCCCCCACAACGACCACGCCTCCTCGTGCAACCTCCTTAAGCTAGGGACCTAGCGACCTGCAAGGCATGTAACAACGAGTCAACAACAAAGTTGAGTGAATTCACAGTTGGTTCACTGGCTTACTAGCCCTATCGCGGTCTCCCAGACATGTGTGCGAAGGATACTACATCGCGGCCCTACAGGCATGTGTGCGAAGATAAGTGGAGTGGCATCCTACCTCTGGAGGATGGCCGTGCCTTGTAGAAAGTTCGTGAACTCACCTTTGCTTTTGCTTTGCTTGGTTTGCTTATCTTCTTTGATTGTGAGGGTATGGGAATTAGCCTACTGATAAGCCTAATAATCTAACGCACACGAAATTAGGTAAGTAATCAATACAGCAGTTACGACAATTCACGAGATTAAACCCTCACAACGATTAATAAGGTGCAATACTTAACAATTCAACGGATTCACAACCAATAACAGAGCATAGTCCGAATTCGAACAGCACTCAAATATTCAAGTCGAAATCACGACAAATCAATAAAGTATCAGCTCAATTTGAGCAGTACTTAATCATACGTTGGATAGTTTCAATGTATCGGACGTTGAATCGTAATAGCGATCGAATTAATACCCTGAATCGTAGCAGCACTTAGTGATTGTGTGTGTTTTTGAACTGTTCTAGCTATAACTCGACGTCAATTTGGAATTTGAGCGTCGTTTTTGTGCCCAGAAGCAAGTCCTGAAGCCTGCTATTTATACACGAATTTGCTCCTGCTTACGGACCGTATGCCATATCCCTTACGGTCCGTAAGGGACACCTATAATTCTTTGGCTTGCCCTCCACGGGACTAGCCTTGATGAGCCAACAGTTTTGACCAATTAGATTTCTACAACGAGTTATGTGGATAATCATCAAGTAGGAAATACCCCCCGAGTTTTAGGGGCCCTGATCCTAATTCTGATTGTTCTGGAAATCTTAGGGTTTCTGCAGAATCACTTGGGTTTCTCAATTTGGGTTTCCAATTAGACTAATTAAAATAATAAATAGGACTTTTAGTGAGAGTTGCTACACAAGGTGCAATCCGATCGGATGGTAGTCCGATCGGATGATTGTCCTGTCCGTTTGGATGACTGCCCTGTCCGATCGGATGACTGTCTCATCCGTTCAGATGGTTGTCCGATCGAACGGCAATCCGTCCAAACGATTTAGTCGTCCTTGGTACTTGACTATTTTGAAGGTTTTTGGCGGTTTTGATCGAGACGGTGTTGTGACGTGCTAAACAACAGAAACCCCATCTCGAACCAAGGGACTCGATCGGACAGGAATCACCCAAATCTAACCGGTTTACTGGTCCGTGACGGTTGTTCTTGGTTAACCCGTAATCGGTCGTCTCTTTGATTCTATCGGTCTTGAGTGCATTGAGTGTAAAAGAGTTGAAAGAAAGTTGAAAAAACACCTTTCAATCCTTTTATCCGTGAATGGGTGTAGATTTGCGAAAATATTGTTTAATCTTGTGGAAATCCTTCAGATCTGAGTTGTTCTTGGTGGAATGAGGCCAAAGCTTGAAGTTCATAAGTGATGCGTGTCAGTGTGTATATATGTTTTAGGTATATATTTTAAGCTCTTTTTACACTTTTTAGCCAAGTTTTAAATTTATAAACACGATATTCACTAACACTAAACACATATATGGGCAAGTGCACCCATCGTGGACGTAGTATAGTGTTGGTAAGATACCGAGGTCGTCCAAGGACATAAGAGCTTTTAGTACCGGTTTATCCTCAACGTCCAATCAAATCAAAATGTTAGAAAAAGGTTTTTAAACTAGAAAAATAAAACTAACTAAAATGCTGAAAATAAAAATAAAAGTAAAAACAGATAGACAAGATGAATCACTTGGATCCGACTCGTGTGTAGTGTAACCTTTGATTATTTTCGCACTTTTGCACTTGTTTAAGTAGTAGGCCCCCTTTTTTGAAGGCGACGTTACCCTCAACCCAGCAGTTTGAGTCAGCAAGGATACAATCCTAAAGAGTCGGATTATTGAAAGATAATTAATTAAGTTATTAATGCATAATGTGGTAGGCCCCTCTTTTGAAGGCGACGTTACCCTCAGCTAAGTAGTCTGAGTCAGCAAGCATACAGTCCTAAGTAGCCGGGTTAAAGTTTTAATAGTAGTTTAACTTATGAGGGGGTCAAAGAGTTTGGACCCCCGCCATCCAATACCGTTGGGCATTGAAGGAGGTCCTACTAAATTTGACCCAGGTCCTTTGCAGGATCTATACACTGAACAATGGCAAGACTCTTACCAAACCGTTCCCTTAACCCCCGACCAGGTAGCCAACATACCTCCATATAGACCATGGAGATATGAATGGTGAAAATCTTTTATTTTATATAGACAGTAAAATAATGCCAAGACACCACGGACAAACGATAAGGAAGAATCACCTTCAACATAAGAAACTAGTAATTAAAGTCATTAATACAAAACCAATTAAAAAGTGCAAAAGATTAAAAATAAAAAGTATTACACTAAACACTTGTCTTCACCAAGTGATGTAAGAGACTTAGGCAAACATGGCCTTTGATTGTCAAGAACTCTTACGATCAATCTTGGATCCCGAGACGACTCACACACTCTATGATGGACAATGGATGATGGTAGTGGATGATGGTGTTGTGATGGTGGTGGGTGGTGGGTGAAGTGTGAGAGAGGTGGTGTGCCAAGGGATGAGTTGCAAGAGCTCCAAGCACTCCTATTTATAGGCTGAACAGAAGCTCGGGCACGGCCCTGTGTCCATCCTCCTCTCTTTCTTCATTAAATGCAGTTTGTCTGCATTAGTTGACCACGCCCCCGTGTCCGCCGAGCACGACCCCGTGTGCAGAAGCATATCTGTACTATCAAGATTTGCCTCGATTCTGCGAATCTGATAGTTAACCATGGCCCCGTGTCCGCTGAGCACGGCCCCATGGTGGGCGATGGAAGCTTCTACCACTTTGTCTTTTCTGCTGACACTTGGGCACACCCCCGTGCTCACTGAGAACGGGGCGTGTTCGGTCTTCTTGTTTTGCTTGGGAAGATGCTGTCGGGAGGTCGGGCATGCCACGTTTGTTCCTTTTCTTGTATTTATGTTAGATTTGGCTGCCTTTTCCCTTCTTTTGTTTATTTGAGCTCATTTAATCCTGAAAATACAAAAGGAAGACAAAATCACACTTTTTCCAACATTAGTACTAAAAAAGGGTTAGTTTTATGCCATAATTGATGTAATTTATATGTTGCATTTTGTGCACATCAAATACCCCCACACTTGAATCTTTGCTTGTCCTCAAGCAAAACTCTTTATAATGTGGCTTTTTCACTCCCAAATGGAATGGGTAGAAGAGAAGGTTTTTGGGCTTGTCATAGAGTGTCGGGATTTCCAAGATTCTTTATAAAGTTTTATTTTTATTTATTTACAATCCTATTTGTCATGATTTATTGAAAATGTTTCATAAGATAAATTACTTATTAAGGCATAGCATGCCTTTTTAAAATTCCATTTATATACAAGTTCACATACTTCACGGGGGATCACTCAACACTCGGTCGAAGGTGTATTTTTAGTGAATCACTCGAGAGCGGCATGGAACTTACTCCTACCATAAGCTTGCCAAGCAATCAATCCTCCTCCTTTTTAACTATATACCTTTGTAACTATCAAGAGGACTTTTTGGGTGAAGGGTTAGGCTTGGGCTAAAGGTGGATGGTTGGTTTAGTGGTTAGTAAAAGGGCGAAAAGCGTAAAAAGCGTCGGTTTTTGAAAGAATTTTTATTTTTGACAATTTATTTTATTTTGATGAACCATTTCTTTCAAACAAAGTTATTTTTGATGAACTTGTTTGTTTATTTGGTTTCATCATCAAATTTTTTTTAAGTCATAAGAAAAACCAAGCTTTGTTACTAAACGAAAAGGTAAAAATAAAAAAGGTTTAGGTGGGTAAAAAGGGTGATTGTTTTGAGTTAAGAAATGAAAAGGTTTAGGTTCAAAGGGGTTAACTAGGGGGATTTTGGGTAGGTGGTAAAAAAATGAAAAATAATGGTGTAGAAATAAAATGGGTTAGTCCTAATGCCTCCATCATTTACTTACTCGGGTTTAAGTTGGTAAGGACTGGGAATGCATTGTCGTGGCAAGTTCTAGAGTCGTAAGAACCAAGCGGCTATTCATACAAGAAACGAAAAATGAGCATTTAGTTTAAAGATGTGTATATGTATGCTCAAAACTCACTTTTGTGGGAATGGGTTTTTATGTGATCAAGTATATATAATCAAATTTTAACTAAGCTTGTCATGCCGTTTCTTAATTTCTTATGTTGGTTCTTTTTATCACGACGCTATCGGTTGTAAAAATATAACCTTTTTAGAATTTTGAAATTCCCAACTTAAACTTAGACAAGTAAAAAAAATGAAAAATTTTGGAAAAAATTTGGGGTGATTAGCGGTTCCAATAGAGTTTTATGTAAGGCTTGTTAATTAGGACTTGCAATATTCAAGGTTTTAGCATCCCCCCCCCACATTTAAATTACACATTGTCCTCAATGTGTCCCAAAAATACGTTTTTAGGTTGATTGAATGTGTAAAAGGGTGTTAAAAGCAAAATTTTATGTTACTGGGCGCCTGGACACGGCCCCGTGGTGACCGGGCACGGACCCGTGTTCAAGTGCCAGTAACAGAAGTTTGTTAAAAGAAACAGAAGCCTGGACACGGGGGCGTGTTCAGTGAACACGACCCGTGTCCAGTTACCTGAACTGGGCGTTTTCTGCAGATCGTGCAGCACGGGGCCGTGTCGGGCGGACACGGCCCGTGCTGAACTTGCTGTAATGAAGAAATTTTTATCGGGAAGCTCTGTTTTTTGTGCATGGGGTGCCGTTTCTCGTTTCCATTGTTATCCTTCACCATCCCGAGTGTGTTTTATTCCATTACAACATCATCCAAACACTAAAACCATCATTTTTATTAAAGTCATAGAGAGAATTACATTATCCTAAAAAGCTAGTAAGTTAGATAAGCAAGCACAAGAAGCTTAAACCAAGGAGTCCTAGCCTAAAACTTATTCTAATTAGCAAAATTTCCGAAAAGATAATTCTCTCGGTTAGATGCGGCTTCAAAGAACTCCTTCCTCCGGGCATGGGTTCCTCACACGTCGGCGAGCCACTCCTCTATCTCCCTTGGGAGGAGGAAGGTGAGCTCGTTGGCGTCGGTTTGAGGAGGTACAACTTCCACCGGGACTTCTTGTAGATCTTCAAGTGGAGGCTCCGCTGGAATGTCATCCCATCCGGTAGGATTGTTGACTCCAAGTGCTAGGTTCCAATCCTCTTGAGGGAGGATTGGTTCCATGGGAGGTGTTACAAGAATATTTAACCTCTGGTGCAAGAGGTTAATTTCTTGAAAACTGTTTTCCAGCCCCACCATGAGATAATTTATACAGTCTATTAGGACCTCCTCTACCGAAGTCATTTCATCAAGAGCTTCCCGTAGTGCCATGACGTAGCATATAAGGGTAGCTTCAATTGAAGACCTTCTCTCTCTTCGACTGTTTTTGGAATGTGCAGAAGATGTTCCACTGTTTTGACTTGACATTCTATGAAAACAAATCGAAAATAGCTTATTTTGATGAAACAGTACTTTGGACACGGCCCCGTGCTCAATGAGCACGGCCCCGTATTCACCTTTCTGCAGAATTTTGGAACAAGGAATCTCGAAGTTTCAAGTTATTTTTCCAATTTGTGAAGCCTCTTTGAGTAATAATAACTTAAAACAACGTTATACAACTTATTTTTAACAAAATTCCTTGAACAAAACTCAACAATCCTTACAATAAAGCTTGAAATCTCAAGCTTTAATGGAGGTTTTGGAGAAAGATGAAGAAGAAGGAAATGGATAAAAGAGGAAAGGACAAGATGGTTGTTGGAACCTTCTTTTAGAACATACCTAGGATGGTAGGAGAAAAGATCCTTTCAAATCTCTGTCCCTGGATGGTCCAAATGTGCAGGATTCTTGACTGCATTTATAGAAAACGACAGCATGCTGGACACGGCCCCGTGTCGGCTGGACACGGCCCCGTGTGCAGGCAAGATGCTGACACATTTTGTTCGTATTCTGATTTAAAGTCAGAAGGGAATCTTTTGGTGGACACGGGGGCGTGTTGGCTGGGCACGGCCCCGTGTCAAAAGGCTGATTATGAAGTTTGTCTATTCTTAAGGAACTTATCCGGATTGGGTGGTTCCTTACTGGATGGAACAACCCCAAAGTGCCTAAGATACCTTAATTGCTCTAGATTAAGACGAGAACGCAAGAGGTTGTCGGTGAGGGTGATTCCTATGCTAAATGTAGGTTGACAAGTCCAACCCTTTCCCGGGCTCTCGTTAAAGAAGGTGTATGCCGAATCGCTCAGGTCTATGTATGCACCGAACGAAGTCGATGGAGAGTCCTTCACGGCACAATCGGCACAGGGACGACTATCGATCAAGTCCTCGCTAGAGTGGAAGGTATTATCAGGAACAACGAGGTTGTTTTTATTTGAATGCGACCCCAACAATTCTTCTTGGTCATTGTCTTGAGATAAATTAAGGAAATCCATCTTAAGTTCTATTAACCAATTAAGAACTAGATCTTCTAATTGAAATAGTTCATCGAGGAGCATTTCTCCTAGAATGTCTGGTTGGGCGCATTCGAGGGAGATATAAGGATTATTTTTACTTTTGCCCCTCTTAAGGCTACAAGAAAACGATGGGTCTATATAGTGGGGCTTGTAATTTAGAAAATAGCATTCTAATTCTTTATGACGGCCACCACATATTTGACACCACGTACCATAAGAGTGCCGAAAGTAAAAAATATCACTATCACTCATGTTTGTGATGCGTGTTAGTGTATATATGTTTTAGATATATTTCTAAGCCCTTTTTACACTTTTTAGCCAAGTTTAAAATTTATAAAACACGATATTTACTAACACTAAACACACATATGGGCAAGTGCACCCATCGTGGACGTAGTATAGTGTTGGTAAGATACCGAGGTCGTCCAAGGACACAAGAGCTTTTAGTACCGGTTTATCCTCAACGTCTAACCAAATAAAAATGTTAGAAAGAAAAGATTTTTAAACTAACAAAATAAAACTTACTAAATGCTGAAAAATAAAATAAAAATAAAAACATATAGACAAGAAGAATCACTTGGATCCGACTCGTGTATTAGTATAACCTTTGATTATTTCCGCACTTTCGCACTTGTTTAAGAGATTATCTTAGTTATTGTAGTAGGCCCCTCTTTTGAAGGCGGCGTTACCCTCAACCCAGTAGTTTGAGTCAGCAAGGATACAATCCTAAAGGGTCGAATTATTGAAAGATAATGAATTAAGTTATTAATGCAAATTATGGTAGGCCCCTCTTTTGGAGGTGACGTTACCCTCGACTAAGTAGTCTGAGTCAACAAGGATACAGTCCTAAATAGCCGGGTTATAGTATTAATAGTAGTTAACTTATGAGGGGATCAAAGAGTTTGGACCCCCGCCATCCAATACCTTGTGGGTATTGAAGGAGGTCCTACTAAATTTGACCCAGGTCTCTTGCAGGACCTCTAAACGCTGAACAAGGGCAAGACCCTTACCAAACCGTTCCCTTAACCCCCGACCAGGTAGCCAACATACCTCCATATAGACCGTGGAGATATGAATGGTGAAAATCTTTTATTTTATATAGACAGTAAAATAATGCCAAGACACCACGGACAAACGATAAGGAAAAGTCACCTTCAACATAAGCAACTAGTTATTAAAGTCATTAATACAAAACCAAATAAAAAGTGCAAAAGATTAAAAATAAAAAGTATTATACTAAACACTTGTCTTCACCAAGTGATGTAAGAGACTTAGTGTAACACCTCGAAATTTTGTGTCCAATAATGTGTTAACACGTGTCATTAGTTTACATGTGGCATTAGATATAAAATAAAGGACTAAAGTTGACAAACTTTGAAAGTATGTAAATTCGAGGGTTATAAATGCCAACAAAGGGTAAATATACTGTATAGTAAACCTAAAACGATGCTCGTACCTTCACACGAATAAATCATGGATCGTACGGAAGCGAAACGCGGAAGAAAGTGAGAGATTACAAGCTGCAGGGGTTAACTGTGTCAACATGTTTAATTATACCTCTGAGTGACCCTTTGATGAACCCGAGGCTTTGTAACAGTAAAATACGCTCACTATAATGTACTATATAAATTCCGCGAAGTTCCGTTTTAAAACGAGAAAGTTATGATCAAATTCGTACGAGAGGGGTTAAAAGCGTCAACAATGAAAGTTAAGGATTTCCGAATGGTAATTAAACTAACCAGGGACTTAACAGTACGGGTAAAAGGCACGAGGCCCTTAATTGTAATTAACCGAGGGTCAAATCGCAAAGTTACCCCTTCAAACCCGAAAGGTCAGGTTATTAATTACAAAGATTCAGTTAATCATTACAAAAGATTTTTAAAATCTTTGAAAATAGCCCTTACGGACCGCAAAGGTCCTGCCTTACGGACCGTAAGGGGGTGAAAGGGTAAAAGTTGTTCCGCCATAGGCTTACGGACCGCAAGGCCCAAGCCATACGGTCCGTAAACGATGCCCAGCGACAAAAAGTTGGCTGTTGGCTGTTTAAAGCGGTAGAACATTAATGTATGGGTTTCCCAGAGGTATGGGCGACCCCTAATCACTCCCTAGCACTATAGGACATATGTTGATGATCAAGGAGCATGGGTAGACTTGTTTGTCAATAATCTAAGGCCTTAGGAGCACTATATAAAGGCCTCATTGCACAACAATGTTCCTCACACCTTCACTTGCTCTTCTGATCATCTCTGGAACTCCAAAGCAGAACTAATCCATTCCTAGTCGTGCATAGGACCTTGGTAAGCTTCCTTAACCATTCTTAGTTGAGTTCTTGCTTAGTTTAGCTTAAAAGTCAATCCGTCGTAACTAACGATTGACTTTGCGATAAATCACGAATGGTCCAGTGATTTGTCAAATCAAAGAGTTATGTGTTGGTATTTATGTGGGTAATAAACCCCAAAAAGGGTTCCCTCTGATCACCACTCTAACTAGTTCAAATAACGAGTCAAACATGCTTAGAAAAAGTCAACAGAAAGCTATTTTGCGATTTTACATATAATCTGTAATGTAGATGGTATGCAACCTGTTTGAACACTCATAAAACATGATAATAAGTGTATCAACACGTCTAAGCCCAGATCGTCTGCAATAGAAAACATATAGTGCTAAAAACTCCGACTGGTGAATCGCTTACCATTCGAGGAGATACGCAGTATGGATTGCCCGAGAACGTAACTATGCTCAAAGCTTCAAGATGTTTAAAAAGAGGCTGTGTCATCTACATGGCACAGGTGATTATTGAAGAGCCCAAACCAAAGATAGGAGACATTCCCGTCATTTCGGAATATCCAGAAGTTTTCCCCGAAGATCTACCTGGTTTGCCACCAGATAGACAAGTGGAATTCAGGATCGATATCGTCCCTGGCGCGGCCCCTATTGCAAGAGCACCTTACAGGCTAGCACCAACCGAAATGAAGGAGTTGAGGACACAGCTGGATGAACTGTTAGCGAAAGGTTTCATCAAGCCTAGTTCATCTCCCTGGGGAGCACCTGTCCTGTTTGTTAAGAAAAAGGACGGATCGATGCGTCTGTGCATCGACTATCGTGAGCTTAACAAGGTCACGATAAAGAATAGATATCCCTTGCCGAGGATCGACGATTTGTTCGATCAATTACAAGGGGCAAGTTACTTTTCGAAGATCGATTTGAGGTCAGGCTATCATCAACTGAAAGTCAGAGATGAAGACGTACATAAAACAGCATTTAGGACTCGTTACGGTCACTACGAGTTCCTAGTGATGCCTTTTGGGCTCACAAATGCACCGGCTGCGTTCATGGATCTCATGAATCGCGTCTGCAAAGCTGACCATGAGAAACACCTTCGATGTATTCTCAAGCTGCTACATCAGGAGAAACTCTATGCCAAATTCTCTAAGTGCGAATTCTGGCTGCGAGCAGTCCAATTTCTAGGACACGTTGTCAGCGAGCGTGGTATCCAGGTGGATCCCGCTAAGGTAGAGGCGGTCATGAATTGGCAAGAGCCAAAGACGCCTACTGAGATTCGTAGTTTCCTGGGGTTAGCAGGATACTACAGGAGATTCATTGAAAATTTTTCAAGGATTGCTGCGCCCTTAACCTCTTTGACTAAGAAGAAGGAAAAGTTTATTTGGGGCCCTAATCAGCAAGAGTCCTTTGATATTTTAAAGCAAAGGCTAAGCAACGCCCCTGTGTTGACACTACCGGAAGGTACCGAAGAGTTCGTAGTTTACTGCGACGCGTCACACACTGGCATGGGGTGTGTGCTCATGCAAAAAGGCAAGGTTATTGCCTATGCGTCGAGACAGTTAAAGGTGCACGAAAAGAATTACACACCCATGACTTGGAGTTGGGTGCCGTTGTGTTCGCACTAAAACTGTGGAGGCATTATCTGTACGGAATCAAGTTTGTGATCTATTCAGATCACAAGAGCCTTCAACATCTGTTTAACCAGAAGGAATTAAACATGAGGCAACGCCGTTGGATGGAAACCTTAAATGATTATGATTGTGAAATCAGATATCATCCCGGCAAGGCGAATGTTGTCGCTGATGCCTTGAGTAGAAAAGAAAGGGTGAAACCCATCCGAATCAATGCTAAGAGCATTGAAGTAAAGAATAATCTGATTGAAAGGGTGTTAGCTGCACAGAGAGAAGCTGTGTTGGAAGCTAACTATTCTAAGGAGAAGCTGGGAGTGACTGAGGAGCAGTTAACTCTTAGCAAGGATGGAATTTTACGGTTGAATAGGCGAATATGGGTTCCTATTTATGGAGGACTACGGGATGTTATCCTCCAGGAAGCCCATAGTTCCAAATATTCTGTCCATCCTGGAGCAGATAAAATGTATCAGGATCTAAAGGCAAATTATTGGTGGATAGGCTTGAAAAAGTCTGTAGCCGCTTATGTAGCCAAATGCTTAACTTGTGCGCAAGTCAAGGCTGAGCATCAAAAGCCGTCTGGCTTGCTACAACAGCCTGAACTTCCTGAATGGAAGTGGGAATGCGTAACTATGGATTTTATCACCAAGTTACCCAAGACAAAGAAAGGAAACGACACAATATGGGTTATAGTCGATAGACTGACTAAGTCAGCTCATTTCTTACCTATCAAGGAGACTTATAGCTCCGACACATTAGCCCAGTTATACGTTGATAAGATTGTAGCCCTGCATGGCATACCTGTGTCTATTATCTCTGATCGAGATACTAGATACACGTCTCATTTCTGGAAAAGCTTCTAGCAATCTTTAGGCACACGTTTGAATTTTAGTACGGCTTACCATCCTCAGACAGACGGTCAGAGTGAGCGTACTATTCAAACGTTGGAAGACATGTTGCGGGCATGTGCTATCGATTTGGGTGGTAGTTGGGATAAGAACCTACCACTAATCGAATTCTCCTACAACAATAGCTACCATACCAGCATAAAGGCTGCGCCTTTCGAGGCATTATACGGTAGAAAGTATAGATCGCCTGTTTGTTGGGCGGAAGTTGGAGAGGTCCAATTATCAGGACCAGAGATAGTCTTCGAAACAACGGACAAGATTGTCCAGATTCGAGAGCGTCTCAAAGCTGCCCGTCATAGGTAGAAAAGTTACGCCGATCCAAAGCGTAAGGATTTTCACTTCGAAGTAGGTGAAAAGGTATTACTTAAAGTATCGCCCTGGAAGGGGGTGATGCGTTTCGATAAGAAGGGCAAGCTGAGCCCGAGATACATAGGACCTTTCGAGGTTATCGAACGTGTCGGGTCAGTTGCCTATAAGTTGAACTTACCAGAAGAGCTCAATAGAATTCACAATGTGTTCCACATCTTCAATCTAAAGAAGTGCTTCACTGATGAATCATTGGTGATCCCACACACAGATGTGCATATAGATGAGAGCTTGAAGTTTGTTGAGAAGCCTTTGTCGATTGAAGACCGGCAGGTGAAAAAGCTTTGAAGAAAGCACGTACCTATAGTTAAGGTTAAATGGGATGCCCGGAGAGGTCCTGAATTCACGTGGGAAGTTGAATCCACGATGAAAGAGAAATACCCTTATTTGTTTGAGTAAATCTCGGGTCGAGATTTATTTTAAGGGGGTGAGGATGTAACACCTCGAAATTTTGTGTCCAATAATGTGTTAACACGTGTCATTAGTTTACACGTGGCATTAGATATAAAATAAAGGACTAAAGTTGACAAACCTTGAAAGTATGTAAATTCGAGGGTTATAAATGCCAACAAAGGGTAAATATATTGTATAGTAAACCTAAAACGATGATCGTACCTTCACACGAATAAATCATGGATCGTACGGAAGCGAAACGCGGAAGAAAGTGAGAGATTACAAGCTGCAGGGGTTAACTGTGTCAACATGTTTAATTATACCTCTGAGTGACCCTTTGACGAACCTGAGGCTTTGTAACAGTAAAATACGCTCACTATAATGTACTACATAAATTCCGCAAAGTTCCGTTTTAAAACGAGAAAGTTATGATCAAATTCGTACGAGAGGGATTAAAAGCGTCAACAATGAAAGTTAAGGATTTCCGAATGGTAATTAAACTAACCAGGGACTTAACAGTACGGGTAAAAGGCACGAGGCCCTTAATTGTAATTAACCGAGGGTCAAATCGTAAAGTTACGCCTTCAAACCCGAAAGGTCAGGTTATTAATTACAAAGATTCAGTTAATCATTACAAAAGATTTTTAAAATCTTTGAAAATAGCCCTTACGGACCGCAAAGGTCCTGCCTTACGGACCGTAAGGGGGTGAAAGGGTAAAAGTTGTTCTGCCATAGGCTTACGGACCGCAAGGCCCAAGCCATACGGTCCGTAAGCGATGCCCAACGACAGAAAGTTGGCTGTTGGCTGTTTAAAGCGATAGAACATTAATGTATGGGTTTCCCAGAGGTATGGGCGACCCCTAATCACTCCCTAGCACTATAGGACATATGTAATGATCAAGGAGCATGGGTAGACTTGTTTGTCAATAATCTAAGGCCTTAGGAGCACTATATAAAGGCCTCATTGCACAACAATGTTCCTCACACATTCACTTCCTCTTCTGATCATCTCTGGAACTCCAAAGCAGAACCAATCCATTCCTAGTCGTGCATAGGACCTTGGTAAGCTTCCTTAACCATTCTTAGTTGAGTTCTTGCTTAGTTTAGCTTAAAAGTCAATCCGTTGTAACTAACGATTGACTTTGCGATAAATCACGAATGGTCCAGTGATTTGTCGAATCAAAGATAGTTATGTGTTGGTATTTATGTGGGTAATAAACCCCAAAAAGGGTTCCCTCTGATCACCACTCTAACTAGTTCAAATAACGAGTCAAACATGCTTAGAAAAAGTCAACAGAAAGCTATTTTGCGATTTTACATATAATCTGTAATGTAGATGGTATGCAACCTGTTTGAACACTCATAAAACATGATAATAAGTGTATCAACACGTCTAAGCTTGTTTGATCCGGCCATTTGCTATATTGACCCGGTTCGGAGCCGAATGTCGCAAAAGTTTGACTTTTGCTTTGACTTCAGTTCTGACCCGTTAAAGTTCGATTTAGATATACCTTAGGACTCTCTTAGGACCAGGTTAGATGATGGTATAACCCTCTGTGACCGGTTCGTTGTTTGTCCGAGTCTTTTACGCGTTTCCGTTAATTGCTTAAAAGTTGACCGTAACGCCCTTTTTAAATTAAAACGGGAATTTCGGACATGTGAAGGAATCATAACCTTAGTTACTGATTTCTAAACATGTCCCTAAAATTTCATGTCAATCCGAGGTCCAGAATAAGAGTTATGCTAAATAGCGCAAATTACGGAACTTTAGTAATTTAATAGCGCAATTAGCATAACGCCTATCTAAACCCGGATTTCGACACAAAACCTTTTACCCACTGTTGTAAAATAATATTTTGGGATTTTTAAAGATTTTTAATTATTTTTAACCTGCTCATAACCTGCGGTTATGGCTACGGTTCGGTAAATACCGAATATGCCCTTTTCGGCCATAACTTGAGTTCTATAAAGACTTTTGACCCGATTCCAGTTGCTGCTGATTTTAAATAATAAATAAAGGATTTTAGACTTTATGAACTGTTCGGGAAACTCAGATTTCCTGTAGAACTCTAAAAACCTCTTTTTAATCTTTAAAAAGACCGAAATACCCCTACGAGGCATAATATCAACTTAAACTCGTTACGGGCATTATGGAAGGTATCCTACTGATACCACAACCTCTTTAAAGTATTTTGACTTAGGAAACAAGTGTAGGACTCTTACGGTTACCCGTTGCGCCTTTTGCGCGCACGGTTCGGCATATGTAACTAGTTTACATAAATTAGCCGATACGAGCCAACCCATATTGTTTTGACCCCAAAATCCAGAGTGTGAATATTAAACCCATATAAAACAAGCCTTCAAACTTGTTGGGTCAGAATCACATTCCATTCCCGGTTTCCGCCTTTCACGCGATTAAACCGTATCTATCCTTTGAAACTGACCGGTCTAAGCTACAGCAAATATAAAGACCCGTTAGGATTCTAATAGGTTATTTTAAAACCTTCGTTCCAGAATAGGAGCCCAGTGAAAGATATCTGTGATTTAATCAATTAAGGACTATACTTGCAAAGGTAAATACTTTTAACTTATTTTCCATATTACGGGCTTGGGGTACGGTATCTAAAATACCGCTTGGTCGGGCAATTGACCCCAACTCATTTGTAGTTGGGTATTATCAATGTGACCCGTTTAAAAACTTGTTTTGTTGGCTTAACGCCTTTGGGGGCTTAATGACCATGTCCCGGATATCCTTGGCATCATTTTACGAAATGGCCACGACCTCGACATCCGGGTGTAGGCGTATACCCGGCATTGTGTCTATATTAATTAAAGGTGTAACCGTTGGTTTACCCACCTCGGTTTTACGCTATGTGGTGTGTCTATTAAACTTTAACCCGGCACGACCCGGGCGACCGAAAGCCTAGCAAGCATGTAATTCTTTACAAGATTTAATTATAAATTATCCCAAGTTATAAAAGAGTTTGTGCCTTGTGCATTCAAATCAATTTTAATAAACATTTTACAAAAGTGTCGGTTGAATGTATTTACCAGTGTAAACTGACGTATTTTCCCAAAAAGATTAACTGCAGGTACTAAACGTAAT
Source organism: Helianthus annuus (assembly GCF_002127325.2). Taxonomy (NCBI): domain Eukaryota; kingdom Viridiplantae; phylum Streptophyta; class Magnoliopsida; order Asterales; family Asteraceae; genus Helianthus; species Helianthus annuus. The sequence continues at coordinate 160,852,172 of NC_035449.2, read as the reverse complement.
CGGCTGGCAATAGCTCCTTAGCATCTTAAAGAGTCTCGCAAGCTTTGATGCCTTGTCTGTTGAACAATACTTTTTATTATTTTGATCCCCCTGTGGATACCATTTGACTATTTGTGATACATTCGATATTACAATCAATGGTTGAATTATATTTATCTTTATGCTTCCGCTGTGCATTCATATAATTGTGTGGTTTGACTATATTGTTGCCAACTACGTCACGGTAATCCCCCACCGGGCCCACCGGTGAGACACGTGGAAATCGGGGTGTGACACTTAGGCAAACATGGCCTTGATTGTCAAGAACTCTTACGATCAATCTTGGATCCCGAGACGACTCCCACACTCTACGATGGACAATGGATGATGGTGGTGGATGATGGTGTTGTGATGGTGGTGGGTGGTGGATGAGGTGTGAGAGAGGTGGTGTGCCAAGTGATGAGTTGAAATGGCTCCAAGCACTCCTATGTATAGGCTGAACAGAAGCCTGGGCCCGGCCCCGTGCCCGCTGGGCCCGGCCCCGTGTCCATCTGACACTCTCTCTCTTCATTAATTGTAATTCACAATTACAATAAATGCGCCTGCAACAGTCTGACCACGGCCCCGTGTCCGCTGAGCACGGCCCCGTGGTGGGCGATGGAAGCTTCTACAGGTTTGTCTTTTGTGCCAAGCCTGAACATGACCCCGTGTTCGCTGGGCACGCCCCGTGTTGAGCTGGACACGCCCCGTGTTCAGCTGGGCACAGCCCCATGCTCAGCTGGGCATAGCCCCATGCTCAGCTGTCTTCTTGTTTTTGCTTTGGGAGATGTTGTTGAGGAGTCGGGCATGCCACGTTTCTTCCTTTTCTTTGTATTTATGTTGGATTTGGCTGTATTTTTGCTTCTTTTGTTCGTTTAAGCTCTTTTAACCCTGAAAATACAAAAGGAAGACAAAAGCACACTTTTTCCAACATTACTACTTAAAAAGGGTTAGTTTTATGCCTCATTTGATGTAATTTATATGTTGCATTTTACACATATCAAATACCCCCACACTTGAATCTTTGCTTGTCCTCAAGCAAAACTCTTTAATATGTGGCTTACACTCCGAAATGGAATGGGTAGAAGAGAAGGTTTTTGGCTTGTCTTGAGTGTCGGGAATCCAAGATCTTTATTGGGTTTTATTTTATACTATTTACAATCTTATTCGTTATGATTTATTTAGAACGTTTCATAGGATAAATTACTTATTAGGGCATAACATGCCTTTTTAAAATTTCATTTATATACAAGTTCACATACCTCACGGGGGTCACTCAACACTCGGCCGAAGGTGTATTTTTAGTGAATCATTCGAGAGCAGCATGGAACTTACTCCTACCATAGGCTTGCCAAGCAATCAATCCTCCTTCTTTTTAACTATATACCTTTGTAAATATCAAGAGGACTTTTTGGGTGAAGGGTTAGGCTTGGGTTAAAGGTGGGTGGTTGGGTTAGTGGTTAGTAAAAGGGCGAAAAGCGTAAAAAGCGTCGGTTTTCGTAAGACTTTTTTTTTTTGACTTTTTATTTTAATGAAGCAATTTTTTTCAAACAAAGTTCTTTCTGATAACCTTGTTTGTTTATTTATTTTGGCTTCATTATTATCATCATTTTTCTCTCTTTTTTTTAATAAGGAAGTCATAAGAAAAATCGCGCTTTGTTACTAAAATAAAGGGTTTAAAATGAAAAAGGGGTTTTGGTGGGAAAAAGGGTGTTTGTTTTCGGTTAAGAAATGAAAAGGTTTAGGCTCAAAGGGGTTAACTAGGAGGATTTTGGGTAGGTGGTAAAAAAAAAGAAAAATAATGGTGTAGAAATAAAAGGGGTTAGTCCTAATGCCTCCATCATTTACTTACTCGGGTTTAAGTTGGTAAGGACCGGGAATGTATCGTCATGGAAAGTTCAAGAGTCGTAAGAAACCAAGCGGCTATTCACACAAGAAACGAAAAATGAGCATTTAGTTTAAAGATATGTATTTATATGCTCAATAAAGGCTCAAAACTCACTTTTGTGGGAATGGGTTTTTATGTGATCAAGTATATATAATCAAATTTTAACTAGGTTTGTCATACCGTTTCATAATTTTCTTATGTTGGTTCTTTTTTTATCACGACGCTATCGGTTGTAAATTTATAAAAATATAACCTTTTTAGAACTTGTTATTCCCAAATTAAACCAAGACAAGTAAAAAAATGAAAAGTTTTTGAAAAAAAATTGGGGTGATTAGCGGTTCCAATAGAGTTTTGTGTAAGGCTTGTTATTAGGACTTGCAAAATTCAAGGTTTTAGCATCCCCCCACACTTAAAGCTTGAAATCTCAAGCTTTAATGGAGGTTTTGGAGAAAGACGAAGAAGAAGGAAATGGATAAAAGAGGAAAGGACAAGATGGTTGTTGGAACCTTCTTTTAGAACATACCTAGGATGGTAGGAGAAAAGATCCTTTCAAATCTCTGTCCCTGGATGGTCCAAATGTGCAGGATTCTTGACTGCATTTATAGAAAACGACAGCATGCTGGACACGGCCCCGTGTGCAGGCAAGATGCTGACACATTTTGTTCGTATTCTGATTTAAAGTCAGAAGGGAATCTTTTGGTGGACACGGGGGCGTGTTGGCTAAGCACGGCCACGTGTCGAAAAGCTGATTATGAAGTTTCTCTATTCTTAAGGAACTTTCCGGATTGGGTGGTTCCTTACTGGATGGAACAACCCCAAAGTGCCTAAGATACCTTAATTGCTCTAGATTAAGACGAGAACGCAAGAGGTTGTCGGTGAGGGTGATTCCTATGCTAAATGTAGGTTGACAAGTCCAACCCTTTCCCGGGCTCTCGTTAAAGAAGGTGTATGCCAAATAGCTCAGGTCTATGTATGCACTGAACGAAGTCGATGGAGAGTCCTTCACGGCACAATCGGCACAGGGACGACTATCGATCAAGTCCTCGCTAGAGTGGAAGGTATTATCGGGAACAACGAGGTTGTTTTTATTTGAATGCGACCCCAACAATTCTTCTTGGTCATTGTCTTGAGATGAATTAAGGAAATCCATCTTAAGTTCTTTTAACCAATTAAGAACTAGATCTTCTAATTGAAATAGTTCATCGAGGAGCATTTCTCCTAGAATGTCTGGTTGGGCGCATTCGAGGGAGATATAAGGATTATTTTTACTTTCGCCCCTCTTAAGGCTACAAGAAAACGATGGGTCTATATAGTGGGGCTTGTAATTTAGAAAATAGCATTCTAATTCTTTATGACGGCCACCACATATTTGACACCACGAACCATAAGAGTGCCGAAAGTAAAAAATATCACTATCACTCATGTTTGTGATGCGTGTTAGTGTATATATGTTTTAGATATATTTCTAAGCCCTTTTTACACTTTTTAGCCAAGTTTAAAATTTATAAAACACGATATTTACTAACACTAAACACACATATGGGCAAGTGCACCCATCGTGGACGTAGTATAGTGTTGGTAAGATACCGAGGTCGTCCAAGGACATAAGAGCTTTTAGTACCGGTTTATCCTCAACGTCTAACCAAATAAAAATGTTAGAAAGAAAAGATTTTTAAACTAAGAAAATAAAACTAACTAAATGCTGAAAAATAAAATAAAAATAAAAACATATAGACAAGATGAATCACTTGGATCCGACTCGTGTATTAGTATAACCTTTGATTATTTTCGCACTTTCGCACTTGTTTAAGAGATTATCTTAGTTATTGTAGTAGGGCCCTCTTTTGAAGGCGACGTTACCCTCAACCCAGTAGTTTGAGTCAGCAATGATACAATCCTAAAGGGTCGAATTATTGAAAGATAATGAATTAAGTTATTAATGCAAATTATGGTAGGCCCCTCTTTTGGAGGTGACGTTACCCTCGACTAAGTAGTCTGAGTCAGCAAGGATACAGTCCTAAATAGCCGGGTTATAGTATTAATAGTAGTTAACTTATGAGGGGATCAAAGAGTTTGGACCCCCGCCATCCAATACCTTGTGGGTATTGAAGGAGGTCCTACTAAATTTGACCCAGGTCTCTTGCAGGACCTCTAAACGCTGAACAAGGGCAAGACCCTTACCAAACCGTTCCCTTAACCCCCGACCAGGTAGCCAACATACCTCCATATAGACCGTGGAGATATGAATGGTGAAAATCTTTTATTTTATATAGACAGTAAAATAATGCCAAGACACCACGGACAAACGATAAGGAAAGTCACCTTCAACATAAGCAACTTGTTATTAAAGTCATTAATACAAAACCAAATAAAAAGTGCAAAAGATTAAAAATAAAAAGTATTATACTAAACACTTGTCTTCACCAAGTGATGTAAGAGACTTAGGCAAACATGGCCTTGATTGTCAAGAACTCTTACGATCAATCTTGGATCCTAAGACGACTCACACACTCTACGATGGACAATGGATGATGGTGGTGGATGATGGTGTTGTGATGGTGGTGGGTGGTGGATGAGGTGTGAGAGAGGTGGTGTGCCAAGTGATGAGTTGAAATGGCTCCAAGCACTCCTATTTATAGGCTGGACAAAAGCCTGGGCACGGCCCCGTGTCCGTCTGACACTCTCTCTCTTCATTAATTGTAATTCACAATTACAATAAATGCGCCTGCAACAGTCTGACCACGGCCCCGTGTCCGCTGAGCACGGCCCCGTGGTGGGCGATGGAAGCTTCTACAGGTTTGTCTTTTGTGCCAAGGCTGACCATGACCCCGTGTTCGCTGGGCACGGCCCGTGTTGAGCTGGACACGCCCCGTGTTCAGCTGGGCACAGCCCCATGCTCAGCTGGGCACAGCCCCATGCTCAGATGTCTTCTTGTTTTTGCTTTGGGAGATGTTGTTGAGGAGTCGGGCATGCCACGTTTCTTCCTTTTCTTTGTATTTATGTTGGATTTGGCTGCATTTTTGCTTCTTTTGTTCGTTTAAGCTCTTTTAACCCTGAAAATACAAAAGGAAGACAAAAGCACACTTTTTCCAACATTAGTACTTAAAAAGGGTTAGTTTTATGTCTCATTTGATGTAATTTATATGTTGCATTTTACACATATCAAATACCCCCACACTTGAATCTTTGCTTGTCCTCAAGCAAAACTCTTTAATATGTGGCTTACACTCCGAAATGGAATGGGTAGAAGAGAAGGTTTTGGGCTTGTCTTGAGTGTCGGGAATCCAAGATCTTTATTGGGTTTTATTTTATACTATTTACAATCTTATTCGTTATGATTTATTTAGAACGTTTCATAGGATAAATTACTTATTAGGGCATAACATGCCTTTTTAAAATTTCATTTATATACAAGTTCACATACCTCACGGGGGATCACTCAACACTCGGCCGAAGGTGTATTTTTAGTGAATCACTCGAGAGCAGCATGGAACTTACTCCTACCATAGGCTTGCCAAGCAATCAATCCTCCTTCTTTTTAACTATATACCTTTGTAAATATCAAGAGGACTTTTTGGGTGAAGGGTTAGGCTTGGGCTAAAGGTGGGTGGTTAGGTTAGTGGTTAGTAAAAGGGCGAAAAGCGTAAAAAGCGTCGGTTTTCGTAAGACTTTTTTTTGACTTTTTATTTTAATGAAGCAATTTTTTTCAAACAAAGTTCTTTCTGATAACCTTGTTTGTTTATTTATTTTGGCTTCATTATTATCATCATTTTTCTCTCTCTCTTTTTTTTAATAAGGAAGTCATAAGAAAAACCGCGCTTTGTTACTAAAATAAAGGGTTTAAAATGAAAAAGGGGTTTTGGTGGGAAAAAAGGTGTTTGTTTTCGGTAGGGGTGTGCATGGGTCGGTTTGGGTCGGTTTTGACCAAAAACCATAACCATAACCGCGATGTCGGTTATTGGGTAACCATAACCATAACCGATCGGTTATGGTGGTTATGGTTATTCGGTTTTGATGGTTATAGCCGGTCGGTTATGGGTGGTTAACCGTGTATTTAGCTTAGCTAAAATTAGCTTAATTATTTTAAAATGGAATAAATTGTTATTGCATATTTGTATATATATTATTATATTCCATAGTATTAAAAATAGATATAATCTATAATATTAGTACCAATTATTATTGAATATTCAAATAAAGTGACATGATACATTCCATAAATTCAAATAAACGTTCAACCAAAACTACAAAATGATATGAAAAACCAATAAGTACTAAAAATCTTCAGTAAGAAACATAAATATTAAAAATATGGTGAAAAGTCCTAAATCCTACAAAGATTTATTACATGTCGGTTCGGTTCGGTTATGGTGAGTATGGAAAAAATGATAACCATAACCGACCCGCTACATTCGGTTTTCAAAAAAACCATTAACCGGCCCACCGGTTTTTTATTTGGTTCGGTTTTTTCGGTTCGGTTTTGTCGGTTAATTCGGTTATGGTTCGGTTAATTCGGTTTTTTGCACATCCCTAGTTTTCGGTTAAGAAATGAAAAGGTTTAGGCTCAAAGGGGTTAACTAGGGGGATTTTGGGTAGGTGGTAAAAAAAAGAAAAATAATGGTGTAGAAATAAAAGGGGTTAGTCCTAATACCTCCATCATTTACTTACTCGGGTTTAAGTTGGTAAGGACCGGGAATGTATTGTCATGGCAAGTTCTAGAGTCGTAAGAAACCAAGCGGCTATTCACACAAGAAACGAAAACTGAGCATTTAGTTTAAAGATATGTATTTATATGCTCAATAAAGGCTCAAAACTCACTTTTGTGGGAATGGGTTTTTATGTGATCAAGTATATATAATCAAATTTTAACTAGGTTTGTCATGCCGTTTCATAATTTTCTTATGTTGGTTCTTTTTTTATCACGACGCTATCGGTTGTAAATTTATAAAAATATAACCTTTTTAGAACTTTTTATTCCCAAATTAAACCAAGACAAGTAAAAAAATGAAAAGTTTTTGAAAAAAAATTGGGGTGATTAGCGGTTCCAATAGAGTTTTGTGTAAGGCTTGTTATTAGGACTTGCAAAATTCAAGGTTTTAGCATCCCCCCACACTTAAATTACACATTGTCCTCAATGTGTTTCAAAAATAAGTTTTTTGGTTGATTAAAATGTGTAAAAGTGGGTTAAAAACAAGATTTTATGTTACTGGGTAGCTGAACACGGGGTGGTGTTGGCTGAGCACGGCCCTGTGTCCAGACTGCCAGTACCAAAAGTAAACAGAAGGCTGGGCACGGGGGCGTGTTCAATGAGCACGACCCCGTGTCCAGGTACCTGAACTGGGCATTTATGCAGATTTTTGGGCACGGGGGCGTGTTGGGTTGGGCACGACCCCGTGCTGAACTTGCTGTAATGAAGAAAAATTGTCGAGAGGCTCTGTTTTTGTGCATGGGGTGTTGGTTCAAGCTTCCCTTAGTATCCTTCACCATCCTGAGTGTGTTTTATTCCTGCAAATTAAAACTAAACTAGAAAGCATAAAAGTTAAACTAATCTAAAACTAAGGATAGTTCCGTGGAATGCCTCCGTGGTGCGCCACGTTTATAAGGGTCCTTGGCTAGACCCTCCTTATCGGGTGGTTCTGGCTCATCTTCAATTAGGGGGTCATTATTGCCAAAAGGATATTTCATTGAGCGCTCAAGATCTATGCTCCTTTTGAATGCCCCTAATTGAAGAGGTAGATTGTTGAACTTCCGGTTTTTCAAAGCTTCATGAGTTTTTACAAAAGGTCGTCCCAACACTAGAGGAGTGTCATCGAGGATGACAAAGTCGGTTGGGATTACCATTTGATTTGTTTAAACCAAGACATCCTCCACTACACCGATTGATTTTATTACTTTCCGATCGGATAGAAAAATGGGTATTTGAAGTGGAGAAAAATCACTAATACTTAATTTTTTGAAAATGTAGTTAGGCATTATGTTAACACAAAGATCTTTATCAATGGTGATATTACTAATAAAGGAATTTTGAAAGAAACATGGAACCGGTGTAATGTTAATTTCAAAAGGATCTTCTTTTATTAGTGAAGTTTGATCATTAGTTAACTTAACACTTATCATTTCTTCGATTTTAGTATTAGTGTTTAACTCTTTTAAAAACTTAGCATGAGTGGTTACTAAACAACGATTTTCAAAAGAAGGTGACAAGAGATTAATTTCTTCAAAAGGGTTAAAAATGTCAACAAGAGATAAATATACTGTATAGTAACCCCAAATGATGCTCGTACCTTCAAACGAATAAATCATCAATCGTACGGAACGAATTGTGGAAGAAAGTGAGAGATTACAAACTACAGGGGTTAAATGTGTCAACATGTTTAATTTATACCTCTGAGTGACCCTTTGACAAACCCGAGACTTTGTAACAGTAAATTACACTCAGTAGAATGAGCGATATAAATTTCGCGAAGTTCCGTTTTAAAACGAGAAAGTTATAATCGAATTCGTTAAAAAGGGTTAAAAGCGTCAAACTTTGAAAGTTAAGACTTTTCGGGTAATAATAAATTAACCAAGGGTTAATAAGTTGGGTAAAAGTTCCGAGGCCCTTATTCGTAAATAAACGAGGCCCAAAACGCAAAGTTACCTCTTCGAAACCGAAAGGCCAGGGCAATAATTACAAAAGATTTGAAAATCTTGAATATAAGGCTTCGGGCGGGCCGCGTTAAGGTATTAAGGGATCTTACGCGGGCCGCGATCCATGTATAGATCCGGGCTCTGACAATAGGATTCAGGCGACCCGCGTAAGGATAGGCTGACCTCTTACGCGGGCCGCGTCAGCCCCCTAGTTGCAAATAATGCGGACAGGATCACTGTTTGTTGTTTTAACCGACTTAGAATGCCATTATGAGAGCATGGGCGCCCCCTAAACGTCCCCTAGCACTCAGGGACACATGTTGATGATCCAAGAGCACTAATAGCACTTGTTGTCAAGGATCTAAAGGCTAATAAACACTATAAAAGGCCACCTTGTAACCACAAGTTCTTCACACCTTCAATCAACTCTTCTGATCATTTCTGGAGCTCAAGTTCCTTCTTTGCTCATCCCTGGTCGTGAGGACTCTTGTAAGTATGCTCCACCCTTTCTTGGTTAAGTTTTGCTTAGTTTTAGCCCAAAAGTCAATCCGTCGTAATTAACGATTGACTTTACGATAAATCACAAATGGTCCAGTGATTTGCCGAATCAAAGGTAGTTACATGTTGGTAATCATGTGGGCATTAAACCCCTAAAATGGCACCCTCTGATTCCCACTCTAACTAGTCCGAATGTCGAGTCAAACTTGCTTAGAAAAAGTCAACAGAATGCTATTTTGCGATTTTATGCATAATCAGTAATGTAGATGGCGTGTAACCTGTTTTAACACTCATATAACATGATAATAAGTATATTAACTAGTCTAAGCTTGTTTGATCCGACCATTTATTGTTTTGACCCGGTTCGGAACCGAAAGTCGCAAAACTTTGACTTTTGCCTTGACTTCAGTTCTGACCCGTTATGGTATGATTTAGATATGCCTTAGGACTCTCTTAGGACCAGGTTACATGATGGTATAACCCTCTGTGACTGGTTCATTGTTTGTCCGAGTCTTTAGCACATTTCCGTTAAACGCCTAAAAGTTGACCATAACGCCCTCTTAACTTTAAAACGAGAATTTTGGACATGTGAAGGGACAATAACCTTAGTTACTGATTTCTAAGCATGTCCCTAAAATTTCACGTCAATCCGAGGTCTAGAATAGGAGTTACGCTAAATAGCGCAATTACGGAAACTTTAGTAATTAAACGGCGCATTTAGCATAAAGCCTATCTAAACCCAAATTTCGACACCAAACCTTCTACACACTGATGTAAAATAATATTTTGAGATTTTTAAAGATTTTTAATCATTTTTAACCTGCTCATAACCTGCGGTTATGGCATCGGTTCGGTAAATACCGAATATACCCGTTTTGGACATAACTTGAGTTCTACAAGGTATTTTGACCCGATTCCAGTTGCTATTGATTTTAAATAATAAATAGAGTATTTTGGACTTTAAAAACTGTTCGGAAAACTCAGATTTCCTGTAGAACTCAGAAACCTCTTTTATAATCTTTAAATTGACCGGAATACCCCTACGGGGCATTTATTGGATTTAAACTCATTACGGGCATTATGGAAGGTATCCTACTGATACCACAACCTCTTTAGAGCATATTAACTTAGGAAACCCGTGTAGGACTCTTACGGTTACCCGTTACGCCTTTTGCGCGCACGGTTCGGTTTATGTAACTAGTTTACATAAACTAGCCGAAACGGGTCAAACCTTTTCGTTTATACCTCACAATCCAGAGTGTGGTTATTATACCCATATAAAACAAGTCTTCAAACTTGTTGGGTCCAAACCACATTCCATTCCCGGTTTTCGCCTTTCACGCGATTAAACCGAACTTATCCTTTGAAACTAACCGGTCTAAGCTAAGGCTAGATTAAAGACCCGTTAGGATTCTAATAGGTTGTTTAAACCTTCGTTCCAGAGTAGGATACCAGTAAAATAAACTTGCATTTATTTGATTGAGGTTATTACTTGCTCAGGTAAATACTTTTAACTTATTTTCCGTTATACGGGCTTGGGTTACGGTATTTAAAATACCGCTTGGTCGGGCAATTGACCCCAACTCAATAGTAGTTGGGTATTATCAATGTGACCCGTTTAAAAATTGGTTTTGTTGGCTTTACGCCTTTGGGAGCTTAATGACCATGTCTCGGATATCATTGGCATCATTTTACGAAATGGCCACGACCTCGACACGCGGGTGTAGGCGTACACCCGACAAGGTGTCTATAATTATAAAGGTATAACCGTTGGTTTTCCTGCCACGGCTTCATGCTTTGTGGCGTGTCTATTAACCTTAAACCCGGCACGACCCGGGCGACCGAACGCATAGTGAACATGTAATTCTTTTACAAGATTTAATTGATAAATTATCCCAAGTTATAAAGGAGTTTGTGCCTCGTGCATTCAAATCAATTTTATTAAACATTTTACAAAAGTGTCGGTTGAATGTATTTACCAGTGTAAACTGACGTATTTTCCCCAAAAGATTAAATGCAGGTTTTGTACGAAATAGGCTGGCCACTCCTTAAGCATCGTTAGAGTCTCGCAAGCTTGGGATGCCATATCTGTTGAACAATATTTATATTTTTATTTTGATCCACTGTGGATTTGTTTCGACTATTCGTGATACTTGGATATTACAATCAATGGTTGAAATATAATCTATCTTTATGCTTCCGCTGTGCATTTAAATATTGTGGTTTGACTATATTGTTGCCAACTACGTCATGGTAATCCCCCACCGGGCCCACCGGTGAAACACGTGGAAATCGGGGTGTGACAGGTTGGTATCAGAGCCAACGTTGAGTGAATTAAACACTATCCTTATGTGTTTAATCTCAATGACACAATTGCACATACTTGAGTCTAGACAAGAACATAGGACAAATTCGAATTGTTATTCCAGTTTGTGTTTTATTGTTTATTGTGATTTAAAAATTTGTTAAGCAGGAAATATGCCACCAGCAATCAGACGAGGAGGAAGAGGCAAAGGGCCGATCACTACTCATAATGATCACGAGGCCGGACCTTCCAACATGCGAGCTCCTTCCAGTACAAGGAGTGAAGAACCTCAGAGGCGTAGAAGAAACCTCTTTGAGCCCGCAAGACGGTCTACCTCACACAGTTCGACTCCTTCATACCATCACTCTTTTGGACCAAATTTGGAGAACGAGCCCAGTAACCCTCAACCTTCGTTTATACCTCTCCAGTGATCTGCTTCGCACCGTTCCTATGGCGATCCTACTCCTTTCTTCTAAGGTCAGTTCAACCCGGCTGATTATGTCCAAGAACCAATAGGTTATAACCCTTTAGGACCCGAAGACCATTTCTCCGAAGATAATGCGGTAGATATGGATGAAGACACGGATCCCATAGAACCTGCACGAGGTACTCCCAACCATCCTATCGAGATCTCTGATGGGTCATCCTTTCATGGAACACCCTATCAAGGTCCCGACAGTTATCAGGCAAGGTTTAATCAGTGTGATTGGTACTTCACACCCTCTCACCATTCATCGCCTCACCAGCAGCAGCAGCAGCAACAACAGGATCCTTCCGAGGATTCACGTTTCGTGGCAGTTACGCCACCGCCTCCTCCGCCACCAGTTCAACAAGCACCTCCAGATCCGCCAAAGGCGTAGGAGATCAGGCGCGCGGATGTTTGCCCGAGGAGGGGAATTCCACTTTAGCACCCCTCGCCACTCGAGTGCAAGTCATTTTCCGTCGTTGCCTGAGGAACCCCAATTGGGTGAACCTTCGAGCCACCCTGCAGAGGTGAATTCTGCACCAGTTGCACCACCTCCTCCACCTTTCGGCTATGACAATCCGATACCAGCGTACGCCGGTTCCACCGCGTACAACCCGTTTGAGCAGCCGACTCACACGCACTACAACTATAATTATGCGAATGCCGGCCCATACGTGGTAGCGGCCAATTACAACGCCCTCCATCCCGACAGACCTTATGGGGATCCTTGGGGATTAGGATACGCAGCTCATGGGTATCCAGCTCCTACTAGAACTCCAGCTCAGCAAGTAACGCAACAGCCACGTTTTTCCCCACCAGAACAGGAAGAAATCCTCCACCGTTTGAATCTTGTGGAACGAGACTTTGAGCAAGAACGCAAGAACAGTCGTGGATTCCTTAAAGGCCTAGCAAACCTATTAAAGGGGAAGAAGAAACGAGATCATTAGTCTTTATATGTTCTATCGTAATTCTTATTTCAATCAAGTCCCTGTGTGGGCATCTATTTGTTTTAATCCCTGCGAGGACATTTATTATGTTTAATCCCTGCGTGGACAATTGCCTCTCAGTCCCTGCGTGGACTTATCCTTTTGTCCCTGTGCGGACACCTATCCTTGTATTTGGTCCCTGCGTGGACTTGTTTTTCTGTAAACCTCTGCGTAGGTATTTTGTCTATTTAAAAGTCCCGTTTAGGGCAGTGTGTAATCATTATTATGATTAATGAAATGTTAAGTTATAAATTTCATCTCCGTCTTTATATGCACTATTATACGAAATAAATAAATCAAAAATCGTTCCTTTTAAATAAATCTGCCTATCAGTTATTAAATAAAGAATCTTAATGGTGAGACCTAGCCTGGTGTCATTATAAGGCCCGGCCAAGATGGTGGGACCTAATTAAAAGATTCAGATTCATGTTAACCTCTGTAAACGCGTTAACATTCTTGGCAGATGTGATTCGTTAAAATCACACGCGTCATTCTTATATAAGAATCCTTCGGAGGATTCCCAGACCTAAGTTAATGATTTATAAATCATGGGTTAAATCATCCATTAGTGATGTAGTGCCTACGGGCCATACTTATTGTCATATAAGACAAAAGACAGTTGTAGTCTATGACTCCCTGTCAGAAAAGGTAAAAGAACTATGGTTCAAACCATCATGCCTTGATTCTCTGAAATCCTGACTAATGATATATAAAACGTCCTTGTGACTAGGCTTTTGTGCCACTAACAATATTATTTGTAATTAAGGATAAGTTATGTTCAAATCCTAAATAAAAATGAGTAACAAATTAACCAAATATGGTCTATGCTTACCATGGTTAATGAATTGCCATAAAAGACAATTCCTTAATAAACTCCTAAATAAAATTCTGTCATATTCTTTATAGCAGATCAAGATCTCGATGGCTGACCCAAATGAAGTTAATAGTCATTCAAAAGAGGATGACAATGATAACGCCCAAATTCATATAACGGGCGCTGAATTGAAAGCTTTGGTAGACAACGCTGTGAAGACGGCCTTAGATCGTCAGTACGAAGAATACACCGAGTCTCGAAGCAGAACCCTATCTACACCACACTCAAAGCCAAGAACCCATTCTAAATCTCACAGCAAACCACCCTCGACCCCGTCTAAGCCTAAGAAGGATGACGATCGACACTCATCAAATGAGAATAGTGTCCATCCTAAGAAGAAAGGGGTCGATGATGCACCTCACGCCAGGGGTTGCACGTATAAGTACTTTGTTTCCTGCAAGCCCCGAGATTTTACTGGGGAGAAAGGCGCGGTGGATTGTATGACCTGGTTAGATGAAATGGACACTGTTGTGGACATCAGTGGTTGTGCTGAGAAAGACGTGGTGAAATTTGTATCCCAGTCGTTTAAGGGTGAAGCCCTAGCATGGTGGAGATCTTTGGTTCAAGCCTCTGGGAAGGCTGTTTTGTATAACATGACATGAGAGGAATTTATTGCTCTCATTAAAGAAAACTACTGCCCTCAGCACGAGGTTGAGAAGATAGAATCTGATTTCCTATCATTGGTCATGAAGAACCTGGATTGCCAGGCTTATCTCACGACTTTCAACACTCTGTCAAGATTGGTTCCGTACCTTGTGACACCGGAACCCAAACGGATCGCACGTTTCATTGGGGGTTTGGCCCCAGAGATAAAGGCTAGCGTGAAGGCTTCAAGGCCTGCTACCTTCAGATCTGTGGCCGATATATCTCTGTCTCTCACACTGGATGCAGTGAGGCAGAGATCGTTGAGAAATGCTGATAGCGAAAAGAGGAAACGTGAAGATGGTGATTCACGTAGATCTAGCAAGAAGCATCGGGGCAATCGTGACCACAAGAAGGGGTCAGAGAACAAGAAGAATGACCGACAGACGGGCGATAAGCCCTTGTGCAAGGTTTGTCAGAAGCACCATTTCGGAAGGTGCAGGTATGAAAAGAAATCCCAGCCGAAGGCCTGTGGGATATGCAAGTCCTCTGAGCATAGGACTCTTGAGTGCAAGAAACTCAAGGATGCAACTTGCTATAGTTGCAACGAGAAAGGGCACATCAAGACTAACTGCCCGAAGATAGTGAAGAAGGCTGAAGAAGGGAAAAAGACCAATGTGAGGGTCTTTCAGATGAATGTTCAAGAGGCTATCCAGAACGACAACGTCATAACCGGTACGTTTCTTATTAATGATGTATTCGCAAGAGTATTGTTTGATTCTGGAGCAGATAGATCCTTTGTGGATGATAAGTTCTGTGAGTTGTTAAAATTACCTGTTAAAACCTTGAATGTGAAATATGAAGTAGAACTAGCTGATGGGACTATGGGAACGGTCTCGACTGTTTTAGATGGATGTGTTATATCCATTAGGAATCGCTCATTTCCTTTATCCCTGTTACCCTTTAAACTCGCTGGTTTCGACGTAGTGTTGGGTATGGATTGGTTATCGCATAACCAAGCCCAAATCATGTGCAACCGGAAACAAGTGGTGATTAAAACTCCGTCTGGAGAACCACTTACCATCCAGGGAGATACTCGACATGGGTTGCCTGCGCAAGTGTCTATGCTAAAGGCATCCAGATGTTTGAAGAAAGGATGTGTCATTTATATGGCACAGGTGACTATTGGGGAGGAGAAACCCAAGATAGAAGACATTCCAGTCATCTCCGACTATCCTGAAATTTTCCCAGAAGAACTGCCTGGTCTGCCACCAGACAGGCAAGTGGAATTCAGTATCGACATCATTCCAGGAGCCGCGCCTATTGTGAGAGCACCTTATAGATTGGCGCCGACGGAAATGAAAGAATTGAGGACGCAGCTAGATGATCTGCTAGCCAAGGGTTTTGTTAGACCAAGTTCATCTCCTTGGGGAGCACCAATCCTGTTCGTCAAGAAGAAAGATGGTTCGATGCGTCTATGCATCGATTACCGTGAGCTGAATAAAGTTACAATCAAAAATAGGTATCCTTTGCCCAGGATCGACGATCTGTTCGATCAGTTGCAAGGAGCGAGCTACTTTTCCAAGATTGACCTAAGGTCAGGGTACCATCAATTGAAGGTCAAGGACGAAGATGTGCACAAAACTGCGTTTAGGACTCGCTATGGTCATTTCGAGTTCCTAGTGATGTCTTTTGGGCTCACTAATGCGCCTGTCGCATTCATGGATCTCATGAATCGCGTTTGTAAGCCTTATTTGAATAAATTTGTCATTGTCTTCATCGATGACATCCTCATCGATTCAAAAAGTCAAGCTAACCACGAGAAACATCTTCGATGTATTCTTAAACTGCTTCATCAAGAAAATCTTTACGCCAAATTCTCTAAGTGTGAATTCTGGCTACGAGAAGTTCAATTCCTTGGACACGTTGTGAGTCAGCATGGCATCCAAGTGGATCCCGCCAAGGTTGAAGCCGTCATGAATTGGCAGGAGCCGAAAACGCCTACGGAGATTCGCAGTTTCCTAGGTCTAGCAGGATACTACAGACGCTTCATCGAAATTTTTTCAAGAATTGCTGCACCCCTAACGTCTTTAACTAGGAAGAGTATAAAGTTTAATTGGGGCCCTAAGCAGCAAGAAGCTTTTGATATCCTCAAACAAAAGCTGAGCAATGCTCCAGTGTTGACCTTGCCGGAAGGAATGGAAGAATTTTTCGTATATTGTGATGCATCGCACACCGGTATGGGTTGTGTGCTTATGCAGAGGGGCAAGGTGATTGCCTATGCTTCGCGACAATTGAAAGTGCATGAAAAGAACTACACCACCCATGACTTGGAGTTGGGTGCCGTTGTATTTGCACTAAAGCTTTGGAGGCATTACCTTTATGGCATTAAATTTGTGATCTACTCTGAGCACAAAAGCCTTCAGCATCTGTTCAATCAGAAAGATCTGAATATGAGGCAGCGACGTTGGATGGAAACTTTGAACGACTATGACTGTGAAATAAGATACCATCCAGGCAAGGCCAACGTAGTCGCAGATGCCTTGAGCAGAAAAGAAAGAGTGAAACCAATTAGGATCAACGCCAAGAGCACTGAAATCAAGAACAGTCTGAATGAACGATTATTAGCTGCACAGAAGGAAGCTGTGTTAGAAGCTAACTATCCTCACGAGAAGCTAGGAGTAACTGAAGAACAGTTATCCTATGGCAAAGACGGAATTCTGAGATTGAATGGAAGGATATGGGTTCCTGTTTATGGAGGTCTTCGTGACGTTATCCTTCAAGAAGCCCACAGTTCCCGATATTCCGTTCATCCTGGTGCTGATAAAATGTACCAGGACTTGAAGGCAAACTTTTGGTGGATAGGCTTGAAGAAGTCTATAGCCACCCACGTAGCAAAGTGTTTGACTTGTGCGCAAGTAAAAGCTGAACATCAAAAGCCATCAGGCTTGCTACAACAGCCTGAACTTCCCGAGTGGAAATGGGAAATGGTGACGATGGATTTCATCACCAAATTACCAAATACGAAGAAGGGAAACGATACAATATGGGTAATAGTCGATAGACTAACTAAGTTAGCACATTTCCTACCCATAAAGGAGACTCATAGCTCCGATATATTAGCCCAGTTGTTTGTAGACAAGATTGTAGCTCTTCATGGCGTGCCTGTGTCTATCATCTCTGATAGAGATACCAGATACACATCACACTTTTGGAAAAGTTTCCAACAATCTTTGGGCACACGTTTGAATTTCAGTACGGCTTACCACCCTCAGACAGATGGACAGAGTGAGCGTACAATCCAAACGTTAGAAGACATGCTTCGTGCATGTGTGATCGACTTAGGTGGCAGTTGGGATAACCACCTACCCTTGGTCGAATTCTCCTATAACAACAGCTACCATACCAGCATTAAGGCTGCACCTTTTGAAGCTCTATATGGTAGAAAATGTAGAACGCCCGTTTGTTAGGCAGAAGTTGGAGATGTCCAAATGACAGGACCTGATATAGTATTTGAAACAACGGACAAGATTGTCCAAATTCGCGATCGATTGAAAGCTGCCCGAGACAGGCAGAAAAGCTACGCAGATTTGAAGCGTAAGCCTTTCAATTTCGAAGTAGGCGACAAGGTTTTGCTTAAGGTATCACCCTGGAAGGGGGTGATGCGATTCGGTAAGAAAGGCAAACTAAGCCCGAGATATATTGGACCTTTCGAGGTAATCGAACGTGTCGGATCGGTTGCCTACAAATTAAACTTACCGGAAGAGCTCAGTGGTATCCACAATGTGTTCCACATCTGTAACCTGAAGAAGTGTTTCGCTGACGAATCACTGGTTATACCGCATACAGATGTACACATCGATGAGAGCTTAAAGTTCGTTGAAAAACCTGTTTCGATCGAGGATCGACAGGTTAAGAAGCTTCGCAGGAAGTATATACCAATAGTGAAGGTAAAATGGGATGCCCGTAGAGGTCCCGAGTACACGTGGGAGGTAGAGTCCACGATGAAGGAGAAGTACCCTCATTTATTTCAATAAATCTCGAGGTCGAGATTTCTTTTAAGGGGGTGAGGATGTAACACCTCGAAATTTTGCGTCCAATAATGTATTGACACGTGTCATAAGTTTACACGTGGTATTAAATACTAATTAAAGGACTAAAGTTGACAAACATTGGAAGTATGTAAATTCGAGGGTTAAAAATGTCAACAAGAGATAAATATACTGTATAGTAACCCAAAATGATGCTCGTACCTTCAAACGAATAAATCATGAATCGTACGGAACGAATTGTGGAAGAAAGTGAGAGATTACAAACTACAGGGGTTAAATGTGTCAACATGTTTAATTTATACCTCTGAGTGACCCTTTGACAAACCCTAGACTTTGTAACAGTAAATTACACTCACTAGAATGCGCGATATAAATTTCGCGAAGTTCCGTTTTAAAACGAGAAAGTTATAATCGAATTCGTTAAAAAGGGTTAAAAGCGTCAAACTTTGAAAGTTAAGACTTTTTGGGTAATAATAAATTAACCAAGGGTTAATAAGTTGGGTAAAAGTTCCGAGGCCCTTATTCGTAAATAAACGAGGCCCAAAACACAAAGTTACCCCTTCGAAACCGAAAGGCCAGGGCAATAATTACAAAAGATTTGAAAATCTTGAATATAAGGCTTCAGGCGGGCCGCGTTAAGGTATTGAGGGATCTTACGCGGGCCGTGAGCCATGTATAGATCCGGGCTCTGACAATAGGATTCAGGCGACCCGCGTAAGGATAGGCTGACCTCTTACGCGGGCCGCGTCAGCCCCCCAGTTGCAAATAATGCGGACAGGTTCACTGTTTGCTGTTTTAACCGACTTAGAATGCCATTATGAGAGCATGGGCACCCCCTAAACGTCCTCTAGCACTCAGGGACACATGTTGATGATCCAAGAGCACTTATAGCACTTGTTGTCAAGGATCTAAAGGCTAATGAACACTATAAAAGGCCACCTTGTAACCACAAGTTCTTCACACCTTCAATCAACTCTTCTGATCATTTCTGGAGCTCAAGTTCCTTCTTTGCTCATCCCTGGTCGTGCATAGGACTCTTGTAAGTATGCTCCACCCTTTCTTGGTTAAGTTTTGCTTAGTTTTAGCCCAAAAGTCAATCCATCGTAATTAACGATTGACTTTATGATAAATCACAAATGGTCCAGTGATTTGCCGAATCAAAGGTAGTTACATGTTGGTAATCATGTGGGCATTAAATCCCTAAAAGGGCACCCTCTGATTCCCACTCTAACTAGTCCGAATGTCGAGTCAAACTTGCTTAGAAAAAGTCAACAGAATGCTATTTTGCGATTTTATGCATAATCAGTAATGTAGATGGCGTGTAACCTGTTTTAACACTCATATAACATGATAATAAGTATATTAACTAGTCTAAGCTTGTTTGATCCGACCATTTACTGTTTTGACCCGGTTCGGAGCCGAAAGTCGCAAAACTTTGACTTTTGCTTTGACTTCAGTTCTGACCCGTTATGGTATGATTTAGATATGCCTTAGGACTCTCTTAGGACCAGGTTACATGATGGTATAACCCTCTGTGACCGGTTCATTGTTTGTCCGAGTCTTTAGCACATTTCCGTTAAACGCCTACAAGTTGACCATAACGCCATTTTAACTTTAAGACGAGAATTTTGGACATGTGAAGGGACAATAACCTTAGTTACTGATTTCTAAGCATGTACCTAAAATTTCACGTCAATCCGAGGTCTAGAATAGGAGTTATGCTAAATAGCGCAATTACGGAAACTTTAGTAATTAAACGGCGTATTTAGCATAAAGCCTATCTAAACCCAAATTTCGACACCAAACCTTCTACACACTGATGTAAAATAATATTTTGAGATTTTTAAAGATTTTTAATCATTTTTAACCTGCCCATAACCTGCGGTTATGGCATCTGTTCGGTAAATACCGAATATACCCTTTTTGGACATAACTTGAGTTCTACAAGGTATTTTGACCCGATTCCAGTTGCTACTGATTTTAAATAATAAATAGAGTATTTTGGACTTTATAAACTGTTCAGAAAACTCAGATTTCCTGTAGAACTCAGAAACCTCTTTTATAATCTTTAAATTGACCGGAATACCCCTACGGGGCATTTATTGGATTTAAACTCATTACGGGCATTATGGAAGGTATCCTACTGATAACACAACCTCTTTAGAGCATATTAACTTAGGAAACCTATGTAGGACTCTTACGGTTACCCGTTACGCCTTTTGCGCGCACGGTTCTGTTTATGTAACTAGTTTACATAAACTAGCCGAAACGGGTCAAACCTTATCGTTTATACCTCAAAATCCAGAGTGTGGTTATTATACCCATATAAAACAAGTCTTCAAACTTGTTGGGTCCAAACCACATTCCATTCCTGGTTTTCGCCTTTCACGCGATTAAACCGAAATTATCCTTTGAAACTAACCGGTCTAAGCTAAGGCTAGAATAAAGACCCGTTAGGATTCTAATAGGTTGTTTAAACCTTCGTTCCAGAGTAGGAGACTAGTAAAAGAAACTTGCATTTATTTGATTGAGGTTATTACTTGCTCAGGTAAATACTTTTAACTTATTTTCTGTTATACGGGCTTGGGTTACG
This sequence comes from Helianthus annuus, assembly GCF_002127325.2. NCBI lineage: Eukaryota > Viridiplantae > Streptophyta > Magnoliopsida > Asterales > Asteraceae > Helianthus > Helianthus annuus. The sequence continues at coordinate 160,831,280 of NC_035449.2, read as the reverse complement.
GTATTTAAAATACCGCTTGGTCGGGCAATTGACCCCAACTCATTAGTAGTTGGGTATTATCAATGTGGCCCGTTTAAAAATTGGTTTTGTGGGCTTTACGCCTTTGGGAGCTTAATGACCATGTCTCGGATATCCTTGGCATCATTTTATGAAATGGCCACGACCTCGACACGCGGGTGTAGGCGTACACCCGACAAGGTGTCTATAATTATAAAGGTATAACCGTTGGTTTTCCTGCCACGACTTTATGCTTTGTGGCGTGTCTATTAACCTTAAACCCGGCACGACCCGGGCGACCGAACGCATAGTGAACATGTAATTCTTTTACAAGATTTAATTGATAAATTATCCCAAGTTATAAAGGAGTTTGTGCCTCGTGCATCCAAATCAATTTTATTAAACATTTTACAAAAGTGTCGGTTGAATGTATTTACCAGTGTAAACTGACGTATTTTCCCCAAAAGATTAAATGCAGGTTCTGTACGAAATAGGCTGGCCACTCCTTAAGCATCGTTAGAGTCTCGCAAGCTTGGGATGCCATATCTGTTGAACAATATTTTTATTTTAATTTTATTTTGATCCACTGTGGATTTGTTTCGACTATTCGTGATACTTGGATATTACAATCAATGGTTGAAATATAATCTATCTTTATGCTTCCACTGTGCATTTAAATATTGCGGTTTGACTATATTGTTGCCAACTACGTCACGGTAATCCCCCACCGGGCCCACCGGTGAAACACGTGGAAATCTGGGTGTGACAAGTCGATGGCTCGTACCTGGGCTCCTCATAATGGTTGTATGAAGTGGATGGTTGAAACAAGTTACAATATTGTACCGAGTGCGGGTTACCACAATTAGTGCAATAGTCTCTCATATAATCATCCTACTCATAGGTGTAGTTGTAACCTCCTGAGTATTGATCCATAAGAATCACTCAGCAGACCACAAATGAGTCCCGGGACCAGAAAACAAAAATAAAGACGGAAACAGAGGCTGGACACGGCCCCGTGTTCAGGGTCTGTATCTGGGCGTTTTAATTAGAGTTACTGGTCTCGTTGGACACGGGGGCGTGTTCAGTGAGCACGGCCCCGTGTTCAGACTCTGTATCTGGGTATCTATCTAAAAATATGCAGCACGGGGGTGTGTTCAGTGAGCACGGCCCCGTGTTCAGGCTACTGTAAATGCAAACTAAACTAAAATGCCGAAAAATGTGCGCGCGTTTTAAAAAGGTTTTGAAAAACTGATTAGGCCGTCGATTTTAAGCTTTCTTAAAATCCTTGTGTCCCCGGCAACGGCGCCAAAAACTTGATGCGTGTTAGTGTATATATGTTTTAGATATATTTCAAAGCCCTTTTTACACTTTTTAGCCAAGTTTTAAATTTATAAAACACGATATTTACTAACACTAAACACACATATGGGCAAGTGCACCCATCGTGGATGTAGTATAGTGTTGGTAAGATACCGAGGTCGTCCAAGGACACAAGAGCTTTTAGTACCTGTTTATCCTCAACGTGTAACCAAATAAAAATGTTAGAAAGAAAAGATTTTTAAACTAAGAAAATAAAACTAACTAAATGCTGAAAAATAAAATAAAAATAAAAACAGATAGACAAGATGAATCACTTGGATCCGACTCGTGTATTAGTATAACCTTTGATTATTTTCGCACTTTTGCACTTGTTTAAGAGATTATCTTAGTTATTGTAGTAGGCCCCTCTTTTGAAGGCGACGTTACCCTCAACCCAGTAGTTTGAGTCAGCAAGGATACAATCCTAAAGGGTCGGATTATTGAAAGATAATGAATTAAGTTATTAATGCAAATTATGGTAGGCCCCTCTTTTGGAGGTGACGTTACCCTCGACTAAGTAGTCTGAGTCAGCAAGGATACAGTCCTAAATAGCCGGGTTATAGTATTAATAGTAGTTAACTTATGAGGGGATCAAAGAGTTTGGACCCCCGCCATCCAATACCTTTTGGGTATTGAAGGAGGTCCTACTAAATTTGACCCAGGTCCCTTGCAGGACCTCTAAACGCTGAACAAGGGCAAGACCCTTACCAAACCGTTCCCTTAACCCCCGACCAGGTAGCCAACATACCTTCATATAGACCGTGGAGATATGAATGGTGAAAATCTTTTATTTTATATAGACAGTAAAATAATGCCAAGACACCACGGACAAACGATAAGGAAAAGTCACCTTCAACATAAGCAACTAGTTATTAAAGTCATTAATACAAAACCAAATAAAAAGTGCAAAAGATTAAAAATAAAAAGTATTATACTAAACACTTGTCTTCACCAAGTGATGTAAGAGACTTAGGCAAACATCGCCTTGATTGTCAAGAACTCTTACGATCAATCTTGGATCCGAGACGACTTACACACTCTACGATGGACAATGGATGATGGTGGTGGATGATGGTGTTGTGATGGTGGTGGGTGGTGGATGAGGTGTGAGAGAGGTGGTGTGCCAAGGGATGAGTTGAAATGGCTCCAAGCACTCCTATTTATAGGCTGAACAGAAGCCTGGGCACGGCCCCGTGTCCGTCTGACACTCTCTCTCTTCATTAATTGTAATTCACAATTACAATAAATGCGCCTGCAACAGTCTGACCACGGCCCCGTGTGCGCTGAGCACGGCCCCCTGGTGGGCGATGGAAGCTTCTACAGGTTTGTCTTTTGTGCCAAGGCTGACCATGACCCCGTGTTCGCTGGGCACGCCCCGTGTTGAGCTAGACACGGCCCGTGTTCAGCTGGGCACAGCCCCATGCTCAGCTGGGCACAGCCCCATGCTCAGCTTTCTTCTTGTTTTTGCTTTGGGAGATGTTGTTGAGGAGTCGGGCATGCCACGTTTCTTCCTTTTCTTTGTATTTATGTTGGATTTGGCTGCGTTTTTGCTTCTTTTGTTCGTTTAAGCTCTTTTAACCCTGAAAATACAAAAGGAAGACAAAAGCACACTTTTTCCAACGTTAGTACTTAAAAAGGGTTAGTTTTATGCCTCATTTGATGTAATTTATATGTTGCATTTTACACATATCAGTTTGTGTCAAAAATTACCAACCGTCGGGATCTTACGGTTCTGTTTTCAGTAACTGAATCTTGGGCACGGGGGCGTGTTGAGTGGGCACGGCCCCGTGTTCAGTGTACTGTCTGACTTAAAACAGGATTGCCAGTTCCAATGATTGGGCACGGGGCGTGTTCAGCGGGCACGGCCCGTGCTGAGTTCTGCAGAAGCTGAAAAATTTAAGAAAATTCTAAAAAATAAAAATAAAATAAAAAAATGATTAGGCCGCTGATTCCTAACTTTCTTAAAATCCTTGTGTCCTCGGCAACGGCGCCAAAAACTTGATGCGTGTCAGTGTGTATATGTTTTAGGTATATATTTTAAGCACTTTTTACACTTTTTAGCCAAGTTTTAAATTTATAAACACGATATTCACTAACACTAAACACACATATGGGCAAGTGCACCCATCGTGGACGTAGTATAGTGTTGGTAAGATACCGAGGTCATCGAAGGACACAATAGCTTTTAATACCGGTTTATCCTCAACGTCCAATCAAATCAAAATGTTAGAAAAAGGTTTTTAAACTAGAAAAATAAAACTAACTTAAATGCTGAAAATAAAAATAAAAGTAAAAACAGATAGACAAGATGAATCACTTGGATCCGACTCGTGTGTAGTGTAACCTTTGATTATTTTTGCACTTTTGCACTTGTTTAAGAGATTATCTTAGTTATTGTAGTAGGCCCCTCTTTTGAAGGCGACGTTACCCTCAATCCAACAGTTTGAGTCAGCAAGGATACAATCCTAAAGGGTCGGATTATTGAAAGATAACTAATTAAGTTATTAATGCATAATGTGGTAGGCCCCTCTTTTGAAGGCGACGTTACCCTCGGCTAAGTAGTCTGAGTCGGCAAGGATACAGTCCTAAGTAGCCAGGTTAAAGTTTTAATAGTAGTTTAACTTATGAGGGGGTCAAAGAGTTTGGACCCCCGCCATCCAATACCGTTGGGCATTGAAGGAGGTCCTACTAAATTTGACCCAGGTCCTTTGCAGGATCTATACACTGAACAATGGCAAGACTCTTACCAAACCGTTCCCTTAACCCCCGACCAGGTAGCCAACATTCCTCCATATAGACCGTGGAGATATGAATGATGAAAATCTTTTATTTTATATAGACAGTAAAATAATGCCAAGACACCACGGACAAACGATAAGGAAGAATCACCTTCAACATAAGAAACTAGTAATAAAGTCATTAATACAAAACCAATTAAAAAGTGCAAAAGATTAAAAATAAAAAGTATTACACTAAACACTTGTCTTCACCAAGTGATGTAAGAGACTTAGGCAAACATGGCCTTTGATTGTCAAAAACTCTTACGATCAATCTTGGATCCCGAGACGACTCACACACTTTATGATGGACAATGGATGATGGTGTTGTGATGGTGGTGGGTGGTGGGTGAAGTGTGAGAGAGGTGGTGTGCCAAGGGATGAGTTGCAAGAGCTCCAAGCACTCCAATTTATAGGCTGAACAGAAGCTCGGGCACGGCCCCGTGTCCATCCTCCTCTCTTTCTTTATTAAATGCAGTTTGTCTGCATTAGTTGACCATGCCCCCGTGTCCGTTGAGCACGACCCCGTGTGTAGAAGCATATCTGAACTATCAAGATTTACCTGGATTCCGCGAATCTTATAGTTGACCATGGCCCCGTGTTCGCTGAGCACGGCGCCGTGGTGGGTGATGGAAGCTTCTACCACTTTGTCTTTTCTGCTGACACTTGGGCACACCCCCGTGCTCACTAAGCACGGGGCGTGTTCGGTCTTCTGTCTTCTTGTTTTGCTTGGGAAGATGCTGTCGAGAGGTCGGGCATGCCACGTTTGTTCCTTTTCTTGTATTTATGTTAGATTTAGCTGCCTTTTTGCTTCTTTTGTTTATTTGAGCTCATTTAATCCTGAAAATACAAAAGGAAGACAAAAGCACACTTTTTCCAACATTAGTACTAAAAAAGGGTTAGTTTTGTGCAACAATTGATGTAATTTATATGTTGCATTTTGTGCACATCAATAAGAATTCCATGATGACATCATCCTAGAACACCCCAAATCTACTGATTTCACGGTTAAAAGTTAAGATTCAAAGGTGAAAAAGATGAAGAAGTGTGCGTAGATCATAGAAGTACAAGATTTAGGTTGAAAACTTACAAGAATCGCGAGAAATCGAGAGGAAATAGCCCCAAAGCGTGCTGGTCGAGTGAGAGATCCACATCAGGGAAAATGATGTGAGAGTGGGGGTATTTATAGGCAAGAGAGGAGAGAAGGTGGTGCAGTGATTCGGATCGGATGGGTGTCCGATCGGAGGGCTGTCCGATCGGATGGCTGTCCGATCGGATGGCACTCCGATCGGATGGCCATTCGTTCGAATAGTCATTCGATCAAATGCCTCCGGCGAGTTGAGTTTTTGCGTTTCATTTCGATCGTTAAGCGTTGCGATAGTTGGTTACACATTTTCATACCCATATTCATATATTTATTATAATTAGTCACATAGGGTCGTATAAATATCCATGTTTCAAAGTTGCAATACAATAATCTTGGTTTCGTTTTGAATATGCGTTCTTTGCGACGCATCACAACTATCGAGGAGGGTAGAATAGGTCCTCACTCAACATCATCGTGAGCATTAGTGCGTGTGTTGTGATGTGTTTTAGCAATATTGTATGCGTAATATGCGAAAATACTGCGAAGTAGTGATGTATGCGATATAGCTACATTACGATCCGAATCTCTGGTGCTAGGCGTAACGAGTAGTAACAACGCAGGAACGTGCGGGTTGTTACAGTCTCCCCTGCTTTAGGAAATTTCGCCCCGAAATTAATCCATAAGAAAGGTTGCGAGGATCGATGCGAGTGGGAGTAACGATTAAAAGCATCCAGAATAAGCGAGCGATTGATTGAAGTTCGACAAGCAAGAGCGTTGCGAAGACTGGGCGAAAGACGGCGAGTAAGACGACTCGTATACAAACGATAGCAACACACAAAAGCGATCTAAAAGTGTTTTGATTCTCGAAAAGTTGATTAATTCGAAAAGGTTTGAAGAAACTTGTTTATGCAAAATCTTCCCACAGTGTGGCGTCAAACTGTTTCGATGTTCATGCCAGCGCTATGAGTGGGGTTTTATTAGGGTACTAAAAGAGTTTAGGGTGTTTAAAACTTGTTTCACGAAATCTTCTCGTCATGCGGCAGTGACTTGAGTCGATTGTCACTCCATCGTTACCAGAAAATCTCGTTTTGTACAAAGGTTTTGATCAAATTTTAGAAAAAGTTTTGTAGGAAAAAGGTCGGTTTAAACTTTGGGTAAACAAAGCTTTTTAAATACCAAAAATTTAATTTTTAAGGTCGGCCCCGCATGGCACTTTCCCACGAAAGTTCGACAATATGGTTAAAACGCTTATATATAGGAAGTACCAGCGGCGTATCCACCACGTTTTAACCATATGGCTTCCGTCTCGTGAGGCAGTGTCATACGTGCCAACATAATGCAGACAGATTTGCGATGACTCGATCCAAACAAGAAAGGGTTGAATCAAGTCTTGAAAGGCAAACTGAGTGATGAAGTCGTTTTCGAACTCAGTTTAGCGACACGAGCGAGTGAGATAGGCGAAAATTCGATAGCACAACACAAACATAATAAGAGAAGACGACGGCGATAAGCGTAACGCGGTAAGCGATGAGCGACGAGCGATAGCGACAACCGTCAAGCGATAGGCGACGATCGATGCATTGCAAGCAATGGGAATATGCAATTGGATTAGATTCAACACCACGAAATTTAACTAACATTAAGCCCCACATGGCCCTTTTCCACGAAAGCCTGCTGATATCGCTAAAACATATATATATAGGAAGTACCAGCGGCGTATCCACCATGTTTTAACCCTATCAGTTTCGTCTCGTGAAGCGAGGTCATGTGTGCATAACACAGATAACATAAATAACAGTAAGCGATAGCGATAGCGATAAACGTTAAGCGATACGCGATGAGTAATAGAGCAATACACAAAGCGATAGAGCAGTACACACAATAAGCGATAGAGCGATACACATAATAAGCGATTGAGATTGCGAGATAGATTCCAGCGATGATGCGATTGCGAGCGTGTTAACTTACGAAAAGTCTTGCGATTACACGCTTTAAGTTGCGATTGAGATTGTTACGCCTTGCGATGTAGTGTAATGTGTCGAAAATAACCACAATAGTATAATAGGTCTACGTTCCAACTCCACATGGCACTTTCTTCACAAAACTTCGATTAGCATGGCGAAACACTGTTATGTTTCAACCATACGCCTTTGTTCCATGAATAGGTGTCATACTTCATCAGACATGGTCAAGACACTTATATATAGGAAGTACCAGCGGTGTATCCACCACGCTTAACCATGCCCTGAACGTTAAGGCATCATTGAAACTCACTACGATCTCCGTGCACTAACCAAAATAATCCCGTGTGCACCCATGGTTAATTTGATTCTTACATGTTTATCGTACCCTATCTCAAGAACGCATAGTAGGGGTAAAATACATTATACAGTACATTTATACAGTACATAGTGCTAGCATATAGATTGTGCGCAAGTATAAGAGAGGAATAGAATCCACATGCGTCGAAAGATAAAATAAGTTTCCACACATAAAAGAAATTGACGGTGATAAGTCGTGTTATTACAACAACATTAGAAGCAAAATAACGTTGCTGTGGAGCATTTCTGCTGAGACTACGGTTGTTGCTGAAATTCCTCAAGGTTGTGATCCTGTGCGGCAGTTCTGGGTAAAATGACCATACCAGTTGCAATTGTCGCAATAACGACAGTTAGTTCCTCTAGTGGGTGATGATACGTACACATGAGGCACAGGGGATGGCTTCCGGTGTAGGCGCGCTTCACAAGAACGGGAGCAAATCGTAGTGGGGTGGGGTTTGGAATTTCATCCACGCTTGCTTCCTTTCGCTTATGGTTGAGCTCGTTGCGATCCTGAGATGAGGTGTCGTTGTTGTTGGAGGATTCGTCTGATGATTCGCCGGAGACATCATCGGAGGAATCTTCAGAAGAATCGTTGGTAGAGTCGTTGGAAGAATCGTCAGATGAATCGATGACGATTGCTTTTTGAGCTTGTTTGACAGGATTCTTGGAGAAAAATCCGTCTAAGACTCGTTTGCTGTTGATTTCTGTGGCCAAGCGGTAGGTTTCTTCGATGGTAGCAGGTCTTGCAGCTTCGACAAAGTCGCCCACACACTCAGGCAAGCCGTGAATGTACTTCGTGATGGCTTTCTCTGAAGTGTTGACTTGACTTGGGCAGATTATGTTGAGTTGTTTCAACCTTGCGGTGTAGCCAACATTGTCATCTTCGACTTGCTTGATTTCCCAAAATTCGTTTTCTAGCTTCTGGATTTCGTGGGGAGGGCAGTACTCTTTCTTCATAAGCTCTTTCAGCTCATCCCAAGAGAGAGCGTAAGCTGCGGAGATCCCACATTTGTTACGTTCGGCGGTCCACCAGTTGAGTGCTCACGATTGAAATACTCCGGTAGCGCAAGTAGTACGAAATCCATCGGGACACCCACTCTGACGAAGGGTAACTTCGACATAATGGAACCACTGGAGTAGCTGGGAGACACCTCCTTCACCCGTGAATTCCATCGGACCACAGGCTTTGAAGTGTTTGTAGAGGAAGGCAGATTGCGTCGCTTCTGTCTTAATGTCTTCCGAGGTTCGAGAGTTGCTGAGAGAGTGCACTTGAGCGACAATTTGAGGAATGACCTTGGCCACTTCCTTGGCCACAAGCGAGGTAATCCTCTTTTCGGCTCTTCGTTTGGCTCTTCTCCTAGCTGTTTATCTCGAGGTAGAGTCGCGGGAAGGCATCTAGACAGAGAGAGATTTGGAGTGAGATTCGATCATAATGATTTTTGAGTTTGCGATGCGATTGAGCGCGATCAAAACTTGTAGCGAGTAGTATAATAGATATCACGTAGGAGCCACATAGAAGACATGAGATTCCTAAGTTCTCACACAATTGATTCGTTTTGTACATATAGTTAATTCGTTTTGTACATATATTAAGTTGTAGATTTATACTTACACACATATATGTCGGGTAGAATGCGCGAGGACGCGATGAAGAGGGAGAGAGCGAGAGCGAAAGCGAAAGCGGGTAATTGGGCATTAGTTTTGTTGCGAACATTCGGTTTCCGTTTTAGATTGCGATGGTTGTGCGAGTTGTGCGTTTATAAAGCAAGGAGCGAAAATCGAGGAATCAATAAAGCGTAAAGTTTTAAATTGTAAACACATAAGCGTAAGTAAGTTCCAACAAGCGTAAAATCGGCGGGTCATATGCTAGAAAAATCGATAGAGTGCCTTGGGTGTTTAGGCGTCGACTGCCCAAGGTAACCCAACTATACCCAAAAGTTCGTGCACGCGCGTTGCCCTAGAAGGCTTATGCTTCCACTGGGATGCAGCTCATGTCATTCGTCTTCCTGGTCATCGCGTGGCTCGAGTTATCGTTATAGCCGAGTCCTTGGTGAGAGCTTTTTGAAAACCATTTTCTAGAGAGTGGAACGGTTTATTAAGATACGGGTTTCACCCCTGACTTAATAACTTCGCTCGTAACTGTGGTTGTGCTCTTCGAATAAATTCGGGAGTTCCACTGGATTTTGAAATGGAGACTTTCGTTGAGTTATGGATGTCACTCCTATCTCGACGAAAAGTTCTCGTTCTAGAAAAATGCGCTGAGTGAGCGATCTTATCAAAAGTTTTCGGTTTTCACGCCTGATCTCAACTGGACCACTCGGTTGTGTTATGCGAATAATTTCGAAAACGTGTATATTGTATTGGCCTTAGGAAAGGCTAAGTAACATTCCAGCCTTAGGAAAGGCTCTTCGTGTGAAATTGTAGTATGCGGTGTTCGCACGAAGTAGTAGCTTTTAGCGAATTCGAATGAGAGTATCAAGTAGGCCTATGCAATTCCCTACTGGGCTCACACGAGTCGGCCCGTTGGTACTTAGACTATAGACGAGGTCGTTTTCTAAGACATCGACCCGGACTAGGTCGAGTCTTGCCTAATTCCCTATAGTTATGGCTCTGATACCAATCTGTCATACCCCAACCGATGGCGGAATCATCGGGGCGCGGCACTAGGCGAATCAGATTGCTCAAGAGAATCCATAACCACTAATTGCGACAGTATTTATTACACTTGTTATCCCATACTAACAAATAATACAATCACATAAGTCATCACAGATTTCTTGTCCTCTCGAACAATACAAATCCGACAACATAGATTTTAGGTGAGTTTCTAGACTTCCTAGCTTGATTTGATGTAGACTGCGACTAAACCTGCAACATACGTTAAAATATTGTCAATACAAGGTATTGGCGAGCATACAGGTTTGATATGTCATAGTGTAATAGATAAAAACTGCGAATTTCCACATACATAAACGTAATACACGACATATATACTCACAAAACTGATACTACTAGCTAAGTCCTCGAGCTGCGATTGCGATTGCTAAACTAGACCCCGTCGGGCGCAATAGTACTATACTAGTCATGGTGGGACGTCGCGAGTATAAGTCCTATCACATATGTAACTAGCATCACGTATAACTATGCACGTAAGTCATTCGCAAGTAATAAGTAGTTTAAGCATTTGATGTAATTCGATTTGATAGCAACGTATGTTACACCCAAAAGTGCCAAAGCAAAAAGGGTTCAAGTATACTCACAATCGGTGTTCGGCAAGCAAACACAACTTGGTTGGATTGAAGGGAGCGCATCTGAGATTACCCTGATTACAGATCGATAGCGTGAGCATTGAATAGTGCGTTAAATGGGGCAAGGTGTCAATGGATCAGACAGTACTCCGATCGGATGGCAATCCGATCGAGTGGTCGGTCGATTGGATGAAAGATGTGTTTGTGTATAATGGTTTGCCTTTTGAAGTTTTCGTTGTAGCATTTTGAAAACAGAGAAGTATCTCTACCTTTCGGTCGGTCGATCGAACGGTTGTTCAATCGGGCGATAACCCGATTGGTGGACACTTTAGTGAGAACAAGTTCACAGCAGTTTGTCACTCGATCGGAGTGTAGTCCGATCGGGTGACAATCCGTTTGTATTGAATACGTTGAAAATTGTTTAAGTGTTGAAGTCTAAACACCACATGGTCGGGTGGTAGTCCGTTCAATGTTCAAACTCCAAATCGTTGAAATCAAGTCAAGTGTGAGACACAAGGTGCAATCCGATCGGATGGCAGTCCGATCTGATGACTGCCCTGTCCGTTCGGATGACTGCTCTGTCCGATCGGATGACTGTCTCATCCGTTCGGATGGGTGTCCGATCGGACGGCAATCCGTCCAAACGATTTAGTCTTCCTTGGTACTTGACTATTTTGAAGGTTTTTGGCGGTTTTGATCGAGACGGTGTTGTGACGTGCTAAACAACAGAAACCCCATCTCGAACCAAGGGCCCCGATCGGACAGGAATCACCCAAATCTAACCGGTTTGCTGGTCCGTGACGGTAGTTCTTGGTTAACCCGTAATCGGTCGTCTCTTTGTTAGAAACCAGATCTTGAACCAACACGACACTAAGAATGAGTAGAAGGCCGGTACAAGCTCCGATTCTATCGATCTTGAGTGCATTGAGTGTAAAAGAGCTGAAAGAAAGTTGAAAAACCACCTTTCAATCCTTTTATCCGTGAATGGGTGTGGATTTATGCCAAAATATTGTTTAATCTTGTGGAAATCCTTCAGATCTGAGTTGTTCTTGATGGAATGAGGCCAAAGCTTGAAGTTCATAAGAACTCCATGATGACATCATCCTAGAACACCCCAAATCCACTGATTTCACAGTTAAAAGTTAAGATTCAAAGGTGAAAAAGATGAAGAAGTGTGCGTAGATCATAGAAGTACAAGATTTAGGTTGAAAACTTACAAGAATCGCGAGAAATTGAGAGAAAATAGCCCCAAAGCGTGTTGGTCGAGTGAGAGCTCCACATCAGGGAAAATGATATGAGAGTGGGGGTATTTATAGGCAAGAGAGGAGAGAAGGTGGTGCAGTGATTCGGATCGGATGGCTGTCCGATCGGATGGCAGTCCGATCGGAGGGCCATTCGTTCGAATTGTCATTCGATCAAATGCCTCCGGCGAGTTGAGTTTTTGTGTTTCATTTCGATCGTTAAGCGTTGCGATAGTTGGTTACACATAGGGTCGTATAAATATCCATGTTTCAAAGTTGCGATACAATAATCCGGGTTTCGTTTTGAATATGCGTTCTTTGCGAAGCATCACAACTATCGAGGAGGGTAGAATAGGTCCTCACTCAACATCATCGTGAGCGTTAGTGCGTATGTTGCGATGTGTTTTAGCAATAATGTATGCGTAATATGCGAAAATACTACGAAGTAGCGATGTATGCGATATAGCTACATTACGATCCGAATCCCTGGTGCTAAACGTAACGAGTATAACGAGTAGTAACAATGCACGAACGTGCGGGTTGTTACAGCCCACGCTTAAATATTTATTTAATTCTTAAATATGGAATCTTCGTTTTGTTCTTCATTCATATATAGATCTTTGCAGCCGGTGTAGGTTTTTGATTCGTTTTGGTCCAACTTGTAACGAGAACAATTGAATACAATACCTTTTTATATTTGTTATACTTTAACTATGGGCTAGACTTTATAACCTAGTGGTATCTTAGGGTGGGATAAGACTTTAGGACCAATAGGTTTTTGATTCTCAGAAGAGGGTTTTCCATATTTATTGGGTTTCTTCCTGAATGTGTGTATATGCATTATTGACTAGTGGAGATGGATATGATCGGTTGGTTCCAATGGTGACATGATGATACTTTAGTAATTCGTCAGTGATCCAAATTTGTCGTTCAAAAAAAAAAAAAAAAAAAAAAACCTGTGGGAATGGGATCCTACACCATTCGATTGAAATAACTAAATAAATAAACACAGATAATTAAATAAAAACATGCCAGAATAAAAAGGAAAAAATCAAAGAAAAGATCTCGTCAACTTGTTTTGTTGCTTGGTTCAACGTCAAGGCTAGTGACCCACTTGCCCGTATTAGGTAATTTAAGGCCGGTCCGCATAGAATATTTCTGGTTAAATGTATAATATATTATCGTTCCAAAAATATGTGATTATTTATATTTATTTGCATTTGTTAATACTTTACTGCTTAACTAGTAATAGTTGTGATTTGAGAAATATTTATTGTAACTTTAAATTAGTAAAATGATATTTTGCAACAAATAATGTCAAAATGAATATTAACTCCTACTTTTACTTATATTTACAATAATTTAGATGGTCATATATGTAGTAAAATTACAATACAGGGAGACATCCATCCCAACCTAACCACTTAGTGAAACCTTTTTATCCCAACCTAACCACTTAGTAAAACCTTTTTATCCTAACCTCAGGGCCGGCTCTTGGGTCGGTTAACCCGTGCCATCGCTCAAGTCCCAAATATTCAAAGGGCCCGAAAGGTTTTTATAAGCTTTTATATATATAGTAAATTATATATTTAAAATATGCATTAATTTATTATAAACAGAAGTAATGGTGGTGGAGTGGAAAAAACTATATAAAGATAACAATGAGGTATCAAGTTCAAGGTTTGCCTCCACCACAAAGTTCTTATTTTTTTCAATTCGTTTTCTCTTACCACAATTTTGGGCCCCGTTTTTTATTTTGCCCAGGGCCTAAATTATGTTGAGAGCTCTCGGAGACGGCTCTGCCCAACCTAACCACTTAAGCTATGTGTAATCATAAGCCCCCATAAGTTTCCCCCTATCCATGAGCCCGAAAAATATTCTCGGATTCGTCACCAAAAAAAACATGTTTATTTTGGTTGTTTGCTAAAAAGATACACAAAAAAATAATATTAATTTTAACAACAAAAGCCTTAAAAAGTCTAAAAAATATTACCAATTTCGGGGTCCTCCGACACGTCGAGCCAAGCTCGAGTTAATGCGTTGTAACACCCCGAAAACGGGTTTGGTAATCAAACTCCGTTAATACTAAAAGACGGGTAAAATACCGTTAGCGGTAAAACTTACCCGGTAAATATTAGGATTTAAATAATTAATCCTAATATTAAATAAGAAGTGAATAAAAGCTTTTAATGAAATGAAATTTATAAGAGGCCAAGTAACGGGACTTAAAATAAAAACAAGTTATGACTTCCCGAACCCGTTAAGTTAACTAGGAATGTTTAACCTAGTTAATAAAGGGAATGTTATTAGAAATAGATGGGTTATGGTCTTCTTAATAACTAACTAAACTAGAGGGACCTAAGTTGCCAAAAAGGATATTTGAATTATAAAAACAAAAATTAAAAACACAACACACATTGTGTGTGTGTGTGTGCGTACGCCCAGGAGCAAGAACAAGGGGTTCCAAACCCTAGTTCAACAAATTGATCAAATTGAAGCTCAAATCAAGACCCAAATCGATGCATGAACACATATAAATGATCACCTAGTCGTGGGGATCATAAGGTATGTCGAATTTCTAACATTCGTGAAGTTGTAAAAAATTGATAATCATCCTAATCGCGAATTAGGTATGAATTAGAGGAGCTATGGCTAAGTTAGTGATGTAGACATGCTTAGGAACTAAACCCTAAGTGAAAATCATACATATGATGTTATGATTTGAATGATTTGATGATTTCCCATATATATGTTAAGTGGGTTTTCATGATAAAACGATGAACACTTGAATTTGAGTGTTTAATTGTGAAACTTGAAAGATAGGATGCAAGACCTAGATGTTGTTTATAAACACTAGACATAGAGATTTGATTCTTGATGTAAATCTTGGTAAAATAGCTAGTTATGAACTAGTTAGTAAACATGTAGAATTATGCCCTTTAGGTGTTTGTTAAAATGCCTAAATGAGAAGTAAAGTGTTGAAATCCAAGTGAAACGTGTAATTGGCAAGCTTGACTAATTACATGAGATATGAGATAAAACGGGTTTTAATCATAATATTTATTTGCCTTAATCGTGCATATTATATGATTAAAGGTAGTTGACTTTATAAAGTCGAACTAATCCATCATGAAGTCAAATAGAAGTTTCGACATAAAGTCCGTAAGATGAAATAGTCATAATAGTGATGACTAATCTAACCATCTTACGAATTATGATGATAGTTTGACGCTTGACAAGCTAGGTGGAGGCTTGGAAAGGAAGCGGGTCAAACGAAGCAAGAATGGCGGAAAAGCATAATTCGGATGCAAGGTAAGTATAGCTTACACTAGTCTTAAATTGTGAAATGTTTTCTTATCATATAAATTATGAATGAGATATCTAAACAATTGAAACATGATGTTCCGTTGTGTAGTCGAACGGAACAAGAAAATCAAAGATGATAGAAACCATAATAATGGTTAAAAGAAGTAAATCCATAATTTGGTCATATTATGTCGAAAGAAATACACGGTCTATATTTAAAAATTCACCATACGGTGTTAAACGGGAAGAGTCATGTAGAGGAGATGATAATAAATATCATTTCGCAAAGATAAATGGTCATTTCGGCCAAACGGGTCAAAAGGTGTAGACAACACCTTTTGACTATATAGACTAATGATTCTTTTGTCGAGTCATACGCTTACAGGAATAGATATCTAATGGATATTCGCATCGTTCTTAATTAGCGAATATAAAGCAAGGTATTAAAATCGAGTCTATTTGTTGATCCGAGCCAGGTACGCATATTTATGTTGTAGCTAAAAGTGATATTTGGTCGAATATTTGGTGAGAGTCCTTCATTGTAAAAGAAGGACCAAAATCGACCAAAACGCCCTTGTAGGCTAAATTGAACAATCAACCCTTAGAGGTTGTTTGGAAACAGGTCTTATGATTAAACAAAAGTTTAAAACGAGTACGGGTAGTGAAAGATGTAATTCTTGGGCAAAAGACTCCATACAAGTCTTTGCCGTAAAATGATATTTCATAAGGTATAAATTCGGAACACATAGATATCTACTTTAAATCCAACACACATTTAGTTGTGATGGAAGAGTACTAGATAAGAGATGTAGGTTACATCGCTAGATTAGAATGAAAGCGAAATTGAGCTTAAAAAGTGCTTAAAATATCCTTAACGGGTCAAAATAAGCATGCTAGTGAAAATGGGTTTAATTTGTATAATAAACCTATGATTAAAACCCAATATGGTATATCACAATTATTGATGAAGTGTATGAAGTATAGGAATCAAATAAATACGTTTATTTGATAAAATGCTTAACCGGGTCAAAATTGGGTATAAAGGGTAATAAGCCGAAGACTTAAAAGTCCCAAATTTCGGTAGTCCAAATATTGGATTTTTACTCCATGTGATGGAGAATTAAATCACGATCGCATAGGAAAAAGAATCGGGTAAAACGGATGCAAAACGAGCAAGTTATGCGAGTTTTAGCATTTATGAATGTTAGCTGATCTGGGCGTCGTGCACGGTCGTGCGCTTGGTCGCATGGTCGTGCGTTTCCGAGTAAATCAATGCACTGGCCTGTGCACTGCCAGTGCCCCCAACGTTGTAGGAACTGCATGGCCGTGCGGTTGGATGCATGGCCGTGCGGTTGGATGCATGGCCGTGCGGTTGGGTGCATGGCCGTGCATCAGCTGCCAGTTCAGTAAAATGTGCAGAATTGTCCAAATCTGTCCCGTAACCGAAAAGGAGTCCCGAATCATATTCTAAACTTATTATAGAATGTTTATGGGATGCGATGAGCGTGTATGCAATTATATATGGAAAACTTGATGCAGGGGCCACCGTAAATTACGGTGTCCACCGTAATTTACGGTGGAGTTGAAAAATGCTACGGTGGATCCCTCCTGGTTTACGGTAGGGCCTGTAGTACCAGTGGCCACCGTAAATTACGGTGCCACCGTAATTTACGATGGAGGTCAGGTTGAGAATTTTGTTTGTTTGTGTTATCAATTGTTCCTCGAATTCGTTTAGACGCGTTTTAAGTCCTGTATGACTAAAGCATTTCATGTTTATGAAATGTAGGTACATTTTGGATGCCGGAAGACGATCAAGCATCATCGAGGAACCGAACACTATACAGATTCACGCTTCCGCACATTGTAAATCGATATTTTTAAAAGACGAATTTTGGTCATGTTAGGCGGTGTACTTGGAATTTGTGAAAGTTTTAATTAACTCGTATTTTCTAAGGATACTTAACGTTAACTACATGTTTATTTTCGTTAATAATACGAAAATCTTTAAAATAATAACTAGGATGTTACATGCGTACTCCTCTTATCATCCCATGGTTGCACGTTTTTTTTCGTCCGAGCCTCGGTTACTACTTTCTTTTTATGGTTGCGTGTGGTTTTGTTCTTTTGCGCCTTCTCTTCTACCGGTTGCGTCTCAGTTTGTGTATCCGGGACGAAGTCGGGCTCGCATAGTTGCGAGCCGAAGGCTTGAGACGACCTGAAACCTCCCATGTTGTGATTCGGGTTCCAATCGTATAGATTTGGGTCCCATGAGAGGGGTTGGTTCAATAGGTTCATGAAGTTGGATTGGTTTTGATTGTTGGGTCGAGTGGGAACCGGAGAAACGGGTTGGCTAGGATTGGTCGTTTGGTTCGTGTCCGCACTAGAACGCGGAGGAACAAAACCACGGTTATAGGGATACATGGTATATAAAACTAGACCTTTTTTATAAAATAAAGAGAGAGTGGATGGTAGTGGAGAGTATGGGTTTTTAAAAAGTGAGGTGGAAAGGTTATATTTATATAGAGATTTTTAGGAAGTGATTTTTTTTAATAATAAGACTGTTCAACGGTCAAATATTTTTGAAAGAAGCGAATTTATGGTGTGATTTTTTTCGTGAGATTCAAAATTGGTCGCATATGGCGCCCCCAATATCAGTGTTTCAAGGCGTCATGGGGTGCTATGAGGGTGGGTGGCACCATACCATTTACCACTGCGAAAGGACTTAGTAAAATCTAATTTGACCACTTGACCAATATAGGTCAATTATTACTTTTTGTCTTTTTGAGTTCCACTTAATCACACGACCATCGTTTGGCTTTTAAGTTGGGAGAGATCGAGATCGAGCTAGAGTTCAACTCATTTTAAACTCTATATCAAAACTCAAATTATTTTTTCAATTTCCAACTCGACTCGGGTTTGACTTATTTATTATCTTTCAATTATCTTAATTATATACATTTATAACTATACCTATTTTTGTAATCATAAATCTATTTATATAATATGTATTTATATTCATGATAATCATATATAATTATAGGGTAGAGTTTTGTTACAAAAGGGTGTTTTGTAAGAAAGCTAAGAAGTAATATCGACTATTAGATTGTAATTTTAAAAGGATATAATTATAGGGTAGAGTTTTGTTACAAAAGGGTGTTTTTTTAAGAAAGCTAAGAAATAATGTCGACTATTAGATTGTAATTTTAAAAGGATGAAATTGATTAGTGGCATTTTTTTTGTAAACTATGTTTTATTTTTGATTACTTACTTGATAGAATAGGGGTAAAAATGTAATTTCGACGTGTCTTAAATTTAGAAACACACATGCGATACACATGCCAGTTTTGTTAAAATGTATGGGTCGAACCACTAACAATGATTTCGGGAAACGGCAAACCAAACCGAGCAGGATGGCCGGCTTTACTGATTTTGAAATATAAATATAAAGGTTAAACGTCGAATCGATTCAAACGGCTTATTCCAAGTTCTAAACTGTTATGAACCCTTAAACTATCAAACCGCTAAGTCGAACATTTGGATCTCCAACCAAACAGCTTGCATTGGTTTGGATAATTTAATCGGTTTCAACAGTTTTTTTTTTTTTTTTTGAAAAGGAAAATTTTATAAACACAGCCGGCCTGACTCAAAAAAGCAGGACCGCGCTACCCAAGATTACAACATGTATAAAGGGGACTTACCACATTCGACCCAATCTAGATCTTTAAACTTTGACCTATTCTTAAACCAAAAAAAAACTATAATTTTTAACCATATTGACAATCTCCAGCCCATCACCTTTACCGCTCCTAAAAAACTTCTCGTTCCGAGCCTTCCAAATGAACCAACAAGTTGCAATAATAATACCACGAATGATATCCTTACCGGTGGCACCTCCATCCGAGCAATAATTTAGAAATAGATATTTTTGGATTCAAAAAATCAAACCATTAAGTTAGCAACAAATCAGTACTCAAGCTAAACATGAAATAGTGAATGTTTATACTGCATGTAAGCAATTTATAATCAAGCATAAGTGCATAACAATAAGAGTAAATTACAGAAATCGTCATTTATGTTGACACTAGATTACAAAGTGTGTCATTTGTTTTCAAAAAGTATAAAAAACATACTTGATGTTTCCAAATTACTGCACGTTATGTCCTTTAACCCTAACTCAATTAGTTTTTATGACAGGATAGATTGGTAATTTAATTAATTTATTTAAAATCTATTTAATAAATAAAACAAAAATAGAATTATAAAATATTAAAACTATATAAATAAAAAGATAAATCAGTCTCTCTCTCTTAACTCTTTGGTTCTTTGTTCACACCATAAACCACCACCACCCACCCTACCACCACTACCACCTACCCCCACCCACCATCATCGCCTTCCCCACAAACACCAGCACCTTCCCCCACCGACCATCACCACCTTCCCCCAAAACCACCACAGCACCGAGGAATGACCATATCTGAAGGTATGCTGCCTGAGAATTGATTGCTTGCAAGGAATAAGAACTTGAAACTTTCCATATGAGAGATTTCGACCGGCAATAAACTGTACAAATTGTTGTAACTCAAGTCAAGAGTTTAAACATTCTGCAACCGGAGTATCCCTGATGACAGTAACCTGCTGGTGTAATCGTTCGAATGCAGAAGTAGAGTCCTCACTTGTGTGAGTCGTCCGAAAATCTCCGGTATATCACCCCATATGGTTTCGGCTTAGATCCAAGAGCTTCAAGTTTTTCAAATCAAGTAACGAATGGAGAAGTTCGTTCGTAAGTGAGTTGTTGCCTAAAAACTACTTTTGAAGATTCGGAATCGATCCAAGTTCCCTGGGTATTTTGCCGAAAAAAAGTTTCCCCACAGGTTTAAGGTTGTTAAGTTCTTGCAGTTCAAAATCTCCTTCGGGATTTCTCCGGTGAGTTCGTTTTCCGACAGGTCTAGCATCTCTAAGAACATACCGATTTGTGGTGGTTTTGGGGGAAAGCGGTGATGGTCGGTGGGGGAAGGTGCTGGTGGTTGTAGGGGAAGGCGGTGATGGCGGTGGGGGTAGTTGGTGGTGGTGGTAGGTGGTAGTGGTGGTGGTAGGGTGGGTGGCGGTTTATGGTGTGAACAAAGAACCAAAGAGAGAGAGAGAGAGAGTTAAGAGAGAGAGACTCATTTATCTTTATATATATAGTTTTAACTAAGGTTATAGCCCGCGTGTATACGCGGTTTAACAAATGAATATTTAACGTATATTTCAAATACAAACCTACTATGGAAAGCGACGGTATCGCAACACAAACGAAAATAAAAAGTTTCTTCATAGAAATTTGAATGGAGTTAATTTTTGGGATAAAAGTTTACCTCTCGACCATCTCTACAACAATCCAATGAAGACCAACAGATGTGATTATATTGTTCTTAATAGCAAAACAACACAAAATCCAATGTAGCGCAAGATTTTAAGAAAGCTATTTTCACCAACAATTGAAACCATTGTTAAGTTACTAATATTAACTTTAGTCTGTTCTAAGCTTGCCAAATTTCTTGAAATTATTTAAACCTGCAAAAGTCAATGACATGTGTGAGATCTCAAGAATTAATATTATTTTACAATGGTTAAAAAGGCCATATTATTTTCTTGTTCAAAAGAAGTAGGTTCTTGGTTTGACCACCTAATTAGAATTAGGTTCTTGCACGACTTAATTAGAAATATATGCAAGTAAAATAAAAAAAAACGAATCAAGCTAGCTCGAGCGTAAAAAAAATAAGTCATGAGAATCGAGGTCTTTGCGCGACTTTTATAAATATACGCAAGTAAAATAATAAACAGAAAAATAACTGAATCAAGCATCTTGTTTTTTAAATGCGTGATGCGCTCGGATGCGTTTTGATCCCAAAAGCCAATGCGCAATGCGTGACATGACCACCTGTTATTTTTTAAAAGAAAGCCCCTTTATGGTGTCATACACATGTAAAGGGTCACCACTAAGCGCATCCCACATGTTTTACGGTGGGGGTAGTTGGTGGTGGTGGTAGGTGGTAGGGTGGGTGGCGGTTTATGGTGTGAACAAAGAACCAAAGAGAGAGAGAGAGAGTTAAGAGAGAGAGACTCATTTATCTTTATATATATAGTTTTAATATTTATAATTTTGTTTCTGGTTTATTTATTAAATAGATTTTAACTAATTGAGTAAAATTATCAATCTACCCTGATTTAACAATAAAAACTAATTGAGTTAGGGTTAAAGGACATAGCATACACTGATTTGCAAACATCAAGTACGTTTTTTGTACTTTTTAAAAATAGAGGATACACTTTGCAATCTAGTATTAACGTAAAGGATAATTTTTGTAATTTACTCTAACAATAATAGAAATTACAACCAAACAATTTTATTAACCCAGCAACAATCACATCCATATTACTATATAAACATAGCTCATATTCATGAAATCTTAAAAAAAATCAATATCTCTTTCTTTTGTTAAAAGCATGAAACTAACTCACCAAAGACGAAAATGATTCATTTGATATTATGGATGACTGGTTACGTAGTGACCGTTTCGTTTTTTAGCAAAATTCATCAAAAAAAGAAAATTTAGGGCTTGTTTGGCTAAGCTTATTTAACTCAAAAAGGATTTTTTTTGTTAAAAGAACTTATTGACTTATGACTTTTTGAAAATGAGTTTTTAAAAAAAGTGTTTGTATTAACTTATGGGGTGAGAAAGCCAATAAGTCAATAAATTGTTTTTTAAAAAGTGTTTGGCTTAACTTATTCATGTAAAATGACTAAAAAGGGTGGGAAAAGCCAATAAATCATAAGCAGCTTCAAAAAATCACTTCTTACTAACTTTTCCTCTCTATATAAAAAGTCATTTTAAAAAGTGATTATGAGTTTGACAAACACTTTTTTCTCCTTATTAACTTTTTGTAAAAGTTAATAAATTATAAGGAGTTGTTGGAAACCTTAGCCAAACACCCCCTTTTAACAATAATAAGTTTGTAGCAATACTACACAATAAAATCAACTAATCTTAGAAAAATAATTAAAAATCATAAAAAGGTTGAAATTTGGGATGGGCGAACTTTGGTCTTACCCAACCAGACTACCGGTCGGTCCAACTCTTAGGTCTATAACAAGGTGAAACCAGGAGAAAACCAAACAAAAGCAATGTGATTCTATTCAACGGGTTAAGAGTCGACCCATTATCACATTGTATACAATCTTAAAGGACAAGTTCGGTGGATTTTTCATCGGCTTTGCCTTTCAGCCCCTGTACTTTAACGATATTACAATTTTAGCCCTTTGATTTTGGTACCTTTAAAGTTTCATAAAATGACAAATTTAGTTCCAAAACCACAACCTCCTCTTTCAAACTTTGCCAGCACCAACCCTCTACTTTGGTTTTCCACCATCACCCCCTTAACTCTTACAAAGTTACGCCACCAACCCTCTTCTTTTATATTTCCACCAACACCTCTCATCTTTTACACATTTTTGCCACCATCCCTACACTTTTACACTGTCTTTTTTAGACTTTGCTTTTTTACCCCTTGCACTATTACTCCATTTTTACACCCGCCCAACTTTAAAAAAATTGCAATTATAACCTCTAGACTACAACTCCTGCTTTTCCAAATGTCAATGCATTGTGTTTTACGAAATGTTTTAGGCATTGTGTTTTACACTTTGTGTCTACCTTTGTATTTTACACTTTTTTTATAATTGTCTTTTACGCACTATGTTTTACGAATCGTGTTTTGTCTTACTATATGTTTCCACCCGTCGCGCGCCGCTACAACTCGAGGCGGCAAAATACTAGTAATCTATTATTGGCGAAGTGAAATTCTTATGTTCAGCGGCAACTCTGGTTTAAATCAAAATTAAGAGTAAATTGCCATTTTAGTCCCAGAGTTTTGTCCAAATTTGTCATTTTAATCCAAATAGTTTTTTTTTTTTTTGCCTCTGGGTCCCTGACTTTTCTCTTTTGTTGTCATTTTGATCACATACACTAACTCCATCCAAAAACTCCATCTTTAACCAGGGGTATTTTGGAGATTTTCATTTTAAATGTTTTCAATTGCCATTTTGATCCAATTCCAAAAAATCAAAAAATTCCAAAAAATCAAAAAAATTCCAAAAAATTCTAAAAAATAATAAAAATTCTAAAAGAATACAAAAAATCCGTTTCGGCGCGAACCGTTTCGAACCCGAATCGTTTCGAGCTGAACCGTTTCGACGCGAACCATTTCGACCCGTACCGTTTCGACCCTAACCGTTTCGAGCTGAGTCGTTTCGACACGAACCGTTTCAACCCGTACCGTTTCGACCCGAACCGTTTCAAGCTGAACCGTTTCGACGCGAACCGTTTTGACCAGTACCGTTTCGAGCTGAACCATTTCGACGCGAACCGTTTCGAGCTGAACCGTTTCGAACTGAACCGTTTCGAGCCGAACCATTTCAAGCTGAACCGTTTCGAACCGAACCGTTTCTAGCTGAACCGTTTCTAGCTAAACCGTTTCGAACCGAACCGTTTCGACTCGAACCGTTCCGACCCGTACCGTTTCGAGCTGAACCGTTTCGAGCCGAACCGTTTCGAGCTGAACCGTTTCGAACCGAACCGTTTCTAGCTTAACCGTTTCGAACCAAACCGTTTCGAGCTGAACCGTTTCGACGGTACAGGTTCAGCTCGAAACGGTTCGGGTTCGAAACGGTTCGCGCCGAAATGGATTTTTTGGATTTTTTAGAATTTTTTAGAATTTTTATGATTTTTTAGAATTTTTATTATTTTTTAGACTTTTTTGGAATTCTTTTGATTTTTTGGAACGGTTCAGCTCGAAACGGTTCAGCTTGAAACGGTTCGGTTCAAAACGGTACGGGTCGAAACGGTTCAGCTCGAAACGGTTCGGGTTCAAAACGGTTCAACTAGAAACGGTTCGGTTCGAAACGGTTCAGCTCAAAACGGTTCGGCTCGAAAGGTTCGCGTCGAAACAGCTCAGCTCGAAACGGTTCAACTCGAAACGGCTCAGCTCGAAACGGCTCAGCTCGAAACGGTTTGGGTTCGAAACGGTTCGCGCCAAAACGGATTTTTTGTATTTTTTTAGAATTTTTATGATTTTTTAGAATTTTTATTATTTTTTAGAATTTTTTGGAATTTTTTTGATTTTTTGAAATTTTTTTGGTTTTTTGGAATTGGATCAAAATGGCAATTGAAAACATTTAAAATGAAAATCCCCAAAATACCCCTGGTTAAAGATGGAGTTTTTGGATGGAGTTAGTGTATGTGATCAAAATGGCAACAAAAGGGAAAAGTCAGGGACCCAGAGGCAAAAAAAACTTATTTGGACTAAAATGGCAAATTTAGACAAAACTCAAATGGCAATTTACTCCAAAATTAAACATTTAAATAAAACAAGTGGTTGGGCTGAGATGATGGGCTGTACATACTTTCAGCTGTTGGGCTGAAATGAATTGATTATGGGTTTCTAAGAGATTCGGCATGCAATATTTGAATGATCAAGGGCTCCAGTAGTTCAGTGTAAACTCATAAAATGATAAGTCAAAACCGAAGTCATGATTGGTACACACGTAACACACACATAAGTTAATGTGTTAGTTTTAGGGACTGTTTGACAACTTCTGAATGGTTAAGTGTTGAATGAATAAGAGGTCTGAATCATTAAGTGCTGAATCGGTAAGAGGTCTGACCTACTAAGAGCTAGTATAATGCTTAACCATTTAGAGGCAAATGTCTGACCAATTCAGATTAGAGGTCTTAACCATTCAGATTCAGTATAATGCTTAACCATTCAGAGGCAAATGTCTGAACCATTCAGACATTTGCTTGCGAAACAAACAGTCTGAACCATTAAGTGTTGAACCATTAACTTGTCTGAACCATTAAAAGACTTATTAAGAGGTAAACAAACAGCCCCTTAATTTGTTTTGGTAGTTTATAGTATATTTTAAGTTGATTTCTAGATTAATTTCAATATTTTACAAAGACAACCCATAAAACATATAAAATTCAACTAATAAATTTTGGATGTTAGAACATTTACATTGGAACCTTTATAATTTATCATTTATAGTATAGAGGAAAAAAAATGAAGAACGCAACTAAAATACTACTAAATGGATTCTCTATAATAGAGAATAATATTTTATAGAAAACTAAAGTACACTTTTATATTTAGAGAATTATATAGTACATCTCTAAATTTTTTGAGTGCATAAGAAAGAGAAAAAAATAATAAAATAAGCGTTTGGGCATATGATAAAGATAGAGATAGAGAGTTGGATGTGAGAAGTTTTTAAAAAATAAACAAATTTTAAAGAAAAAAATGTTTTTTTTGGTTAAATATATAGATGAAGATGGAGACTCAAATGTTACAACTTTATTTTAATAGCCAATAAATATATTTTTTTAACAGCCAATAGAATCAATTAGGGGTGGCAATCGTGCCGGGTTGATGGGTTGGCGGGTTGATGGGTTACGGGTTGGCGGGTTGGTGGATTGAAATGCTCAACCCGAACCCGATCCATATTATTATTCGGGTCAAAGATTTCAACCCTAACCCGACCCATATTAATTCTGGTCAACCCGAACCCGACTCGTTTAACCCATATTTTTAAACGAGTGATATAAGTTGACGATTTATAAACGAGTTGTTCGGTTTTAAGCGGGTTATCGATAACATGTTTAATGATGAGTATGGGTATGATAAATAAATAATATAATGTGTCAAAATTAACATTATTATAACTAACCATGTAAATTAGAAACCGAAAAAACAAAAACAAAAATATAAAAGATTTTTTATCTAAATAGTTAAACGGTTAATGGGTCAACCCGTTTTTATAGGGGTCAACCCGAACCCGACCCATTTTTAATACGGGTCAACTCGAACCCGACCCATTTTTTTAAACGGGTCGTGTTAGTCGACCCAAACCTGTTTTTTTTTTCGTGTCGGGTTAACGGGTCGTGTCAAGAATTGCCGCCCCTAGAATCAATCACAAGCACTCTTGGGGCACTTACTGGACCAAACGGAGTACTCTGAGAGTAACCCGGATCCACCACCAATTCTGAGGAAAACCCGTTAACCCACCCGCCCGTAGACACGACGATGAAATTACCCAATAAATATTACATTAGTAAAGTATGGAATAGGTAAGATACAGACGAACCTTATATTTATTCGTAAGATTGTAAAAACTGCTTTTAGAGATATCTCAAATTTAAATTAAAGAGTAGACAAACAAACAAATTTACATGTAGTGTTTAAGGTAAAAACTGTTTTTAGGGGCTGTTTGGTAGCCTCTGAATGGTCATTAAGATGTTACCTCTTAATGGAATCATTAAGAATTTTACCAATGAGAAGGTAGAAGAATGTGACATGTGATGATTTACCATTCAGAGGTTAACTCATAACCATTCAGACTTGAGGTTACCTCTTATTCAATCAGAGGTTTTAAATCATTAAAAAGTAGCATCTGAATGGTCATTAATAGGTTACCAAACAGCCCCTAAGAGATCTCAAATTTAAGAGTAGACAAACAAACAAATTTACATGTAGTGTTGATACTTGAATACATAAATAAAGGGCTAGATTCATTTCTAAACAACCTAATTTTAGTGATCTAATCCTAACTTTTTATTATCAATACATAAGTGTAAATCAATGACCATGATTTGATGATAAAAAATACATTAGTGTATTTTACAATTTGATGATTTAAATCAATTTAATTCAGTTCATAAATTCACTAGTGTTCACCCTATAACCTCATCCAATAAATAAATATACAAAATATAAATTAAAATCTTATCTCAAAATACATATCATTATCAAAAAAAAAATCTTAACATCATATTTTCTCTTCCAAGGGCTTGTGGATAACTCGAATAAAAATGAGGCGACAAATAGCAACCAACGTGTCAATCAGAAAATATCCCAAACTTTCCCCTTTATTTCATCATATCATATCCATATAATTTCTTCAGATCTCACTTTCACCTTTCACTCACATCCTCCTGCCCTAATCCTACTGTCACCATCTTAATCCACCACCACCCAATCGGAAACTCAACCATGACATTTCCGGCGACAATCGCCGCCGCTACGCCGCTCAACCTCTCCTCCGTCAACACTCGCGTAACTCCTACGCTACCATGCGCCTGTTCTTGCGATTCATCGTCCCTTTTCACCGTCAAAAACCTCATCAAGCGGAGATCTGATCGGAGATTGAATCGGATTTCTCCGGTCAAATCAGCGGCATCGGATTCAACGGCGATTGCTGACAATCCAATTGTTGCATCTACATCTGAAGAGGATGAAATTCAGGCGAAAGTTGGAGCTAGGGTTAGGGTTACGGTGCCGTTGAAGGTTTATCATGTGCCGAAAGTACCGGAAGTTGATTTGAACGGGATGGAAGGTAAACTGAAGGAATACGTCGCCGTTTGGAAAGGTAAACATATTTCTGCTAATTTTCCCTATAAGATTGAGTTTTTTGAGAAGCTTGAAGGCCGCGGTGATGCTCCGGTGAAGTTCTTCGCGCATCTTAAGGAAGATGAGTTTGAATTTCTTGACTGATTTATGATTTTTGATTGAATATCTATTTGATATTTGATTATATATGTTCATACAGTATCCAATATACTAATATTATTAGTATAATAACTGGTTATCTTATAGTTGTATAATGTTTTTGCTTCTGGTGATATTATGATTGTATATACTTGCAGATTTTCTCCATTGTTGTTGTTTGTCAGTGTTTTTATTGATTTTGGTATAGTTTTTGAGTTTTGATAGGTTTGTATGAGCTCTCACATAACAGGTGCTAGATTGATAGCAAGTACATAGATTATGCCTGTGTGTTAGGTTGCATCAAGAAACTGAAACCTCGAAATGAATATGTAGACGGCTATCCTGAAGATTTCCTGTTTGTGCTGTTACTGCTACACAGTCTATTATCCACCATACTGAAAACCTGACGCCTTTAGTCATTTGCGTGCACAATTTAGGTTGTTATAAGATATGCATTTGGTCACTAGAAGTTCGCTAGTCATCTTCTATCATTCGTTATCAACCTGTCCGTCCGGCTGTCCCTTCACTTGCTAATCATGTTATTTAGATTTCTTGATCCGTTCTCAGAAATGAGTGATTAAAGGCCATTCAATACAGAATCAGTTTTAGGTTGTAACAAACGTTACAAACTGCAAGAACTCTATAAGCAATGTACATATTGCTTTATGTAACCGCACAACGGCCTCTATTTCCCACTCCTACTATATATGGCAAGCACTATATACAAATGGTTTTGCATTCTTACAGTTTTATAACTCAAAATTGGTTCTGTAATGAGCATTGATCTCTTAATTAATAATATGATGAGAACGGTGTGAATCACATAATGCATTTGTACCTGTTGATTTATATGTGATACGCATGATGGTTATGCAACCACCTCTGTTATACTCTTCCAGTACTTTTGATTGTCTTTTATATACTATGTACAAGTGCATTATGTGGTTTCTCAAAATATTATTGGTTTTTAAACGATGTGTCCTTCTATATATAATATATCTGGGAGGGTTAAATGCAGAACAACAAATAATGCAAATGTGTGAACTAATCTGAACCAGTCATATATCATTAAAATCAAATGAAAAGAGTATGATAATGATATCTCTCTATATATAACTAATTTGCCTACTTTCTTCTCTTTCTCTTCCGTGTAGCACTTTCGTACACATGTAGACCAGAGGATTATAGTGAATCTATACGTGTGTAGATTTTTATAATATATGAAACACAAAATTTTGTTTGCACGTGCATATTGAAGATTTCTCACTTAGATACCACATATCTTGTTAATTCAAACTTTAACTTGGTGTTACCGCTTAACTTTGATCCCTTTTATGTAATTAGCCAGAGGACATACAGGCTTAGTTCATCACTACAGGCTAAGGATAACTTTGGTATTTCAAATCTTTTAGTCCTTGAATCTGTCAAGCATTGTGTCACTAGTTCTGGGCGAAACTTAGTTTTAGCAGTTTTATCCTCAGTGCTTCAAGTACTGAGTTTCTACACTGCACCACTAGCCTAGTATTGATACATTTAACTTACTGATCCCCTTGAGATTGAATCCTGCCAGACTGTTATATTATTTGCAGTCTTAGAGCTAGATACCCGTTACCAACACCTTCGTGTATTGGTGTCTAATTAACTCTGATTCAGCTTCTTAATTTTTTTTGCAAGACTCTTGTTCAAAAGCTCTTTATTTTTCTGATGGATCTTTTGGCCCTCTTATTTGGTAACATGTCTGTACATCACATAACAAGCAACTTTCGTCCGTCAGGCTCAAGCACGTGCTCATTTATTAATTGGGTTCTAACATAGGCTCGAGTTAGGGCTGAGTTCATCGACTCAAGTCGGTTTATCAAATGAGCCCTGATTTAGGCCCAGGCTCGTTTAAACTCAGTTTGATTCCTGTTTTTAGCGATCTGGTCTCAAATATCTTACAAGCCGCTCTGCTCGTTTATAGTTATACCCCTACTTAAGAAAACATAAGTATACGTAAATAAGGTTATTTTACTTTCTTATCTCGTTTACAAAAAGGGAAATTTGGCGTTCTCTCTCTTGAAATGCTTTTTTATATCACGCATCTTGTTAAGTTTAAAAACTTGATATTTGTTCTTGAATATTCATTTCTTCCGAAGTACTCTTTACTCTTAACCTTATCATCCTATATATTTCTTTATCAAAACGGTTATTTTAGGTTAATTAACCGTTTTTTGCCTTTCTTATGAATTTTAGGTTTTTTTCTTTTACAGTTAACTGGTCTACCGGTTAATAACCGGTTTCTATACTAAATTTCTATAACCAGTTACTAACTGGAGGTTAAATTTCTTGGTTAATTAACCGGTTTTTTTTCCCACCTCTAGGGTGTTGAGACAACTTGGGCTTAATTAGCTCATTCTTACCATGTATTTCTGCAAGATACTTTTTCCATGACTCTTAACATGCAACCTACAGGTCACATAGCAACAACCTTAATGTTGCTTAAAGGTTCGCCCTTAGTTAAGCAAAAACACGTTGAAGAATTTATGAGATTAAGAAACATTGTTCTGGAACATTCTTAATCTTCTAGATGTTATTCAAAACTCCTGAGTAATCCAAAGAATCTTCAGTGTTAGTGTTGATTGCCTGGGAGTAACAGTCATCAAAATATCTCCTTTCTCCATGTCTGTTTCCTCAACCATATTAGGTGGTGGTCAAAATTGTGGTACCAACATTGAGGATTTTTAACTCTATTGGGGATTGTCATGGTGTCATACTGATATTGCCAAATCAGTAAAGATGACAATGGGATGTGTGTCGGTTATCCCAGTCCCATACCAGTTCATAAAATTATGTCTCATACACGGCCCAATACCCGTCGGTAAACATCGGGTGATTACCTGTCGAGTATCGTGTATACCCTTCAATTTGTCAAAAAACTTGTTGGGAATTTCAAACATATATTTTTCTTGCCAGTTTAGAGTTTATATAATGTTATAAAAAGTTAGAAATATCCAAATTATGTAAATTTTGATAATGATATAAATCTCAGAGATAAATTCATTCCTTAATAGAGTAAAAAATATGTAAATAATATTATTAAATACATAACTAAAATAGGTTTGTATTTCACATGATTGAAACCAGTAGAAATGAAACGTTACTAGACTACGGTAAAAGCAAAGTAAAAAAATAAACTTTTAGGGTATATGTTTCAGGTGTGTAGTTTGGGTAAACATGTACATGATTCCAGGTACCCTAGGTGTTTCAGGTT
This sequence comes from Helianthus annuus, assembly GCF_002127325.2. NCBI lineage: Eukaryota > Viridiplantae > Streptophyta > Magnoliopsida > Asterales > Asteraceae > Helianthus > Helianthus annuus. Next base: position 160,800,109 of record NC_035449.2, on the reverse strand, counting down.
TGTTCATCAGATTCAAATTCAATTGCCATTCTTCAAATCAGGGGTGTGTAGTTGCCTATATAATGAGAAAGGAGGAAGGGAAAACCGAAATATTATTTTTAACATTGCGTTTACGTTTACGTTTACATTTTGTTTATAATCATCCCGTCCTGTTGCGGAACACGAGTAGCACGTGCCGTCGTATCTCACGGTAACAAACAAGTTGAATCCCGCTAGTCAACTTTACCATCCTATATATTTCCTCATTAAAGTTGATAATAAAACTTATAACATAAAAATGGAACACTTTATAACTGTTGATTTGAGAACCATCTCGCATATATTACATAATCTATTAGATTTTCTATGTTACTCCACATATATGACATGATCTGTTAGATTTTTCACAATAATCCACGATAGATTTTTCACAATAATCCACAATATTTTTCACAATAATCCACTTAGTGGACCAATCCTTGCGGTCGGGTCGCACGGTTTTTTTGTAAAATCTCTTTTATTTGCCTATTGGACACCTCAACCTGCCCACTCGTTTGTGGGTGATATGGTGTAGCGATTCGGTGGTCTATGCCAAAACGTTTAAGCAATTTTCCAAATTGAAAGTTTTTGAAATGTGATCCCCCATCACTTATGATCACACGAGGGATTCCAAATCGCGAAAATATGTTTGTTTGGACAAATTTGCAAACAACTTTATGGTCGTTCGTCTTGGTGGCAATCGCTTCTATCCATTTCGAAACGTAATCCACAGCCACCAAGATATAATAATTTCCCAACGAGTTAGGGAATGGGCCCATGAAGTCGATTCCCCAAACGTCAAAGATATCAACCACAAGGATCGGCTGCATGGGCATCTCATTCCGTTTTGAGATACTCCCTAATTGTTGATATCTAACACAATTCTTTGCAAATTCAGCTGCATCCTTGAAAATTGTAGGCCAATATAGCCCACACGCAAGCACTTTATGCCCGGTTTTCTGTCCGCTGAAATGTCCACCACACGCCGATGCGTGCAACAACTCCAACACACACTTTATCTCCTCATCCGGAATGCAACGTCGGATTATCTGATCAGCTCCAACTTTAAAAAGATCCGGCTCGTCCCAAATGTACGTCTTCGCTTGAGCTATGAACTGTTGCTTCTTCTTTTTCGGCCAAAACTCCGGAATGTCACCTGTAACAGCAAAATTAGCGAAATTAGCAAACCACGGTTTAGTTGAAACAGATAATATATGTTCATCAGGAAACGTTTCATTGATTTCAACATCCGGTGCATCTATCTCATGCACCACCCGTGATAGATGGTCTGCTACGACGTTCTCACTACCCTTCTTGTCTCGAATTTCAAGGTCAAATTCCTGCAACAACAAAATCCATCGGATTAACCTTGGTTTAGCGTCCTTCTTCTCCATGAGGTACCTGACAGCACTATGATCAGAATAGATAACAACTTTGCTACCCCACAAATAAGACCTAAACTTATCTAATGCATAAACAACCGCAAGCAACTCTTTCTCAGTAGTGGTGTAGTTTAACTGAGCATCCGAAAGAGTTTTGCTTGCATAATAAATAGCCACGGGTTTCTTGTCAACCCGTTGTCCCAACACTGCCCCCACCGCATAGTCGCTCGCGTCACACATTATTTCAAAAGGGAGCGACCAATCCGGTGATTGTAAAATGGGGGCTTCGATCAATTGTTGTTTTAAGTTGTTAAAAGCTTTTAAACACTTTTCATCGAACACAAATGGGACATCTTTTAACAAAAGGTTACATAGCGGTTTTGTGATAACAGAAAATCCTTTAATGAACCGTCTATAAAATCCGGCGTGTCCTAGAAAGGAACGGACGCCCTTAACATTGGTAGGAGGCGGTAAAGTAGAAATAACCTGAATTTTCGCGTGATCTACCTCAATCCCCCTACTTGAAATCACGTGTCCCAACACGATCCCCTCTTGAACCATAAAATGGCTCTTTTCCCAGCTTAACACCAAGTTAGACTCGACACATCTTTTTAACACTTTTGTTAATTGGTCTAAACACAAATCGAAAGACGTACCGAAAATGGAGAAATCATCCATAAAGATCTCTAGAGAATCCCCGACCATATCTGAAAAGATACTCATCATGCACCTTTGGAAGGTGGCCGGAGCGTTACATAATCCAAATGGCATTCGCCTAAATGCGAAGGTGCCATAAGGACACGTAAACGTGGTTTTCTGTTGATCCTCTGGATGGATCGCAACCTGATTATAACCCGAGTAACCGTCTAAGAAACAATAAAATTTCTGACCTGCGAGTTTCTCTACGATTTGGTCTATGAAAGGCAAGGGGAAATGGTCCTTTGAAGTTGCAGCATTCAACTTCCGGTAGTCAATGCAAATCCGCCACCCGGTTACCGGTCGAGTGGCAATCTGTTCGCCATCTTCACCTTTAACAACTTGTATCCCTGCCTTCTTTGGTACCGTTTGAGTAGGGCTGACCCACGTGCTATCAGAAATAGGATATATTATACCTGCATCCAGCCACTTTAGTACCTCTTTCTTCACCACTTCCCGCATATTCGGGTTCAGACGTCGCTGCGCTTCCCTCGCCGGTTTTGCACCTTCTTCGGTGATTATCCGGTGCATCACTATAGATGGACTAATCCCCTTTAAATGTCACACCCCAACCGATGGCGGAATCATCGGGGCGCGGCACTGAGCGAAACAGATTGTTCAGAAGTTTCCACAACAACTATCATACAATTCAGTTATATAACACGTCCCATACCGTGTCCCAAATAATAACAAGTTATCATAGAAATCAACCAAACAATATGGGAACTGTTCCGACAACTCAAATTCTTAATTATTACAGACCGAATGTAAATATTGTTTTTAGACTTCTAGACGGCTAACTATAGATCTTACTGACTACAGGTGCCAGTACAAGATCTACAGATAATTATGCTCCTGGAGCAGGTACGTGGACACTGTCCTAAGGTCATAGGCTCCTAGAAGCTTATTATTGCCTCACTTCCCTAGCACGCTAGTAGCTTAAACACCTGTCACATACGTTAAAATAAAAGTCAATACATATAATGTAAAGGTGAGTACACAAGTTTGATATAGCATATAGAGTTCGAATAGTTTACGCATAACCAAGCACGTACACAAGGGCAAACGATGCATGTAAATTATCAACATGGGACCATCGATACCAACGACTTCGAGTTGACTGTCCGAGACAGTTCGCAATACATGATTACCACCGTAATCCATGCAAGTAATTGTCCTTAGCAACCCCCGTGTGAACGGGTGCTGAGTCCAAACTATAGTACTACGTTGCTAAAGCAGGCAGATAGCACTCCACGTGTAAACATAATAAACAGCAATCATTTAGACAAGTAATACATGCAAGTAGGTTAGCGTTCAAATAGTTTGTGTTGTTTGTGATTTCGATAGTTTACGTATGTAACACCCAAAAGTGCTGAAAGCAAAAAGGGATCGAGTATACTCACAGTGGTTTGATGTGGATTGAAGGGAGCACTGAGAATAGGTTAGCCTGAATAGTTCGATAACACAACGATGAGTAACGCGGAAAAAAAGTAAACAATGTACTTGGATCGAGTAGGCCATTCGATCGGACAGCAGTTCGATCGAGTGGGCTGTTCGATTGGTTTGAAAGTCCGTTCGAACATCCATTCGATCGGCCGGCTGGCTCGATCGGCTGGTTCCTTCAAGTGGATTGTTTCTTCCTTTGATGTGAAGGATGTGTTTGTGTATGATGGTTTGTACTACCTTTCAGGTTGGCCGATCGAACAGCTGTTCGATCGGTTAGCCCAACCGATCGGTTAGCATTGCATTGTTTTCAAATATGTCACTCGATCGGTTGGCATGTTCGATCGGGTGACATTCCAATGTTTCGAAAAGTCTAAGTGTTTTGAAGTATAGTATCTCATGATTCGAGCAGTAATGATTACAATCGAGTGGCGTAGTCGATCGAACAGTACCTCGTCAATATTACACTTCATGAGTTTGTGGGACTAAGTGCTAGTCGATCGGTTAGCCTAGTCGATCGGCTGGCATAGTCGTTCGGTTGGGCTGTTCGATCGAACAGCCTAGCCGTTCGGCCAGCTTCTCGATTCGGTTAACCTTTCACTTAACACTTGGTTATTCCCGTTGATTGTTGATGTTTTAGAGATATTTTGGCTACGAGTTGAACCACAAAACTGAAGTCCCCACTTAGCCTACTGACTCGAGCAGGAATCACCCAAACCCGGTCAGAGACGGTTTGGAACCCAAGTTTAACGTTTAACCCGAAATCGGTATATCTCTCGGTAGAACCCGAATCTTGAACCATGTGTTTGTTTAGATTGATTTATAAATCGGTTCAAGTCTCGTTTTCACCTTTTTGAGTGTAAAAGAGTTGAAAGATAGATGAAAACCCATCTTCCAATCCTTTTCCACCGTGGAATGTTAAGATCTTTGGTAGATTTCAAGTTATTTATGTGGAAATCGGTTAGATCTAGCTTATTCATGGTTGAATGAAGTCAAGAACATGAAGTTCTTGATGAACACCAAGAACACCATGATGACATCACTCAAGAACACCTAGATCTTGGTGATTTCATGGATGAAATCCAAGTTTTGAAAGATAGAAAGATGGAGAATCGATTAATGAACAAAAACGTACAAGGATTAGAGCGAAATACTTACCGGTTTGAGAGAAATCTGAGATTTAGTGAGAAGAAGAGGCTGGTCGGTCAGAGCTTTTCCAAAAGTGGAAAGTTTGACAAGGACAACCCTATTTATAGGCTTCCAAAAGAGGAAAGGGTTAGCTGATCGAACAGCATCCCTGATCGAGCAGCTGCCCGATCGAACAGCCTGTTCGATCGGCTAGCCTGTTCGATCAGGTTTCCCTGTTCGATCGGCTAGCCTGTTCGATCAGGTTGCCCTGTTCGATCGGCTAGCCTGGTTTTGAGTGTTTCGCGACGATTTTCGATATTTCGAGTTCGATGAACGATGATTTGAGGATGACAGAATTCCTAATCAAATTACTTTTAGTCCCAACTACTATATCTAACATACAAGCATCCTTACACCACGATTTGGATTCGATTTCGATTGAGTTTGATTCACCTTTGAGTCTTGATTGATTTTGATTGATTCACCACACACTTTAACATAAAAATAAACATGCACAAGTAACACGTAAGGCACACACACACGTATAAAAGCATTAAAAATCCCCACACTTGAGTTTGATGATTGATTCGATTAGCTTGATTATTGATTGACTAGCTTTATTGCATTGTTACTTCCTATCATTCACAGTCGGTCGTTGATTCACAGTTCGATTATCGGTCGATTAGTTTGATTATACAACACTTACTCCAAATAATACGAAAATCAAAATGAAACTAAAATGAAATTAATCTTTATTAATCTTTAATTCCAATAACAGTCAACACTTGACTTTGACTTTGACTTTTGGAAAACACGGGGTGTTACAGTCTCCCCTCCTTTAGGGAATTTCGTCCCGAAATTAGGCCGAGAACCGTACATCGCCGTGTGATTTTACCAATTTGCTGCTTCAGATCTACCTGAACAACTGCGGGTACTTGGCCTTCATGTCACTTTCGAGTTCCCAAGTGAACTCCGCGCCTCGTTTGCCTTCCCATCGTACTTTTACAATAGGAATGCGAGAGCGTCTGAGTTGCTTGGTCTGTCGGTCCATGATTTCGACAGGCTTTTCCACGAAGTGTAGCGTCTCATTGACCTGAAGATCGTCGAGTGGTATTATTGCGTCGTGGTCGGCTACGCATTTTCGAAGGTTTGAAATATGGAAAGTCGGGTGGACATTGCTGAGTTCCTCCGGTAATTCGAGTTTGTAGGCAACTTTACCGATCCTTTCCAGAATCTTAAAAGGTCCAACAAATCGAGGCGCAAGTTTCCCTCTTTTGCCGAATCGGACTACTCCCTTCCAAGGCGATACCTTTAGGAGCACGTAGTCGCCAACTGCAAATTCGCGGGGCCTGCGTCGTTTATCGGCGTACATCTTTTGTCTGTCCCGGGCCTTTACCAAATTTTCCCTTATCTGGTGGATCTTGTCAGTCGTTTCTTGCAGAATCTCGGGCCCAGTCAATTGTGAATGACCGACCTCGTGCCATACAATAGGCGAGCGACATCTCCTACCATACAAGGCTTCGAAAGGTGCCATTTCGATGCTGGAGTGATAGCTATTATTGTACGAAAATTCGACCAATGGTAGGTGTTTGCTCCAACTACCACCAAAATCGATAACACACGCACGGAGCATGTCTTCAATAGTACGAATCGTTCTTTCAGTCTGCCCGTCGGTCTGCGGGTGGAATGCGGTACTCAAATTCAGCGTCGTACCCAGAGCTGCTTGAAAAGTTTCCCACAATCTCGATGTAAACCGAGCATCGCGATCAGAAATGATGTCTCGAGGCGTACCATGATTCTTAATGATCTCGTCGGTGTAGATTTGGGCTAGTTTGGCCACCTTATAGTCTTCTCGTATCGGCAGAAAGTGGGCTGATTTGGTTAGACGGTCGACTATAACCCAAATACTGTCGTGACCTGATGGCGTGGTCGGAAGCTTAGTTATGAAATCCATAGCTATGCTTTCCCACTTCCATACGGGTATCGGCGGTTGTTCGAGTAAGCCTGAAGGTCTTTGGTGTTCAGCCTTGACTCTTGCACAAGTTAAACAGCTACCAACATATAGAGCAATATCCCTTTTCATCCCAGGCCACCAGTACTTGTAGCGAAGGTCCTGGTACATTTTGTCCGCACCGGGATGAATGGAATATCGGGATTTGTGGGCTTCGTTCATGATGATCTTTCGCAAATCTGTCCTCCTCGGAACCCAGATTCGGTCCAGATAATAGAATATCCCGTTGGCTTTGCTCACGAGCTGAGTTCCATCGTGATAGATTCGTTCTTTCTTCAACGTACGCTCGTTAAAGCAAGCGTGTTGTGCTTCGCGGATGAGAGCTTCGAGGTTATACTGAGCCTGGATGTTTCGAACACCTATCACGTAATTCTTTCTGCTGAGAGCGTCTGCAACTACATTCGCCTTGCCTGGGTGATAACGGATCTCACAGTCGTAATCGTTGAGAAGTTCTACCCATCGGCGTTGACGCATATTGAGTTCTCTCTGGTTAAAGATATGTTGTAGGCTCTTGTGATCGGTGAAGATCGTACACTTTGTACCATACAGGTAGTGTCGCCAAATCTTTAAGGCAAAGACAACTGCGCCTAGCTCGAGGTCATGGGTTGTATAGTTCTTCTCGTGGATTTTGAGCTGTCGAGATGCGTAAGCTATAACCTTGTCTCGTTGCATGAGAACACAGCCAAGTCCAAGGTTTGAAGCATCACAATAGACAACGAAGTCATCGCTTCCGTCCGGCAGTGTAAGAACTGGTGCATGGCACAGCATGTGTTTGAGGGTTTGGAAAGCAGTCTCCTGCGCGGTTCCCCACACAAAAGGCTTGTCTTTATGAGTAAGGGAGGTAAGCGGTACAGCAATCTTTGAGAATCCTTCGATGAATCGCCGGTAGTAACCAGCTAATCCGAGAAAAGAGCGAACTTCTGACGGATTCTTTGGCGTAACCCATCCCTTGACTGCCTCAATCTTTGCAGGATCAACGTGTATACCCCGACTATTCACAATGTGACCCAGAAATTGAACCTCCTCCAACCAGAACTCACACTTGGAGAATTTGGCGTAGAGTTGGTTTCCCTGAAGCAACTCGAGAACCAATCGCAAATGCTGCGCGTGTTCGGCCCTCGATCTGGAATAGATCAGGACATCGTCGATAAATACAATGACAAAACGGTCTAAGAACGGTTTACACACACGATTCATCAGATCCATGAATACCGCGGGTGCGTTGGTCAAACCAAAAGGCATGACAACAAACTCGTAGTGGCCGTATCGGGTTCGAAAAGCGGTTTTGGGTATGTCTTCCTCTTGAATCCGCAACTGATGGTAGCCTGAACGTAGATCAATCTTGGAGAAACACTGAGCACCTTGTAGTTGGTCAAACAGATCATCGATTCTTGGTAAGGGGTATCGGTTTTTGATGGTCAGCTTGTTCAATTCCCGGTAATCGATGCACATCCGGAACGACCCGTCCTTCTTTTTGACGAAAAGGACTGGTGCACCCCATGGAGAAGTGCTCGGGCGAATGAAGCCTTTTTCAAGTAACTCTTGGAGTTGGTTTGAGAGTTCTCGCATCTCAGATGGAGCGAGTCGATACGGAGCTTTGGCCACTGGGTTGGCTCCTGGAATCAGGTCGATTCGAAAGTCGATATCACGACTAGGAGGTAATCCAGGAAGATCATCAGGGAACACCTGAGGAAATTCTCGGACAACAGGAACATCCTTGACTTCAACTTTCTTTTTCTTGTCCGTCTCTGCTACAACAATGTTGGCCAAGAAGGCTCGATATTCCTTGCGGAGATATTTGCGAGCTTGAAGACAGGACATGAGCTTGAGATCTTTTGCAGTAGTTTCACCATAAACACATAGAATATCACCACTAGCTAGCACAAAACGAATCATCTTATCGAAACACACAACTTCAGCACGGTTTTCACGAAGAAAGTCCATGCCTACTATGACATCGAAACTTCCGAGCTGCATCGGAATGAGATTAATCGGGAATATATGATTGTTGAGCTCGAGAGTACAATCACGGAGCACAGAATTGACAGCAATGGTTCTTCCGGTAGCGACTTCTACTTCGAAGGGTGTCGAAAGATAAGAGCGCTTACGTCTAAGAAGCTTCTCAAATTCAAATGACACAAAGCAGTTATCGGCTCCAGTATCAAACAAACATGATGCATATATACCATTCACAAGGAACGTACCATTGACCACGTTGTTATCAGCTTGAGCCTGGCGTGCGTTGATGTTGAAAGTTCGGGCGTGAGCGGCTTGTTGTTGAGGCTGTTGTTGTTGTTGCTGGGGTTGTTGAGCTTCTTGTTTCACCACCCTGTTCGGGCACCGGTTTGCGAAGTGGTTAGGGTCACCACATGCAAAGCAGGTCCGAACATTGTTTGCCGGGGCCTGTGCAGCTTGAGGAGCTTGAGGAGCAGGTAGCAGGGCTTGGTTAACAGCAGCCTGAGCTTGCGTTTGACGAGGACCATAGCGGCAGTTTGCAGTGAAATGCCCGTAAACGTTGCAGTGGACACAGAAACGGCAGGCCACACCCACCGGATGATGATAAGAACATGTAGCACAGAGTGGGTGGGGGCCGGTGTACGCACGCTTCGCTGGCGGCGCATTGATCACTGGCGCTGAACGCTGTGGCTGTTGCTGCTGGGCTGGTACAGACTGTAGTGGAGCAGCAGTGGTTGCGGCAGCGCAACTTTTGTTCTTCTTTCTTCTTCTCGAAGACTTGGAGGCTTGAGTGGTGGTGTTGTCGGTTGATGCGGCGGTGACTTGATGCAGGGGCTTGACTTGCTTATCCCAGAAACCAGCCTTCACCCGCTTGTCATTAATCTCAGCGGCGAGCAGGTAGGTCTCCTCAATCGTTGCGGGCTTTGAAGCTAGGACAAAATCTGCGACACAATCCGGAAGAGCACGGATGTATTTCTTGATGGTCATGTCGGGAGTCTTGACCTGGTCTGGACAGATGATGCTTAACTGCTTGAAGCGAGCAGTGAGACCGGCGTTGTCACCCTTGTCTTGTTTAATGCCCCAGAATTCATCCTCCAACTTATGACGCTCATGGGAGGGACAGTATTCTTCGATCATGATTTCCTTCAGCTTCTTCCATGACAGAGCATAGGCTGCGTCGTTTCCGCGCTTGTTTCTTTCAGCAGTCCACCAGTCCAAAGCACGGGACTGGAAGACGCCAGTAGCATTGAGAGTCCGGAGATTATCTGGGCATCCACTTTGACGAAAGGTGACTTCTATCGAGTCAAACCAGTGAAACATAGCCGTTGGACCATCCTCGCCGGTGAACTCTTTTGGCCCACATGCCTTAAATTGCTTGAAGCTAAAAGCAGTCTTGCTGGATTCTTTCGGAGCATCAGCTTGTGACATCTCAGATGATTTGCTGGCGTTCTCATAAACCTCACTCACGGCCTTCGCCACGGTCTTAGAGATGATAGCAGCCAGACGTCGATCTCTTTTCTCCTGGCGGGTAAGACGCGAGCGTGATCTAGGTTGTCCAGATGACGACATGGTCTGCAATAGACATCGTCACAGGCTCAACACAACGAATTCGAGTCTCACACGTTCTTAGATCTCTAAAGCTTAGAATCACGTCGCATCTCTCGTCACGTAACACATATAATCACATAAGCACATAATCATAGAGGCACATAAGCACAGAAGCAATTAGAGCACATAAGCAATTAAGCAAATAGGGCACTTAATTTCCTAACACGTACGCATTTTTATCACAGAGGCGGTCAGAAAACAGAAACCTATAACCACAAGTCGAGTGTCGTTCGTTTTGCGTATCGGATAGCATCACATTGTATCGTCTAACTTAGTCGTATAGCGTAGCATAGCACACTGGTTTCGTTTAGATCACATCAACAGGGATTTGAATCGAGATAGGATAGCAACAAGGTCACACAGATTGATAACAAATGGAGTAACCAACAAATCTTAAAACACGTAAACAGGTAAATCATATAAATTCAACAAAACAACACTCAAAATCGGAAAATGGATTGTCTGCGGCTACTAGACTTTGACTAACCATGGCAATTTAACTATTCACAGTTGACTTGTCGTCACTTTCGACTCTAGGGGACATGTTTCTGCCTCGATTCTTGGGCATTATGCATGCGCATTCTAGGCCATACTCGTGAGTTCAGGTCGTTGGAGTCCGTCAATTGCCTTGGCGAGATAAAATAGAGTCGGAATAACTGCCAAGGTTAGGGTTTCACCCCTAGCTCAGAAATTTCTTCCTTGTTTTAAGAAAATTTAGAGGAAAGTTTTCATCAAATTATGGGTTTCAGCCCTGATTTGGTATAATTTTCCCCCGTTTGTTGATAGAAAATTGCACAAAATAATTGGCAAAAATTTGTAATTTAGGCAGGAATTTGCGGGTTTCACTCCTAATCCCGTCCAAATTACAAAATTTGGCTCGGAGTTCGGATGGAATGATAGAATAGAAGGAAACAACATAAAATAAACACATAAACTTGGTCTCTTGGTTCCTAACTATAGTCTAGGTCTCTAAGACAGCGATCCGGACTAGATCGTGTCTAACCTAATTCCCTATAGTTATGGCTCTGATACCAATCTGTCACACCCCAACCGATGGCGGAATCATCGGGGCGCGGCACTGAGCGAAACAGATTGTTCAGAAGTTTCCACAACAACTATCATACAATTCAGTTATATAACACGTCCCATACCGTGTCCCAAATAATAACAAGTTATCATAGAAATCAACCAAACAATATGGGAACTGTTCCGACAACTCAAATTCTTAATTATTACAGACCGAATGTAAATATTGTTTTTAGACTTCTAGACGGCTAACTATAGATCTTACTGACTACAGGTGCCAGTACAAGATCTACAGATAATTATGCTCCTGGAGCAGGTACGTGGACACTGTCCTAAGGTCATAGGCTCCTAGAAGCTTATTATTGCCTCACTTCCCTAGCACGCTAGTAGCTTAAACACCTGTCACATACGTTAAAATAAAAGTCAATACATATAATGTAAAGGTGAGTACACAAGTTTGATATAGCATATAGAGTTCGAATAGTTTACGCATAACCAAGCACGTACACAAGGGCAAACGATGCATGTAAATTATCAACATGGGACCATCGATACCAACGACTTCGAGTTGACTGTCCGAGACAGTTCGCAATACATGATTACCACCGTAATCCATGCAAGTAATTGTCCTTAGCAACCCCCGTGTGAACGGGTGCTGAGTCCAAACTATAGTACTACGTTGCTAAAGCAGGCAGATAGCACTCCACGTGTAAACATAATAAACAGCAATCATTTAGACAAGTAATACATGCAAGTAGGTTAGCGTTCAAATAGTTTGTGTTGTTTGTGATTTCGATAGTTTACGTATGTAACACCCAAAAGTGCTGAAAGCAAAAAGGGATCGAGTATACTCACAGTGGTTTGATGTGGATTGAAGGGAGCACTGAGAATAGGTTAGCCTGAATAGTTCGATAACACAACGATGAGTAACGCGGAAAAAAAGTAAACAATGTACTTGGATCGAGTAGGCCATTCGATCGGACAGCAGTTCGATCGAGTGGGCTGTTCGATTGGTTTGAAAGTCCGTTCGAACATCCATTCGATCGGCCGGCTGGCTCGATCGGCTGGTTCCTTCAAGTGGATTGTTTCTTCCTTTGATGTGAAGGATGTGTTTGTGTATGATGGTTTGTACTACCTTTCAGGTTGGCCGATCGAACAGCTGTTCGATCGGTTAGCCCAACCGATCGGTTAGCATTGCATTGTTTTCAAATATGTCACTCGATCGGTTGGCATGTTCGATCGGGTGACATTCCAATGTTTCGAAAAGTCTAAGTGTTTTGAAGTATAGTATCTCATGATTCGAGCAGTAATGATTACAATCGAGTGGCGTAGTCGATCGAACAGTACCTCGTCAATATTACACTTCATGAGTTTGTGGGACTAAGTGCTAGTCGATCGGTTAGCCTAGTCGATCGGCTGGCATAGTCGTTCGGTTGGGCTGTTCGATCGAACAGCCTAGCCGTTCGGCCAGCTTCTCGATTCGGTTAACCTTTCACTTAACACTTGGTTATTCCCGTTGATTGTTGATGTTTTAGAGATATTTTGGCTACGAGTTGAACCACAAAACTGAAGTCCCCACTTAGCCTACTGACTCGAGCAGGAATCACCCAAACCCGGTCAGAGACGGTTTGGAACCCAAGTTTAACGTTTAACCCGAAATCGGTATATCTCTCGGTAGAACCCGAATCTTGAACCATGTGTTTGTTTAGATTGATTTATAAATCGGTTCAAGTCTCGTTTTCACCTTTTTGAGTGTAAAAGAGTTGAAAGATAGATGAAAACCCATCTTCCAATCCTTTTCCACCGTGGAATGTTAAGATCTTTGGTAGATTTCAAGTTATTTATGTGGAAATCGGTTAGATCTAGCTTATTCATGGTTGAATGAAGTCAAGAACATGAAGTTCTTGATGAACACCAAGAACACCATGATGACATCACTCAAGAACACCTAGATCTTGGTGATTTCATGGATGAAATCCAAGTTTTGAAAGATAGAAAGATGGAGAATCGATTAATGAACAAAAACGTACAAGGATTAGAGCGAAATACTTACCGGTTTGAGAGAAATCTGAGATTTAGTGAGAAGAAGAGGCTGGTCGGTCAGAGCTTTTCCAAAAGTGGAAAGTTTGACAAGGACAGCCCTATTTATAGGCTTCCAAAAGAGGAAAGGGTTAGCTGATCGAACAGCATCCCTGATCGAGCAGCTGCCCGATCGAACAGCCTGTTCGATCGGCTAGCCTGTTCGATCAGGTTTCCCTGTTCGATCGGCTAGCCTGTTCGATCAGGTTGCCCTGTTCGATCGGCTAGCCTGGTTTTGAGTGTTTCGCGACGATTTTCGATATTTCGAGTTCGATGAACGATGATTTGAGGATGACAGAATTCCTAATCAAATTACTTTTAGTCCCAACTACTATATCTAACATACAAGCATCCTTACACCACGATTTGGATTCGATTTCGATTGAGTTTGATTCACCTTTGAGTCTTGATTGATTTTGATTGATTCACCACACACTTTAACATAAAAATAAACATGCACAAGTAACACGTAAGGCACACACACACGTATAAAAGCATTAAAAATCCCCACACTTGAGTTTGATGATTGATTCGATTAGCTTGATTATTGATTGACTAGCTTTATTGCATTGTTACTTCCTATCATTCACAGTCGGTCGTTGATTCACAGTTCGATTATCGGTCGATTAGTTTGATTATACAACACTTACTCCAAATAATACGAAAATCAAAATGAAACTAAAATGAAATTAATCTTTATTAATCTTTAATTCCAATAACAGTCAACACTTGACTTTGACTTTGACTTTTGGAAAACACGGGGTGTTACATTAAATCTGCAATCGTCCATCCAATCGCTGCCCTATACTCCACTAGCACCCTCATCAAAGCCTTTTCTTGAGCTTTTGTTAAATTTGATGCAATGATCACCGGAAGGGTGTCATTGTCTCCCACGAAGGCATACTTAAGGTGTTTCGGCAGCTCCTTCAGCTCTACTTGTGGAGGTGATTCCAATGATGGCTTTAAATGTGTATCGATGTGCTCGGGCAGACTTTCCACTTGATGAGTCCAAGTGGGTCTCCCGTCTTTAATTGCCATCACCTCCAATTCCTTTTCAGCTTCATTCAAGCATTCCGATAATTCAGCCTGTTCCCTGTCACAAATAACACACGTCTCTGTTGTGTTTTCCCCATTTTCATGAGGATGACACTCGTCAATGATGTCTGCCATAAAGCATTCATCACTAACCAGAGAATCAGATGCACGGGAAAACACATTTAATTGAACTTTCCTATTACCAAAGGTCATGTCAACTGTTCCATTTCTGCAATCAATTAAAGCGTTAGCAGTTGCAAAAAATGGTCTACCAAGTATGACATTAGGTTGTTTAGTTTTATCAATTGAGACATAGTCTAAAACCAAGAAGTCAACTGGGTAGTAAAAGTCCTCTACTTTGACAATGACATCACACACGATTCCCCGGGGTAATTTCAAAGTCAAGTCGGCCAACACTACTGTGGTGTCGGCTCTCTGTAACGGTCCGAAATCGTATTGATCATAAAGACTCCCCGGGAGAATACTCACACTCGCTCCCAAATCCAGCAGTGCCCGGCTCATTTTAAAGTCACCCACTTGAATGGGTATTAACGGAGCACCTGGATCTCGGAGTTTAGGAGGAATGGCACCCGACAAAACGGCACTAACATTTTCGGTTAAATCGATTTTCTTTGGAAATTTGTTTTGCCGCTTTTGGGTGCACATGTCCTTCAAATACCTCGCGTAAGCCGGAACCTGTTTTATCGCATCTAACAACGGGATATTGATTTTTACTTGCTTAAAAACTTCCCACATCTCTTCCTGTTGTGGGCCTCTTTTAGTAGTTTTAGTTCCTGGTTCTACCAAAGCTTGAGGGAACGGGTTGGTTTTAACTCCCGCGCCCTTTTCCGTAGCCTTGGTTGACGCGTTTTCTAATACCCTATCATTCGTTTCTTGAGAAGTCGTTTTATTAACTTTCATAGGGCTGACAGGTTCAGGCTCATGTTCCTCTTCCTCATTTTCATCCCAATCCTCCACCACACCATCAACAAATTGTGGTGGAGCGCCAACCTTATTATCATACACTTTACCAGAACGAAGTACACTTACCTGGTTTACACGTGCATTCTTGGTAGCTGAACTACTGCTTTGATGTTGCGGGTTGACCGTGGTGGTACTTGGCAATTTTCCGGGGTCTCTTCTCAACTGGGCTATATCCTCTGCTAATTGCCCCAATTGCTTCTGCATTGCTGTAGAAGTCTTATCTCTCACCTCATTTTCCTTCTGAATATCTTTCATGAACGACATGATTGCATCCAGCTTTGAATCACTCGAATCGCCTGCCCCACCTGAAGAATTACTTTGCTGGTTACTTTGATTCTTCCAACTCCCTTGATAATTGCTTTGATTTTGCTGTTGGTTGTTGGCTGGAGGCCCTTGATTATATTGGCCCCGATTCTGGTAACCTCCTTGTTGGTAATTTCCTTGCCGATTCTGATACTGTTGACCTCCTTGATTAGGTACTTGAAAATTGGGGTTCAACTGATTAGCAGAATTACCATAACTAAAATTGGGGTGGTTTCGCAAACCTGGATGATATGTATTTGATTTCATATCATATTGCTTTCGTTCACCATACAATTGATTCACTTCATCAGTCTGACCACCCAACACAACACACTCTCCGACTTGATGCCCTAACTCTCCACACTCAGTACATACCGCAAATGTATTGGCGGTTTTAACTTCACCTACCTTTCCGAGATTCATTTGAGCTACCTGCCGCTCAAGCAATAAATTTTGGTGCCTCAACTTCTCGACCCGTTCCTCAGCTTCATAATCGACTGACTTTGCTGAACTTGATCTTGCCCTCCTGCTTGATTGTGTCTGTCTCTTTGAAGTGGCACTTTGTCTCTCCAAATATGCCCAATCCGCAGCTTCTGTATTTGTGAGAAACGTACCATTGCTGATGGCTATAAGATCTCTTACATCATCAGGAAGTAGCCCATCATAAAACACCTTAATTAATTCCCATGTCTGAATTTCATGATGTGGGCATTTCCTAAGCAACTCCTTAAACCTTGTGAACGCTTCATGGAACGGTTCCCCTGAATGTTGCTGGAATGCTCTGATTGCATCTCGAGCTTCACTAGTTCTATTCATGGTGTAGTATTCCTCCAAAAACACCAGCTGCATCTCTTGCCAAGTGTATATACTACCTGGAGGTAATGTGGCGAACCAGTGGCGTGCTTTGTCTTTCAGGGTGAACTGAAACAGCATCAGTTTCACATCATCTTTTGTAAACCCCGAAACCCCAATCGTCTGACAAATCGAATCAAAACTTGCAATGTGCAAGTATGGTTCTTCGGTCCTTTTTCCATAAAACTCCGGCAAATGGCCTAAGTATTGAGGCCTCACCTCGAAAGGTCTGTTATTGTTTCCAACCGGTGTGACTATAGCCGACGAGTTAGGTACTACAACTGGTCGACAGTGACCTTCAACGCCTTGAATTGGTGCCCCTTGAACGACTTGTGGGACACCATCCACAAACTGTATCTGATCGCCCCTAAACCGATTATTAGCTCTTCCCGCATTAAACTGCGGGACTCCATTATGAACTTGATTTTGTGGAATCGGTTGCGGGATGTGATGTCTTTGATTGCCCTGTTGTTGTTCTGGATAGCCTTGATTCACATTGTACCCCTCATCATATCTGTAACCAGCATATCTCCCATCGTACTGATTCTGATAATCATCATCTTCCCAACCGGATTCCCAAGTATGCACACTGCCTTCTCTGTGTTGGAAACCCTCATCATACCCGTGTTGATGGTGTGGTTGGTTGAGACGAATAATTTCCCCATGTCGGAGATTCAGATTTCCCGGTTGGTTTTGTGGGCCTGGGTTGAATTGTGGAAATGGTTGTGGTGGTGGTTGATTCTGGTTTTGGTTATTGGGCTGGTTTTGATTTTCATTCTGGTTTTGGTTTTGAGGGATTGGTGGATCTGGAATGGGTGGAATTGGTTCATTATGTGCTTGGTTCTGTGGTTCTTGATTAGCCATCTCGTTAGCTGCTTGTTCAAGGTCTTGAGCAACTGTTGATGACTGAGCTTTAGCTTTTACTGCTGAACGTAGAAGAACGCGATTCTGTCGAGCAGTCTTTTCTATTTCTGAATCAAACAAAAGCGGTGATGATTTCTTGGAAAACCTGGTATGCATGCAACACGAGAATCACCTGCACACAGACAAACAAGAAACCAAGCGTAATACGGAACAAAACAAATAAAAGACAAACAAAAAGAAATATTTTTGGTTTTTCTGGTTTTTTCTGGTTTTTTCTAATTTTTAGGTTTTTTGAATTTTTTAATAAAAACAACTAACTAACACTAAGCGCACCGAGTCCCCGGCAACGGCGCCATTTTGATCGATGTCGTAAAGTCGGTCAAAAATATAATTAAAAATGTCATATTCACCTTTTACTAGTAAGGGCAAGTAGGGTGTCGAATCCACGGGGAATCAGTGGAAAGTATGAAAGCTCGTTGTTTTAACAAATATCTAAATTAAAAACCTAATTGCTTTTTGCAGTTTTTAGAATGATTGTGAAAACAGAATAAATTTGATTTGTAAACAATTATGATAAGAGGGACCAATCTCCGGGTTTTTAGGTTATGCAGAAAATCAGGTTACCTAGTTACCACTATTTGGAAATCACATAGACATGATTTGAAAACTTGTTTTGATAAATAATTAACGGACAATATATTTGATTGCAATGATCCACGATCGAAACCGAAAGATTGATGCAAATGAATAGTAATCCAGTTAATTAGCAATTTCAGATTTCATAAACATAATCAAGTTCAATGATTAAAGGTTTAAAACAATGACATCCTAGAATTTAATCCCGGTTGTTGATGAACAAACCAAATAATTGATGAACTCAAATGATTACGATAATCAAATATTGTTTAACCAAAACAAAAAACAATAGGAACGACTAACCGAATGTTTAATCGAATCCTAATCCAAAAAGTCTTAACATACGCAAACCCAATGTTCAAACATAAACCCTAGTCCCGGAGACGGTCACAGGACGACTAGCCGCTCATGGTACTTGAACAACCTTCAAAAGCTTGGAAAGAAGTTGAGTTCATAATCGATCTTGATGTTGGTGGATGACTTTTTATGGTGAATAATGATGATGATGTGATTATGAGAGCCCCCAAAGTTCTGTGCGTCTCCTCCTAAATCGATGTGTCCCCTCCTTCGTGATGGTGGCTGCTACATTCAATCCCCCATAATGATAATGGGCTGCCAAACTTTTTCCAATCATCAAGCCCATTCGTGAGATGAGAAGTATTTGCATTTGGATTTTAAAACCCATAAATCGGCCCACCATACGATGTTGCTATTCTTTTTCGTTGACTACATCCCACAAAACAATGATCTTGACTTGATTTTTTTTATTATTAAAATCCCTCATGGCTGCATGTATTATGATGATTATGTTCTTTTCTTGAAACAAACCCTTTAGTCACGTGAATATGCTCCTCCTTTTATGAGCATTAATTGTGTTCACATTATAGGTTACACTTTACACCCTTCCTTAATCCTAAGCTTCAAGACCCATCCATCCTCAAGCCGTAACCCCCATCGCAGAATCCAACTCCCACTTTCTTCTCACATACAACTTTTATTGAATTGCACAATGGCCCCCTCAACTTAGTATTCTTTATTTCCTTTGTATTTTAACCAACTCCAACTTCCAAACAATGACCGAATAGCCCGTCAACTTTAATGTTTTATATTTCTCGCACATCTAAGCTGCATCTTGATTCGAAACGCGTCCCGAACATCGCCAATTACCTAACTCATCCATCCCGCACATTCCGCGTTTTCTTTAAACTCCGTAACTTCACCCATTTCACGTGCTTAACCTGCAAACATATAAACTCTCGCAATAAAACAATTCTAAACATATAATCATATAAAACCGCACAAAACATGTAAGATACGCACTTAAACCCTCATGTTTCACACTCTCCATCACCATTATAACACTACCCTAAATATGTACTCGCTGTATCTTCGAATTATATTACAAAAATGATAACGAGTTGATGACTTATCAACTGAGCTATTATACGAATATTTATATAAATAATTTTGTTCTGTGTATTTAGGTGTAACAGTTTCATTGATTCGTCCCACTAGTACGTATCTATCTATCTTTTTTATTAATTGGTTTACAAACTCAGTTTATATTCAGCGTCATTTTCAAGAATTATCATTTTGATAAAGTTATTTTTTATCGAAACGGTACGGGTCGAAACGGTTCGGGTCGAAACGGTTCGGGTCGAAACGGTTCGCGTCGAAACAGTTTACGTCGAAACGATACGCGTTGAAACGGTTCGCGTCTAAACAGTTCGCGTCGACACGGTTAGCGTCGAAACGGTTCGCGTCTAAACGGTTCGCGTCGAAACGGTTAGCATCGAAACGGTTCGCGTCTAAACGGTTCGCGTCGAAACGGTTCGCGTCGAAACGGTACCGGTCGAAACGGTTCGCGTCTAAACGGTTCGCGTCGAAACGATTCGCGTCGAAACGGTACCGGTCGAAACGGTTCGCGTCGAAATGGTACCGATCGAAACGGTTCGCGTCGAAACGGTTCGATTCGAAACGGTACGGGTTGAAACGGTACGAGTCGCAACGGTTCGCGCCGAAACGGTACGCGTCGAAACGGTTCGCGCCGAAACGGTACGCGTCGAAACGGTTCGCGTCGAAACGGTTCGCGTAGAAACGGTACTGGTCGAAACGGTACGAAACTCGTGCCGACCAGAAACTCGTCTCGGCCCAAAACCCGTTGCGATCCGAAACCCGTCCCGTGCAAAAACTCGTGTCGACCCGAAACCCGACCCGAACCGACCCCGTTCCGATCCAAAACCTGTGTCGTGCTGAAACCCGTCTCGGCCCGAAACTCAATTTGAACTGAACCCGTTCCGATCCAAAACCCGTTTCGTGCCGTAACCCGTCTCGTGCGGATACTTGTGCCGGCTCGAAACCCATTCCGATCCAAAACCTACCACGTTTCTTTAAGACACTAACCCACATTGACCCATTTCTTTAATGATGTCGACCCGTTTTGACCCGAAAATAACAAGATGTAATTTCAAATGACCCATTGTGACCCATTTAGTTAAAATATCTTACCCAAACCAACCCATATAATTTTAAAAGCAACCCAAACCGACCCATTTGGAAGGCTTTGGGTCAAGATTGCCCCCTCTACTTTCGGCACATGATAAACCTTCAACGGCACTGTAACCCTAACCCTAGCTCCGATCTTCACCGGATCTTCATCTTCTTCTTCTCCGGCAGCATTCAGACGGGCGATTGTTGAAACGGAATCCAACGGCGATGATTTGATTCGTTGTAGCAGATAATTCGAAGGTTTGTTCGTGTTTTTTGGAGAGTAATTGGATGATAGTGGAGCAATGGCACGGTTGTTTATGGTGGAGGATGGTGAGTTGATCGGCGGTGCGGTGGTGAATACCGTCGGAGATGTCATTGTTTGTTGTTTATCTTGTTTGAGTGAAGCTTTCAGAATAATATATGGACACGAAACAAAGAGGAAAGTTTTCAGTTTAATTTTGTCTTCAATTCACACGTCACTTGCTTCTTATCGCTTTGTTTTTGTTTTATTTTTTGTGTAGTTTAAAATTTTCCCGGGAAAACCAACTTCTGTTTCTTTTTGTATAAGTAGTGCCAAATAGCACTAAGACTGAAGTTGTGGTGTGTTAATGTAAAAAAATTGGAGTGTTAATGTAAAAAAATTGGACAGAAACGTAAAAATAGAAAATAATAACTAAGTCGATCTTGGGATTGCGCGTTGCGATAGACCTGTCAATTGGGAAAAAATAGGCAACGTAAAAATGCTAACTCACACATGCACGTTGCGTTGTGTTCACTCCAAAAAAATTGGAATAAAACGTAAGAACGTTAAACTACACAAGCGTTTGTTAACTCGCAAACTTTAGAATGAATGGTAAATTTAAAAAAAAAAAGTGAAATATGAAAGGTACAGAGGAACAAAGTTGAAAGTAAAAAAATTTGGAGGTTAAATTGCAAAAGATGAAAACTTTTGCGTTAAAAGTTAATATCAATTTTTTTTTTTTTTGAAAATCTCCCTAAGCATTTGGTACAAGTGTACAACTCCTCTATGTCATCATCATCAACATCATACTCAGTTAATCCCACCAATAGCAAAGCAAAGGTAGGGTCTGAGGAGGGTAAGATGTAGGTGGTGTTTGTTTTTTGGCCAGAAGCACTTCTGGCCACTTATGTTTGCGCCGCGCAGACGCGCGCAGAGGTTTGGAGTCCGCAGCTTGTTTGTTTTCTCGCAGACCTTTCATTAAAAAAGGTTTTAAAAAAGGTCTGCGAGACCTCTTCACCACACAGACATGATTCCATGTCTTCTTGGAACCTCTTCTTGGCAGACCTCTTCTTCCACCACCTCCACCACCACATCCCAGCCACCACCTCCACCACCACATCCCCGCCACCACCTCCGCCACCACATCCCTGCCCAAACCTCCACCACCACATCCCTGCCCAAAAACCCCAAATCGAACCAAAACCCCCAAATCAATATCGGTGAGAGAGATACCGTAGAGAGAGAGAGAGAGTGAGAGAGATACCGTAGAGAGAGAGAGATCGGTGGTGGTGGTGGTGCTACCAGATCGGAGATCGGTGGTGGTGCTTGAACCGAAACCCTAAATCTAACAAAACCCCCAAATCGATGAGAGAGAGATACCGTAGAGACTAGAGAGAGAGAGAGAGGAAGGGAGCGGCAGGAGACCATCATCATCATCGGAGATCGGTGATCGGTGGGTTTGCGGTGGTGCTTGGTGGTGGTGATGAAGGCAGAGAGAGAGAGAGAGATCGAGGGAGGAGAGTGTGACGGGGGTGGGTGGTTGCGACGGGGGAGGTTTGTGGTGACGGTGGTGACGGTGGTGGCGGTGGGTTAGCGGTGGTGGTGATGAAGGCAGAGAGGAGAGAGATCGAGGGAGGTTTGTGTGTGAAAGTGTGTTTGTGTGTGTCTTCTAAGTGAGAAGATGTTTTTATAAAATAAAAAAAAAACAAACCCTCTTTTCCTTGCAGACTGCAGACCTTTGGTCCACCTCTTCTCCTGCAGATGCCTGCAGATGTGGTCCGCAGACTGCAGACCTTTTCCCGCAGAAAAAACAAACAGCACCGCAGACAACCTTACCTCTACTCCGTAGGAATAGAGAGGCCGCTTCCAGTGAGACCCCCGACTCGATAGTAGTTTTGAATCAAGCCTTGGACATAAGGCACATAACACTCAGCACTCGGGACAAAGACCGATTAGTGAATGTACCCTTTTGTCTCTCAGCTATCAACGCCACCACATGATGCAAAATTAACCGTCCTCAGCTTTTAACGTTATTTTCACGAAGTTAGTAAAATAACGTTAAAATTCGTGCACTTTCACTTTTGCCCCCGAATGGCCCACACATATACACATTATATGCGCATACCGCAAGCAGGGCGTACAACTCCTCTATGTACAAAGATATTGCAAATTTATAGTTTGTAATTGTTTAAATGTTTTTAAAACTTGTTTGTTACATAAATGTGGAAGTATAAATTGAGTTTGATGGAAAGTTTTGTTGAACCGTTTAGTACTGTTTTGGAAAAAACAAATGAGTTGGATGGGATGGGTTGGTTGGTCGTATTTGTTTGTTTGACGGTTTAACAATTTTGCTATGGTGGTTTAGCGGTTTTAACAATTTTTTTCTTTTCAAAATCATACGTGACAAGTTTAAAATGATAAAGATGGTTCATGATTATAATATATAAACATAACATATTTCAAAAATATAAGAAAATACATAAATAATAAAGGTTAAGCACCTAGCCTAGTCGGTTTCAAGTTAAAATGATTAACAAAAAAATCAATTACCAAAGGGTTGGTGATCCATTGGCAAATCCAAAGCCTTTAAACACCTAGGTTTGAGAAAGAGAGGTTTTGAATTCAAGTCCCACACACAACATGAAATAAAAGAAATTTGCCATAAAAAACAAAAAATTAACATTCGAAGTTATCATATAACAAGTACTTTTCTTCGTCTAAACACTTGAAACTATAAAGCAAATTTTCGCATAAGCCTAGATCTAAAAATAAATAACTTATCTTTGGTTGAAAAATAAGTCGAACATTCACCATCATATAAAGCTGAGACTCTAGGGTTAGACGCATTGTTGTAATATGAAATGGTAAATACGTAATCAAAACATACTATAACGAGCTGGGACACAAGGGTTAGACGTATTGTTGTAATATACGTAATAAAAACATACTATAAGAGTGCATCTGATCTTCAAATTTGGATTCAAGGTTATAATGGGTTGGACGCACAACTCTAATCAACAATGAATCAAAGTAAGGCCGTGGGGTATGGGGCGGGAGTTTGGGCGTGGGTTGGGGGAAAACGCCCAAGTCACCACCCTGGTGGGCTTGGCTTTCAAGCCGGGCGTGGGGCGGTATGGCGAAGCGAGCTGGCTGATTCTCATTGGGTCACCCGCCACGTTAGGCGGTTGTTTTAAAATTTTGAATTTTAAAATTCAAACTGGTCCCCCCATCCCCCCATCTTCTATAATTGCCACCCGAGTCCCCCAAAGGCCCTATATATTGCAACCCCAACCCCACTGGTCCCCCCATCCCACGAACCAAAACCCCACCGGCTACCCACTGTCTTGAACCCGCTACCCCGCTGGTCCCCCCATCCCACGAACCCAACACCACTATGGCATCTTGGACCCGTCAAGAAGAAATGACACTCGTAACTAGCGTCGTCGACGCTATGAAGGGGCGGCCACCGGGCCAAACAAAATATTGGGCGGAAGCATTCGCGGCCTACCGACATAACGTCGGTAACGACCGCTACAACCTCAACGCGTGCCAACATAAATGGCGCGAGCTACGGCCCAAGCTCGAGCATTTCAAGGCTTACTACGAAGTGGTTCCCGGTGGCGAGTTAAGCCACAAGGACCGGGTGGCGGTGGCGAACATAGAGTTTCGAGGCAAGGAAAACAAGGCGTTCGACAAGATCGACCTTTTTGAAAAATTTTTAACGCTCTAGGTTTTTTTATTTTGTAATTTTTATAAATTATGTAATTTTTAGGATTATGTAATTTTTAAAATTTTAATGAAGTTGTAGGTTTTTTTATAAATGTTGTGTGATTTTTTATAAATTTTTTGTATTTTTTTTTAAAACATTTATGCCACGCAATGCACCCAACCCAAGCCCAACCCACGCCCCGACATACCCCGCGGACACGTAATCTGGCAGTGGGCTGGCTCCCTTTACACGTGTCACCAAATGCCTAACTCAAACCCCAACCCAAGTCTCACCATACCCCACGGTCTAAGGCACCGTTTTTGTGTATTCATATTCGTTTATTAGTCCAATTAAAGTTAAAAACAAATTTCCATTTCTATCTTTGCTGTCCGTTTACATGCTAATGTTCAATCATATTTGTTAGATACTTAGATTAAATACATTTTGTAAAAAAAGAAAACAATATATTTTGCTTTACATGCAATTTAATAAATGGATTTGATTATTGTTGCTACAACAAATATAAGTCCAAGGATAGTGACTGGACCGGTTAGATAAAAGGGTTCAAGGGTTTTGGTTTGCCTAACGCAGGTCGTGGGGTCCCCTCACGTATGCAATACGTAGGGTTTGATCACTTTATTATTGTTGTTTGAATTCTGGATTGAAGAATATTCAACCTAAAATGTTTATGTTTAGTGAGATTGTATTGTAGTGAGTGAAGAATAGAACATGCAAGAAGCTAATTCTAAAGATAAGAAGTGAGATTAAGAATGTCCCTGTTGGAGCTGTCATTTATAGAGGGAGAGTTATCTATAAGAAGAAACCTTTGACTAGTGATCCATGACTGCAATGGAGGGCTTCCCCTTTTTGATAGGTTAAAGTCTTTGGACTTGCGGGTAATATGATGTACTCTCCCACATGTTCCTTTTGCGGCTGAGCATGAGAGTTCACACGTAAAGTGTGATGTGACCGGTCACTGTCTTGTGCTTTTTGCTGTTCACGACAGTTGGTCACTTCTGAACCTTTTGGGCTTTCAACCTTTTAAGTTATTGTATACTCGTATCATTTTATTAAGGTTTGAGCTACCCACGTCATCAGCCCCTAAGTCAGAGGTGTTTGGGGTGTAAGCTCAAAGGCTTCTGGCTTTTGTACAACACTTTTATTGCTAAAATGCTTCAAGGCTTAAAATGATACGGGTTCTGTGTTTTGGGCGGCGAAGCTGCTGGATTTGAATTTGAAATGACGGTTGACGTGACTAATTAACAGTTTTTTGCAGGCGGCAGTTTTTAATCCCCTAGGTAATAATAATAACTTCCAGACTTCATTTAAGTTTTTTCTTTATAAAAAAACCTAATTCTTCACATTTCTCTCAAGTTTCATCCACCTCTTCCTTTCTTCAATCCAGGTTAGTTTCTTTTCCCATTTTTCTTCTTTGTTTCCCTTCGATCATCTTTCATGGGTGCTAGGAAAGATCTTTCCTAGTTATTCTCGCCTTACTCAAGAGGAGGTTGAGGCGTTCTGTGCAGAATGGGGGATCGATCCGAAGTTCAATCCGGTGGCTCCGGGTTTGGACAAATCCATCGATAAGTGTCCTACTGGTTCAATTGCCCTTTATTGTCGTCATTTCGAGTTTTCTAACTTACGTCACCCAATTTCCATCTTTGTTCTCAACATATTAGAATATTATCTTGTTTCCTTTGGGCAATTACACCCTCAAGGGCTTCGTAGGGTTTTACATTTTTGAGGTTTTGTGTCGGGCCGGGGGTATGATCCGTCGTTGTTGTTATTTCACCGATTCTTTCGTTTGGTCAAGAATGGCGATTGGTTTACCTTCGAAACATCTCAGATTGATGTGTGTTTGGTTTCGTCTATGGTTTCCACCCTCGGTTCTTGGAAGGACCATTTTTCTGGGTTTCCGAGTCCATTGTTCCTTTTAAACTTGTGTGGAGGCATCATGATGCTATTCTGAATGAACTGGAACCCTCTGAGTCTGAATTAGATAGTTAGTTTTTGAAATCTATTAGGGAGTGTCCTTCGAGGCTTCGTCCCTTTTCTGGACACCTTTTGGTGTTGTTGGGTGCTAGCACGTTGTGGGACAAGCCGGATCGTGATCCTGTGCTCATAAGGGGTGGTTAGGGTATGATATTTTGCTTTATAAACTTGTTCATTGTGTTGCTTTATTTCGTGTTTATGTTTTATTTGTTTGTTTGCAGTTATGTCTGCCTTAGATTTTATCAAGAGTGATGATACCTCTGATGTTGTGGGGATGCCGAGGCTACAGAGGGTGAAGATGCTGTTGCCAGGAATGCTGAGCATAGGTTCGAAGGTTTAGGTTATGTGAATGTTCCAAATGTCAAAGGTTTTACCAAAGCTGGTGCTTCTAAAGCTTTCACTCGTCGTTCAACCCAACGTATGTTAAAAGGTGTGGAATAGCCATCAGGCTCTAAGCCTGTTGAGCTTAGTGATGACATAGAAGCTTCAGATGACCTGGAAGTTGGGGTTGAGGGAAAGTCAAAGAAAGACAATGAGTTGTCGTTGGTGATTGGTAAGGGAAGCAAAGTCGTGGATAAAAAGGTTGTGGGCTTGAAGGGTTATGGGTGTCACACCCCTTTCTAAGGCGGAAGCACGAGGTGTGATCATGAAGGGTTTTCATTGCATACGATTGGTAAACATACTACATGCTCATAAAAATAACTTCAAATGCCAAACATTACATAACTGAAATCATAGTTTAAGTGTTTACATCACGAGACAGCAAATTGTCTGAAAAGTTAACAACTTTATTCAAAAGTAAAACATAAGCAACATCCACGAGCAAGAGTAAGACCGTGCGCACATCCACTTTAGTTACCTGAAATACATGTGAGTTTTTGGAAAAACGTCAACAAAATGTTGGTGTGAATTCATGCAGTTCTTGTATTGAACGTTTGTATACTTTGTATGAAAAACATGGTATGTATCTTGTATAAATCAAGTATTCTTGTATGTATCAAGTTTGTTAATGGGTTGCAAGGCCATTAACATGTGACACGACATAGGAAGCATCCAAACCATAGGCATTTTTCTAGTTTTCGATTCACGACTGAGACACAAAAGCACTACTTGGTACTAGTTTTCACCAAGAGTGTGGCTGCCCGAATACCCATTAGATCTAACCTTTTGTTCTGCGGTCTTAGTATGTGCACGATTAATGGTGCTTATGGTACCCTATTCGTGACACGATTTCTCGTATCATTCCTTAATTCTTGTATCCATCGTACCATTTGTAAACATTGTAACATTTGTAACATGTATTTCACCCCCGAAGTTATAAAATTGAAAATAGTTAAAAGAAAAGGGGGAGCATGAACTCACAACTTTGCGTTTCTTGCGCCGTAAACTTCACCGGATTTGCTTATTTAGCGTCGTGACCTAAACGTGTTTTATTAATGTTAGTCACTAGACTTGTATCGCACAAGTACAAGTCACCATCTTTTATGTATTTGTTCTTGTGTTAAAAATAATTTATATTTTTAACTATGTATCTTACTTATATTATTTTCTCAAAAATAAATATAAGTATCTTGTATTTTTCACCCGAGTTATGTATTTTTGTCCAAAACTTCATCTCATGTTCATAACTTGTCCAAGTTATTTAATCTATGAAGAAATATATTTTCATAAATATATTCTCTTGTATTTGTCTAAGCATGTCGTATGTGTATTTTTGTATTTTCACTCCTTAGGAGTATTTAGTGTATTTTCAAGTCCTAATACACTATTACATGTAATACATACTACATACACTTAGCACAAAATTTGGTGATCAATAAATATATGTATTTTTCTCAAAATATACATACTTAATATCAATTTTAATCTTGAAGAAATCATCATTTCTTAACACAAAAAATAGGGAAACCTTGGTAAATATTTTTAGATACATTTTTAGGGAATAAGTTTCTTAAAAACTCATATTTTTCTAAGTGTCAAAATTTATAAAAATTTTGACATAGTTTCCCCCAAAAATGGAGGTTTCCCATGTTTTCAAAACATGTGTTTATTTTCTTTTAAATCATCATCAAACATCAACAACTCATTCAACACTTACCGAGTGTCAAAATCAAGTATATTACACTACATCATGAACTTGAAGTTTTTGTAAAAGCTTGTAGTAACTTACCATGTTATTTAGTAGGTTTAGTTATCCTTAAAAATATGGTTATTTGTTTGTAAATCTCATTCTTGAAAGTTTTAGATGTTTACAACTTGTAAACATGTTTTACGAAAATGTCTATTTATGACAGACATCTTCTTGTTTCTCTAGTGTTTTTACACTTATTTCATCACCAAAAATAGTGTAAGTTTAGTAAAAACCATGATCTTTCAAAAATCATATTTTTGAACTTGGTTTTCTTGGAAAATCATTCATAAATCTTGGATCTATAAGTTTACTAGCTCACTTTGTTTATTACTTTTCAATAAATCATTTTGCTTTCAAGTTCATGTCTATGTATGAGGATGATCTTCTTGTGTTAACACATAATCATCCTCTAACCTGCTAGATCAAGTGTTCAATCACAATCTAGCAAGCTCCATGTAGTGATCAACACCAATATTTCTAGTAAACAATAGGCAATCATCATACACATACTAAATAACACCATTTTAACAAGATCTCATCATATGAAAGCTTTATGTTCATGTTTCATGTGTATGTCTTTTAATGTTCTAGTGATTCTCAACATAATATGTCTTTTAACCAAGCAAAAAATAGAAGTAAACCAAGGTTAAAAAGAATCTTAGTACTAGCTTTAAGCTATGGAAGAACAAGTGTGAAGATGGAGTGGATAAAAGCAAACAGGTGAGGTCCTTCAAGATCCACAAGCTTCCAACCTCCTTAATCACCTTCTAGCGCCTTATGTTAAGCTTGGAATGGATGAACTTGATTGAAGAATGATGGTGGTATATGGTGTGGGGGTCGGCCGAGAATGGAGAGGGGAGGAAGAAGGTTGATGGTGTGTTGAAGTGTGGTGAGATGAGTGGAGTCCATGAGTTCTTATAACCATCTTTTGCTATTAACCAATGGGTTAAGTGTTCCTTATAGTACTAGCATGATCTTACTAAATCCAAGGAAAGATTAAGTGAAGATTTAATGAAATCTTGGTGGGGTCACAACTAGTGGTCGTCCACATCAAGAGGGGGGGGGGGTTAAATGAAACTTCCAATCTCTAATTACAATAATAAGTTAAGTTTCAAGTATAAAGCTTAGGGATTTAATGTGTTATTATGTTATAAAGGGTGTTATGGTGTTCAGTGATCATAACTAGCTCAGAAATAAATAAACAATGCTTGTAGCGATATTTTGGTGTTCCGGGTAATGCCCGGTTGTTCGGTTAAATACCGGTTCATTAAAGTGCTAAATTGCACCGTTTAGTGTCCTTTATGTCCCCTTTTGTGATTCTTTCAATTCCCAACACTTAGGAAAGTATTCAGGACCATTTAGTCATGTTTTTGCATGGTACAATCTTGTTATAATGCTGAATTTTGCTGAAATATATAAAATTCAGCATTTAAAGTGTATTTCGGGTGCTTTTCAGTGCGTATTTTAGCTTCCGGAATGTCTATATGTTAACCCTTGTATGTACTCTTGGGTTTTAATGTATTCTTGTCGTTGGACCTACACCTAGGCCCCAATTCTAGTGTCTGACTGCTTTCTGCAGAGTTGTTGACACAATGTGTCTTAACAGTGAGTTTACTAGTATTTCTGACGCAACGCTGTTCATTAATGCATAAAGCAATATCTTGTAGTATAAAACGTGCATGAATTCACTTGTATAGTATGTAATCAGACAATGTTGACATTTAAGCGCGTAATTGCAGTTATCAAGTATTAATTAAATTGTACGGAAATTACCGGTTTTGTGCCAGTTGTCACACTGGGAAGGGTGGTGAAGGTTCCACCAATGTTAATCTGGGAGAGATTTATGTCCCAGATTGGAATGTCACCGTCGGTGACAACTTCAAGTCATCACCCGTTTGTGAGGATGTTCTTACTCAATTCACTCCTCCTGCTGTTCGAGATTCTTGCTCATCTATGGACAATGACCTGATGATCTCAAAGATGATGATAGGTGCCTGCAATCTTGTCATTCTGCTTCCTGAGGGGATATCCCGGTTTCGTAAAAGAATGCAGGAATATGAAGCTTTCTCAAAGAAGAGTGATGAGATGAAAGCCTTGTTGGTTGCTTTGAAACAGGAAGTTGAGGGTTATGCTGAGAAGGAGAAAAAATTGTTGTTAAGGATTGATGAGCTTTCCTCTCAACACAAGAATGGAATGACAGAGTTAGAGAAACATTTGGAAGCTGACAAGGTGCAGGTAAGGGTTGATAGGGCTGCCTTGGAGGTTCAGAAAAAGGCTTTATTGGAGCAAAAAGAAGGATTAAAAGCTTCATTGGCCCAGGCAACTGGTAATAACAAATGGCTCATCGAGCATGGCTTCCAGCAGGTAGTTACCTACCTTCTTCACTCGTCAGAGTTGAACAAAGCCTTGAGTGATGTGTACACCAAGCTTCTTGCTCATGGAAGACACCAAGGCTTTGTTGCTAGTTACAAAGCCTGTGAATTTGGGGAGCCTCATGAAAAGTCCTCTCTTTAAAGCCTTCGAAGTCTTCAGGGACACTGTCTTAAAGATGGAGCATTTGACTTACCCCTATGTGGGTGAAGTCTCCGAATGTTTTGGCAAACCTCTGTCTGTTTTGCAGGAGTTAAAACCCCGTGGCCTTAATGAGGCTGTTTGTGAAGAGGTGCTAAAGTCTCTTTCGAAGAAGCGTTCTTGCTCCGGCGACAGTAAAGAGACATTTTCTAAAAGTGGCGAAGGCTCGAAGAATGCAAGCCTCGAAACTTCAGAGGCGGCAGGTGGAGGTGGGAAGAAAAAGAAGGCCAAGAAATCCAAGGCTAGTGATGCAAACGTGAAGGAGGTTGAAGCAGCGAAGCCTACTTCCTCTAATGCTGCTAAATGAAAGACTTTAAACTTTTATTCGTAGCTATCTTAGCATTTAAAACAATGTTATGTGGTGTATTTTGAACATGTTGTCTTTTGGGGAACCGTTTAGGTCCCTTTAATGGTTGAAGCCTTCGAGGCTTATGGAACAATGTGTAGGTTTAATGGCCCTTATGGCCTTTGTTATGTTTAACCTTTTGGCTTTGTGTTATTTTGTTCTGTTATTCCCTTGTGTTTTTGTCGGTTTTATGTATTGCTTTGTTTTGGTTGTGCATCTTTTGTTATTTATACCTTGAAGGGTTCAGTGCTGCAGTTACTTAGCCTTAAAGTATTTTTAACAAGAAGATACATTACCTATCCTATTTATAACACCCACTTGGTGTCTTTTTGGTTCATAAGCCATTGTTAAGGCTTAAGGAACATTTGATGTAGGCTGCTCAAACCTGTCTATGAGACATATTTTAAAATTTTTCTAAGTCCCATGGAGTTGTATTGATTTAGGAACTCACCCTTATATAGGTCCATTCAACCCTTGAACCTATTGAGCGATGTGGCCTGGGAGCTCATCCCCTTACATGGCCCTTGCTAGGGATGGTAATTCTGACATGGACACGGTAACACAACATGAACCTACATGAAGTTAACAGGTTTCGTGTTTGATCTTAACAGGTTTCGTATCTAAACAGGTCGACACGATAAGACCTGTTTAAATTTCGTGTCTAGACAGGTTAAAACTTGTTAACCTGTTAAGACCCGTTAGTGACCTGTTTAAAATTTAGATTAAAAAATATATCAAATATGTGGGGTGGGGTGGGGACATGTGGAGTCAGAAGGGTATACCCAAAATTTTGAAATCCATTCCTTCCCTTCACTTCCCAATAACCAAACCCTAAATTTCCTAATTCAGTCGTCGCTCCCTTTCATCACTTCAGTATCACTGGCGACCATCGTTCATCCCTTCGATCCTTCATCATCGGACATCGGCGTCAACATCTCTTCGACCCTTCAGCGTCAACATCAACGGCCCTTCTTTCACTTCACGTCTATTCCGACGTCATTCATCTATTCCGGCGTCGTACTACCATGTAAGAAACACACATGTTTTGTCAAGTAATTCAGATATTTTGTGATTCATTTAGTTTTAACATATGATCTTACAGCACATCATTAAGAACTAAAAAGATACACGCATATATGATATCTTTACAAGAATATGATGGGAGTCTTTGTTATCATGGCCACACCAGTTGCAGACTTATTAACTTAAAAATGTATGCACGTTCATCATCAATGGACAAACTGATGACATGAATTGCATTATACAGAATCTCAAAAGTAGAAGTATCAAAGACCCCATAAAACAACACCAATCTTACAGGCATACTATTAAAAAACAAACGGATTATATATTTTTCTGATAACATCAAAATTTAACTTTGATGGTTTTGGTATTAGAGAAATTGATTTATGAAAAGTGTGGTGGTTTTTGATTATAGAGTATATGCTTTGATTGTGTTTTTGCAGAAGGAGGAAGAAGAGTGTGTGGTGAAAAGTGTGTGGTGGGTTTAAGGTGGAGGTGATGGTGGTGGGTGGTGAAAGGAGGAAGAAGAGAGGGGTGGATCCATCACTTTTTTGTTTTTTTTTAATTGCTCAGGGACAATTTAGTCATTTTACAAATACTTAACTGGAAAATTTAACAAAGGTTAGTGTTAAGGATCACCCGAGTTTAAAAATTGCAACCACTGGGATCAAGTGTGTAATTAGTAAACCATTAGGACCAAGTCTGTAATTTTCACAAACCACAGAAACCAACCAGACATTTAACTCACAATTTTTCCACACTTATAACAAACATAAGGGGTAGATTTGTAAAACCAACCAATGGAGGCAATATACACAATAACCCTAAAAGCTAAAGAACTTAAAAGGCTAAAAGAAAAACAAATAAAAACTCAACCAAACGACATCGTATCAACCATCTTCTCCTGTATCATATAACATATGATATTACATAAATCCACCTTAATGAAAAGAAAACTGTACATCCCCCCATTCCCTCTTTCTCCCCCAAATTAAACATTCAATTTATATAATAATTTGAATATCAAAATCAAAATAAGCCCTAAACCTCAAAAAACCCCCAAATTTCAATTTCTGAATGGCCTTTCACGTCGCATGTCCAATTACATGGTATACATACACTATCTCTGTCTCTATATCTCTATCTTTCTCTCTCTAAAACTCATCTAACATACAATCTCTTGTTTTTCCGATCACAGTCGACGAATCTGCAACTGCAAGCTCGGATTTCCGCCGGAGCTGCGTACCGAGAAGGCGCAGGCTGAGTTTCTGGAAGCAGCGGCTAGGGTTGAGGCGATTTTCAACGATCGGAGTTTGATTTATGGCAAATCGGAGACGGTGGAGGTGCTGGTGCCGAAGGTGGTGGTTATGCCGCCTCCGGCGATGGCGTCGCAGCCGATCGGGAGTCCTGATGTGGTTGTGGTGGATGGAGATGTGGCGGAGGAGTTGTCGGTGCAGAGTAAGCGGTTTGTGATGCAGAAGAAGGCTGCTGCTGCGTCGGTTGTGGCCGAGGATTATGCGAGAAGATTTGAGTCTGGTGATGTTGCTGTGGTAAGTTAGGTTTTGAATTTTTGAAAATTGAATGAGTGTTTGTTGTGAAATTTGGTTAGTTTTGTGTAATTTGTTAATTTGATGATGGTATGGGGTTTGGACACAAGTAGGTTATTAGGTTATAATGCATATATATCTATGAGGTGTAGTGATAGAGTTATAGAGCTTGTGTGAATTATCTGCCACTTAGTTCTGTTTAAGGTGTTGCTGGATTTAAAAAAAAAAATCTTTTTTTTTTTCTTCTTTTTTGTTGTTAACAACACATAAGTTGCATCATGTAGGATGTTCTTGGTTTATAGCTTTTTAAGATTTAAATTGTACAGGGTGTTTTGGGTCATCTTTTAGGACTGTGAGTGTGATTATTGAGATTTGTTGTTTTTGGTGCTTTGTTAATTGTCATATGGTAGTGCAAATATTTTCTTGGTATTTGCAGTACTGCAGAATTCTTTTCGTAATGTAATGTATCGGGGGGCACAAACTTTTATACCTTGTTGCACGTTTTAGGGTTTCACGGAGTTTGCATCTAATATATGGCAATCCTGGTTTAAAAGTACGTTTATTTAGGTTAATGTTGATAATACCTCATGACTTGTGACTTGATTGCTCATTTGTATGTGGCGCATTGTATGCTTGAGACGGAGACATTTTTTCTTTATTAACTCGTGTCGTTTTGTGGTTTTTGGAAATATAATATTTCAGTTAAAGCTTTTTCCTTTTAGTTATGTCACTATATAATAGATCTTTTGTGTTTTGGCATTCAATGCACTTGGTCGTCATGCTATCTAACGGTTACATGTGCCACACAATTTTTACTATTTTATGAATAGTTTCAGTGAGTAATAATTTTTATTACCTTACCTAGCTGTATTAACTATTAAGTTCCGGCATCTCATGTGTTCTACAGCCTTATGTGATGTGCTAATTATATGCCTTTCGATCATGTCAATGATGAAAAAGCTGTTAGATTCATGGTGTTACGTTGTTGTAATGATTAGGGTTTACTACCTGGCTTCAGCCGTCTTAGTAATTAGAGCTGAGTAATAAGGTGTAATTTATTTACGAAAGCTATAATATCGTCTTGAAATTGTATTGCAAAAGTTGTAATATGGTCTTGAAATGTCATAAATTTACATTTATAACAAATGAGATAAACTTTTAGTAAACGGGAAGTTTCAAATTATTATCCAGTTACACAATGTATTAGTTTGCACATTTTTGAACTTGAAACCGAATGTTGCTTGGAGAAAAAGGAACAAAATTACTCACAAGATTTCTTAATAAGATTCATGAAGTTCTACTACATAGTAAGCAATCACCCCTGATTGGTAGAGCTAGAGGCATGTATGAAAGTATGAATGCATAGATATATATGAAGATGTATATATTGGGGATTAATGCTTGCAATAGGAAATAGTTCAAGCCCTAATATGACCTCTAGAGACATTGTTTCACTTTTATGAACATTATTGTAAAGATGGAGCAAATTAATAACCAGTTATTTTCTTTGGCTTGTAATTACAGTCTAGATTTAAACATATAAATTGAATTCAGTTTTTAGTTTCTAAAACTAACACAGTTAGGTGAACTTTCTTGTAAAGCCCACTCATACGGCATCGACTTGCAGGTTTATCAAGGGTTAATTGCTAAAATTAGTTATTGGGTAGATATATTTTTCCTTAATTTATGAAGAGGGAATTAACTGGAACGAACGTCATTAGGAAACCTATAAAAAGCACACACATATCTAGGAGAATTTGTTTACATCTCGAATACAGGTAGTTGCTTGTTAGAACTTTTTATTCTCTTTCGTTTCATTTAATTATTGTTCACCTTTTGCATATATTCTAACCTTTTGCGTATAGTAATTAGGTAACCGAGTGTAATAAAACCCTTAACTTATGGAAATTTTCTTCGAGATACCTTTACGAGTAAGCGTCAGAGCAGAAAAGGTTTAAAATTTTCATTTGAAAGTATCAACTTGTCATTAATTCTTTCACGTATTCATGTCATGCAGCACATAATTATAATCTTATCCATTTGTTTCCATTACAATCTTTCATGAGTTTCAAACTGTACTTTTCTTTTTCTTTTAGTTTTCACTACAAGAATCTTCTTTATGCATCGTGTTGACCAAAAAAGGTCAAAGCTTTGTGAATCTTTATGGTAATTTTTGTTATGCAGGATTTGACGAAAGATGACGGAGATGAACAAAGTCTCTCAAATGCCAAAGTGATGTGTCGCCTTTGCTTCTCTGGTGAAAATGAAGAAAGTGAGAGAGCCAGAAAGATGATATCATGCAAAAACTGTAACAAGAAATATCACAAAAGCTGTGTGAAATCTTGGGCTCAAAATCGAGGTTTGACTTTTTGTTGACTAAAGTATTTTCATATTGCTTGATACTTGTACTTTTTCAACTGAAGCGTTTTACTTTTCAGATCTGTTTCACTTGAGTTCCTGGACCTGCCCTTCATGTCGTTCTTGTGAGGTACCTAACTACCTATGATGCCATTATACACTAGATTTAATGTTTCGTCTTTTTATCAATTATATTTAATTTGCCGTTGCAATCTATTTTCATTGGTCTGTAACCTGTTGATATGCTTACTTGTTTTGTGAACTTAGGTATGCCGAAGAACTGGTGATCCGAACAAGCTTATGTTTTGTAAGAGATGTGATGGCGCATATCACTGTTACTGTCAGCAGCCTCCACATAAGGTAAATCAAAAAATAAAATACGTCATTTTTATGTTGAAAGTAGGTGTGTAAGCAAGCCGAGCCTAAGCTCGAGCTCTAGCCCGTGAGTAAATTTTTTAAGCTTGAGCTCTGCTCATTTATTTTTTACTTAATTTGGTATGATTACATGTGTTCATATTTTACAATATCTTAAAAACCAAAGCCGGTGGGGTTTCCC
Organism: Helianthus annuus; assembly: GCF_002127325.2. Lineage (NCBI taxonomy): Eukaryota > Viridiplantae > Streptophyta > Magnoliopsida > Asterales > Asteraceae > Helianthus > Helianthus annuus. Next base: position 160,763,124 of record NC_035449.2, on the reverse strand, counting down.
ACGAGCTTTGGTTGGCCCCTCTACTTTAAGAATTATCACTTGTAGCCCCTACTAAATCTTTGCTACCCCCTTCACTTTGACAATTGACACTTTTAGCCCCTACTCCATTTTACAAGTTTTACAAACTAACCCCTCCGGTTTATAATGTTCCAACTTTCCCCTGTACCATATATTATATACGTTTTTTAACCTATTAAGTTTTTCACTAATTTAATTTTCCTTCAAATACTTTCGTTCGCTAATATTATTAAAAAAAGGATAGTTTGTCGCTGTCTCTAAAAACTTTGTGAAATATTATGTTGACCCCCTCGAGTTTTTAAAGTTTCGAGTTTACCCCTGTCGTTTCTTTTCTTAAAAAAACTAACTTTTACGTGCATATTTTTATGTACGTGTCGGTATAAATTTCGGTTGGTCTCCGTTTCGACATAAACTTTATCTGGAAACGAGTTAGGTTAAGTAGAATACGTTTTCGTTAAAAAACATTTTTTACGTGCATGTTTTTATGCACGTGTTGGTATTAATTCGAGTTGGTCTGCGTTTCAATGTAAACTTTTATGGGAAACGAATCCAGTCAAATATATACGTTTTTGTGCTTATTTTATATACGTTTTTGTGCTTAATTTATATACGTTTTGTAAATTTTGTTCCGACCCGAGTGGAGTTAAATTGTGCTTTCTTTTTTTTTCCTTTTGTTAAAAGCTCTAATTAATCCCTTTTGATTACACATGCCGGCTTTTCTTTAAGCCTGTTTCATATTGTTAACGCATCACATAACGCCTGGATTAATCCATTCGATGTTCGCTATGTAATCGCACCTCAACACGTGCGGGTCTTATTACTAGTTATATATGTTATCATACATCGTAATTTTATATTTTAAATTATTTATTATGTAATTATATTGAAGTATTGAACATAAACTGTTATATTTGTACAAATAATAGTCTTGTTTAGGCTCGTAGGCCTCGTGAAGCTTGGATTTGTTAGATTTTTTCGTGAGATGACATCGAGTAGCTCACAAGCTGCTCGGCTTGTTTAAACAATTTGCTTACAAATTTAATGTTATGACATGATTTGGTTTGTATTAATAATTTGTGCAGAACGTTAGCAGTGGACCTTATTTGTGCCCTAAGCATACAAAGTGTCACAGCTGTGCATCTACAGTTCCTGGGAATGGTTTAAGTGTCAGGTATTCTTATTTCTAGTAACATTTTTTCGTAACCTTGTTTAGTGACGGTTGATATTAATTTCATACTAATCATGTACAAATTTACAGATGGTTTTTAGGGTATACTTGTTGTGATGCTTGTGGGAGATTGTTTGTTAAAGGAAACTACTGTCCTGTTTGTCTAAAGGTAATTTAAGTGTATATATGAATGTTGACTTTATAAATGAACAACTGAACATAGTCAAAGTGGTGGCCAAAGTTTATGATTTTTGTTTTGTTTTTGTAAGTGCAGGTCTATAGAGACTCTGAATCGACGCCCATGGTTTGTTGTGACATCTGTCAACGCTGGGTGCATTGTCATTGTGATGGAATTAGGTTTGCTTTTGATCTTGAATCTATAGCTATACTATATTATAATACATATAAGGAGGGACAAAAAAGTAATTTATATATTTATAAGAGTTTAAGTAATACAAATTTTAAAACACATTGTTCACTTTTAAATCAACTGCCCCCATGATTTTTAAATGCCCCTAACTTTTTCATGCATCAAATATATTATTTTAAAAAATTTACACCATAAAAACGAGCATTTTAGTCTTTTTAATTTGAGTACGGTATTGCTATAGTTGCTTTTAATTTTAAAAAAATAACATGTTACGTGATTACTGGTGTCTGTGACTCTGTGTTCCCATCGCATTGTGGGCACCCTCTAGTATATATACATGCATATATTTATATATATACACACACACACCCTCTAGTATATATACATTCCTTTTTTCGTAATTGTTGAAAAAATTCTGCAGTGACGAAAAATATTTACAATTTCAAGTGGACAACAACCTGCAATATAGATGTGCCACATGCCGTGGAGAATGCTACCAGGTATGTCGTTTTAGCCAATCTTGATATGATAAATATTAGGGCTGGTTAACGAGCAATCTGAGGCAGCTTCAGCTCGAGTTTGGGCTCAAAAGTTAAACGAGCCTGCTCGGCTAGTCTCGGCTTGTTAACTATTAACGAGCTGAAATTTGAGCTCAAGCTCGGCTTGGATAAAGCTTGATTTGCTCGTATATATCTGAAATTTCCAATAAGTATAATGTTACTGAGTTGACTTTGTATTTCTATTTTGACTTTTCTCAGGTCAGAGATCTTGAAGATGCTGTTCAAGAACTCTGGAGGAGAAGAGATAAAGCTGACCGTGAGTTGATCGCTCGCTTGAGGGCGGCTGCTGGATTGCCAACTCAAGAAGAAATATTTTCAGTTCAACCGTATTCTGACGATGAAGATAATAAACCGGTAACAAAAAACGAGCACGGTCGTTCATTGAAGTTTTCTCTCAAAGCGCCTGTTGACAAATCACCAAAAAAGAAATCCGCAAGCAAGAAATCCGGTAAGAAAAAGGGATCCAGTAATTTTAATTTACCCTTATTTGGTAAATCCTACACACGCGCCGATGGTTTCGTCACCAGCGATAATAACAAGGATGAGAGTGGAGAGTCTGAAATCGCTGGAAGTTTGACCGATGGCGTATGGTCAAACAATCATGTCACTAAAATAACCGATAAGTCCTTGAACGTCAAGAAACCGAAGCTTGTTATACATCTGGGTAGCCGAAATAAAAATGTAGCAAACGTACGCCCGGAAAATGAATCAAGCATTAACGGAGAGAATTTAGGTCAAACAAAAGGATTAAGATTAAGAGGAAAAGAGGGAAACACTATAAAAATCCGAAAGTTAAATCCCGAAAACGACGTAAAACCGCGCGTTTCTTTTGGTAAAGGAAGTGATTATGTGAACCATGGCCACAAGGAGAAGGAACTTAAGCCGTTGTTAAGACTCAAGTTCAAGAACCCGTATTCTGAAAACGTGACCACGTGGTCCCCATCTGGGGTGGAAAATGATCGGAGTTTGGTCAAAGGTCAAAGGTCCAAAAGAAAGAGGCCATCACCGGTTATGGAGAATAGATCGGTTTCTGTTAGGGAAGATGAAGGAGCAAGTCACTCGTATGACGATGATGAGATCATGGATGCAAATTGGATAATTCAGAAGTTGGGAAAAGACGCGATTGGAAAGAAGGTTGAAGTTCATCAGCGATCTAATAATACCTGGTGAGCGTTTTACATTATTATTAATATTAATATTATTATCATTGTAAATAGAACTATAACTATATTGTTTGTTGCAGGCACAAGGGTAGTGTAATTGAAGTATTTGAGGGGACATCTGTTGTATCTGTTACATACGATGACGGGAAGGCTAGTAACGTAGACCTCGGGAAAGAAGGAATTCGGTTTTATTCACAGAAGCGTAAACGATGAGGTAGCGTTAGTGATTGTGTTAATTGGTTGGTTAGGTTAGGTTAATTAACTTAATCTAGGTGGATTGTTGGTAAGTTTTGGAGAAAGGATAATATAGGAATTTGGCTCCATCTTGGAACTTGTGGTTTGCTGGTTGTGTGGGCTTGTGAAAGTGAGTTGGTTCACAGGTCACTGTATGTCCAGTTTCTGAGTCCAGATGGGGATTGATAGTCATGGTATTTGGGTCTTTGGATTTTACCCAAATGCTGGATTTTTTTTCTTCTTAAATTATAGTTGGAATATTTAGAGATTGTTGAAATCATGGTTTTAATTTTTGAAGATATATTAAAACAAAAATAAATAAGTAAATTGAAAATATTGTATTCTAATTCTAAATTAATAATTAATAATTAGTGAAAGGTTAATGATGACTCCGGGTTTGGGGAAAGTTGTGGATTTAGAGCATTCATATTTCTTCCATCAAATCTATCATGTAATTACATTATAAGAAAAATGTCATTTCGACTCAACTTTAAACCTTTTTTAAACAAGCACAGCAATTCTTTTCTTTGTAGTTGTTCGTAATAAAGTTAAACCTAACTGTCTGAACGTAATAATAATAAGATTTGATTTATTTTATAAAGAGTTGATAGAAGAAACCAATGAAATAAATAAGGTATTGTTTTCATTGAAAAAAATATAAATCATTAAAGAATAAGCTATAGTTACTTGAGTAATTTAAAAGAAATATTAATAAAGTTTAATATGTTGGTTAAAAAAGAAAAGACAAAGACAAATACAAAATAAATAAGGAACATCATTTTGGTAAATAGTTTTCAATAAACACCATTTTGGTAAATATTTTATCCACCAACACTAGTTTGGGAAAAAATTCTACTAATAATAGTATAACAAAATATAAAAAAGTGACAAAAGTATTATAAAATAAAATAAGATAAAAAACATAATCATTACTTTTAACTATATAATAAAACATAATTATTACTTTTTATTTTATAATAAAATAATATAATAAAATAGTTAATCATTACAAAATCATTAATAAAGTTGACTTTTGGGTATACTAATCCTTGTAATGGGTATATTTATCACACCCCTTTGGAGAAAGGATAATATAGGAATTTGGCTCCATCTTGGAACTTGTGGTTTGTTGGTTGTGTATGTCCAGTTTCTGAGTCCAGATGGGGATTGATAGTCATGGTATTTGGGTCTTTGGATTTTACCCAAATGCTGGAATTTTTCTTCTTCTTAAATTATAGTTGGTATTTTTAGAGATTGTTGAAATCATGGTTTTACATGGGTTTTAATTTTTGAAGATATATTAAAACAAAAATAAATAAGTAAATTGAAAATATGGTATTCTAATTCTAAATTAATAATTAGTGAAAGGTTAATGATGACTCCGGGTTTGGGGAAAATTATGGATTTAGAGCATTCATATTTCTTCCATCAAATCTATCATGTAATTACATTAAAAATAAATAAATTTTTTCTCTTCTTTCAATTAAATAATATTTTCTATACTTTTATTATTATATTTTCTCTCATTCACTCACAACCACTTTTAAAATATATTAAAAGATAATAGAGAACATAAAGGGTGAACAATGTTTTTCTAAATATACAGATGAACAACAATATTTTCTCTCTTTTTTACTTACAATCACTTTTTATAATATAAAGACCACTCTTATGGTATTGCGAGTGCACACACTTCAATATATATATATATATATATATATATATATATAGTGAAGTTCATTGGGGCACACTAAAAAAGTGGGGAACCGGGTAACACTTTTAAAAATTTAAATTAACATGTTAAAAATTAATTTTTTTAAAAAATTTCGGCGCTTCTCTTTATAAATACTTGTAGAAGCATTTTTAATAAAAAAAATCAAAAATTAAATATAAAAGAAACAGTTAAAAAAAGGCTATTTTTTATTTCGAATAGTTTCTACCCATTTTTATCAGGAAAAGCGCTGAATTTGTTTTTTAAAAAGTGATTTTTAACATGTTAAGTTAGTTTTATAAGATATATATTTTTTAAACATTTTTTGATATTTTTATTTTTTTATTTTTTTATTAAAAATGTTTCTAAATGTATTTATAAGAAAAAGCGTCGAAAAAAATTTAGAAAAAAATAATTTTTAACATGTTAAATATAATTTTTAAGGGAATGCTAAAACGAAAACCCACTTGAGTTGTCTAAGCTCAAAAAAACCTTTGTAAAAACCTCATGTAACATTTTTATTTTTTTCTAAAAAATAGGAAATGTAACATACACATATTTGAATATTTTTATAAAAGAAAAACAAAAAAACACCGAGTAGTTTATTTAAAAAAAAATGTTAAAAATTTCATGTTACATAATATATATGTCCAAAAAATGTAACATACAAATTTTGAATATTTAAAAAAAAAACTAGTAGGCGTTTTTTTTTTCATAAAAATGTTCAAGTACATTTATGTTACATTCCCTGTTTTTTTAGAAAAAAAATAAAAATGTAACATAGGGTTTTTTTGGGTTTTCTCAAATCAAGTGGGTTTTCGATTTATCTTTCACATATATATATATATATATATATATATATATATATATATATATATATATATATATATATAGAGTAAGGTTAACATACAAAAAGCCTTATCATACATCACGTAAGAGACAATGGTAACCGTTGGATCAGGGGTATAATCACGCATGGGACCACATAATCACGCATGGGACCACATAATCACGCATGAGACTATAATCACGCACGTTCTATGATAATAACGCACGTTATATTTTTTGTCATGTATGTTAATGTAGGTTAAGCCTTGAAGTACATTATACTTTCTCTCTCTATATATATATATATATATATATATATATATATATATATATATATATATATATGTGTGTGTGTGTGTGTGGGGGGGGGGGGAAGGATAAATTCAAAACCCCTTTGAGTTAAAGAAACCCTGGAAACCCAATAATAGCCACTGATTAATAAGATGGATGGTTCTGATCATTTTGGTTGTACACTTTTATTGCTTTTTAATATAATAATAATTGAGAGTACAACCAAGGGTATTTTCGGGCATCATGTGTTAAAATCTTGAATGTTGGGAAAATTAAAATTGCATGTGTCAGATTTTTGTTTCTTTTGATGTAATTCTCCTTTTTTCATTTTTTTGTATACATCAGATCTTTTGTATCTTTTTTATATACATTTGTATTTGTGTTACATAAAAATGTAACATACATTTTTTAATTATCAATTTACGCCACATTTGTAAGAACACACTTTATTTCTGTAACATAAAATATTAAATAGAAACGTAACATATAATTTTTACATGATCAAATGTTACATAGAAATGTAACATATAATTTTACATGATCAATTTTGCGTCACATATGTAACAACCACTTTTTTTGTAACACAAAAAAATGTAACACTTTGTTTCTGTAACATGCACTTTATTTTTACAATAATCTGGAAAAAAATGACAACACACTTTATTTTTACAAAATCTAAAAAAGTGTAACAATGCACTTTATTTTCTGTAACGTGCATTATTTCTGTAACATAAAAAAATGTAACAGACATTTTTGCTTTGATTGATTGTTACATTTCTAACACAAAAAAATGTAACAACACACTTTGTTTCTGTAACAGTCACTTTATTTTTACAATAATCTGGAAAAAAATGTAACAACACACTTTATTTTTACAACAATCTAAAAAAGTGTAACAATGCACTTTATTTTCAGTAACATACATTATTTATGTAACACGAAAAAAAATGTAACATGTATTTTTTTTCTTTGATTGTTACATTTTGTAACTAAGACGCAAAGAATTGTTAAGAGAATTGTTACATCAAAAACAAACTTCATTAACAATAATCCAACATAAGTAATGTAACTAGCAATGTTACAAAATGCATATAAAAAATATAACTTCATTAACAAAAATCCAACAAGAATAGATTTTTTAGATTCAACCATAAAATCAATAATTAGAAAAAACAAAATATCCAGAAAACAAGAACTTAATAACATTCATCTTCTTAAACAAGAAAATAAAAAAAAAGTTGCAGATCTACAAAACACAAGAAAATGAAGATCTACAAAACACAAAAAATTGCAAATCTGAAAATTGCAAATCCGGAGGACCTTTTAGATCTGGAACACTAAAAAATTGCAAATCTGAAAATTACAAAAAAGTGAAGATCTACAAAACACAAAAAATGAAGATCTACAAAAACACAAACATACTTATGGATTTGGAGGATCTTTTAGATCTGGAACATCATGTTCAACATCAAACATCTTTTGGATCATCTTCAAATCTGACCGTCATCTGAAACATCATCTTCAAATCGAACATCTTCAACCGGATCTGGAGCATCTTTTGGATCTGGTAGCATCTTCCCGGAGCATCTTTAACCGGTGCATCTAGAGCATCTTCAACCAGAGCATCTGGAGTATCTTTTTTTATTCAGAGCATCTTTTTTCTTCGGAGCATTTGGAGTTTTGGTTGTTGATTATGAAGGATTTTGATAAGAAAAAGAAATTTTTTGTTTCAGATCTTAGATCTGGAAAATAGTTATCCATAGAGAGAGAGAAGTGTGTGGGATGAGATAGAGAAGTATGAGGGTGATGGGATGTCAGCACAAAACCTTCTCCATGTCCAGTGCAAAATTCCAAAATTACCCTTTATCTCATATTTTACATAAATGGCGTGGATGTTTCTAGTCCACACAATTGGGTTTTTTGGGTTTTCTTAACTGGGGTGAGTTTTCTCGTTATAATTAGCCTATATATATATATATATATAGGGAGCCGCTAAAATAGAAACCACCTCCAGTTGTAATAACCGCGAGAACCACTATCAACCAATCAGATTTTGCCAACTAAAAGGGTATTTTAGTCTTTTACCCCAAATGTCAAATCCTCCCTTCTCTCTCTTCATTTAAAGTTCTCCTTTCTCCTCTTTATTAAAGTCTGCTTTCTCTCTCTTTCTTGACTTTATTCACGTCTTTCATATATCATTCATTCCCCTCTCTCTCTTCATTTCAAACAAACATTTGAGATTTTGAAATTTCACCATAATTCTCTCTGTGACTTCATCTCCGATGAAGATGAAACTTCACCATAATTCTCTCTGTGACTTCCTCTCACCTCTCTCTTAAAATCAAGAAATGAAACCAATGTGGTTTTAAAGGATCGAGAAAGAGGTTACAAAACCCCTGAGTTTCTGATCACCGGTGACGGCGGACCTCCGGCCGGTCACCAACAACCACACCACTATCACCTGTGACGGCGGCGCCCCCTCATTTCTCCGGCGACGGTGATGCCAAACGTCCCCTCATGCCCACCTTTCTCCGCAACCCACAACCACCCTCAAATCTCCCAGATCCATCTTCATCTCTCGGTGGTTTTATTTTTGCGGCGGTGTGTCGGTGACGGTGGATGAAGGCGGAGGTGTGGGTCACCCACACCTGTGATGGCGATGGTGGGTAGATAGGCGATGGGTGTTTCCGGCGGCGATCACTACATCTCAAGTGGGTTTTACTTTTCTTGAGTTTTTTGTTGCTACTGCCATTTACTAGTTCATCAGATTCTTTGTTCGAGTAAGTTGCATATTCGGAGGATTTGATCTGTTTGATTTTTGATATGTGGGTTTGATCTGTTGATTTTTGATATGCGGGTTTGATCCGTGGGTGACGAACAAGAATCTGTTGAACTTTTGTGGTGATTTTGCTTTTCTAGTGATTTTTGATGAACTTTGCTTTTTCTAGTGATTTTTGATGAACTTTGTGGTCATGAACAAGAATCTGATGAATTTTTGCTTTCTAGTGATTTTTTATTTTCTGCTGATTTAACGCCTGTGTTATTGATTTTCTGGCGATTTTTTATCAGTGAACTATGTGGGTTTTGATCTGTTGGATTTGGGTGGCGATGATGCAAAAAAAAAAACTATATTTTGATGACAATGGCGCGGCAAGGATGGCGAAGGGTAGGTTTTTGAACCTGCAATCCCAATTTGCAGCCTCTGATTATCGGAAAAATCTGAGCCCAAATCCCGGTTTTTTCGAGAATCCAAACATTATTTTGATTTTTGTTGTTGGTTTGTTATTTTTTTTCCAGTTGATGATGATAACAATCTATCTGAGACACCTACCGAGCTGTGATTTTTGGTTGCGTTCATTTTTTGTAAAAAAGTTTTATGTAAAAAAAAGTTTAAACCGTAAACTTTTTAAACGTAAAACGTAAACTTTTTTACGTAAAACGTAAAAAGTTTTAGGTAAAACGTAAAATTTTTAACATAAAACGTAAAAAGTTTTACGTAAAACATAATATTTTTAACGTAAAACGTAAAATGTAAAAAGTTTTACGTAAAACGTAAAAACATAATTTTTTTACGTAAAACGTAAAACGTAAAAATTTTAACGTAAAACTTAAAACGTAAAAAGTTTTACGTAAAACATAAATAGTTTAACGTAAAACTTAAAACGTAAAAAGTTTAATGTAAAATGTGTAAAAAACAGCGCGTTAAAAAGTGTGTAAAAAACGGCTCGTAAAAAAAACGACGCTTGAAAAAAGCCCAGCGTAAAAACGACGCGTTTAAAAAAAAGACGCTTGAAAAAGCCTGGCGTAAAAACGGCGCGTTAAAAAACGACCCCATTAAAAAACGATCCGTGCAAAAAACGACCCGTTAAAAAACGATGCGTGAAAAAGCTGGGCGAAAAACCGGAAAACGTAATTTTTTAACGTAAAACGGTAAACGTAAATTTTTTAACGCAAAACGCAAAGTTTTTTAACGTAAATGACGGCGCGTAACGCAAAACGTAAAGCTTTTAACGTAAATGACGGCGCGTTTTAAAAACGATGCCTGAAAAAGCCGGGCGTAAAAAAAAACGGCTCTTCAAAACGTTTTTTCTAAAAAAATCTTAAAAAAAATTATAATAAAAATTTGATTTCAAAAAATTGTATAACAAAAAAATCTGTTTATAAATAAAAAATAATTAAGTCAAAAAAGTAATTAATGAATAGGACAAAAAAGGTAATTTAAAATTAATATATACATAATAAGACAAAAAGTTTTTAATATTAATTTTAACTACATTTAATCTTATCCATCCATCATCTTGATCTAATGGCTAGAAAGTGGTTCTCGTGGTTTTTACAACTGGAGGTGGTTTTCATTTTAGCGGTCCCTATATATATATATATATATATATATATATATATATATATATATATATATATATATATATATATATATATATATAGGAGAAGAATCCGTTAGAAACCACCCTTTATTGTGAGAACCGCGAGAACCAACGGGAACACAACAAAAAATACCTAAAAAATCTAAAAAACACACAATTTTTTTTAATTTTTTTTTTGAAAAAATCGCTACGTTTCGTAATTAAAAAATTTCAAAAACTTTTTTTAAATATTTTTTTATACTAAAAGTAGCGATATTTTTTAAATATTATGTTTTTGTGTTTTTTAGGTTTTTTGGGGTTTAGCTTTATGGTTTAGTTTTTAGCATTTAGCTTGGGTGTGGTGGTGGTGGGAGGGGGGGGGGTTAGTTTTTAGCAATTAGTTTGTGGAGGGGGGGGGTTAGGTTTTTTAGGTTTTTGGTGGTGTGGTGGGTTTATTTTGTTATGTTCACATTGGTTCTCGCGGTTCTCACAATAGAGGTGGTTCTCGCATGAACCCTACCATATATATATATTGTCACACCCCGATTTTCACACGTTTCACCGGTGGGGGAGTATCGTGACGTAGTTGGTAATATTATAGTCAAACAACACAATATTTAAATGCACAACGGAAGCAAAAGATAGATATATTTCAACCGAATGTCATTGTAATATCATGTATCACAAACAGTTGAAAATAATCCACAGGGAATCAAAAATAAATAGGAAATATTGTTCAACAGCTGACATCCAAGCTTGCGAGACTTATTGTGGACGCTAGGAGAAAGCCAGCCTAGTTCGCATAGTACCTGCACTTAACCTTTTTGGGAAAATACGTCAGTTTACACTGGTAAATACATTTCAAACGACACTTTTGAAAAGGTTAATAAAATTGATTTGAATGCACGTGGCACAAACTTTTATAACTTGGGATAATTATTTTAATATAATACTTGTAAACGAATTACATGTTTCTTATGCGTTCAGTAGCCCGATCCGTAGTTTGGGTTAAAGATCAATAGACACACCACATTATTTATGTATTCATTTATGCACTGACGGGTGTACGCCTACACCCCGTGCTCAGGTCGTGGCCATCTCGTAGATGATGCCAAGGATATCCGGGATATGGTCATTAACCCCCCAAAGGCTTTAAGCAAACAAAACATTTCAAAACAAAGCATATCAATGATTTAATCTCTATTCGATTAAAGATTCAATGCTGGACCAAGCGGTATTTTATATACCGTACCCCAAGCCCGTATAAGGGAAAATAAGTTAAAAATATTTACCTTTGCAAAGTATATTTCACAATCAGCAATTGCAAGTAGCTTTTACCGGGTCTCCTATTCTGGAACGAAGGTTTATAATAACCTATTAGAATCCTAACGGGTCTTTAATTAAGTCTAAACTTAGACCGGTTAGTTTTAACGAAAGATACGGTTCGAACGCACGAATAAGCGAAGACCGGAAATAGAATGTGATTTAGACCCGACAAGTTTGAAGACTTGTATAATATGGGTAATCCAACCACATTCTGGATATTGAGATAAAAACGACAAGGTTTGACCCGTTTCGGCTAATTTATGTAAACTAGTTACATAAACCGAACCGAACGCGTAAATGGCGTAACGGGTAACCGTAAGAGTCCTATACAGGTTTCCTAAGTCAATATGCTCTAAATATGTTGTGATATCAGTAGGATACCTTCCATTATGCCCATAACGATTTTAATCCCATAATACGCCCCGTAGGGGTATTTTGGTCATTTTAAAGATTATAAAAGAGATTATTTATACTTCTGATGTTTGGGTCTGAAGAAATCAGTAGAACCACTTGTTTTAACAAGTTGAATCAGTAGGTAATAAGTCTTTATGAAAAAAATGGTTTTAAACCCAAACTACGCGTTTAATACGCGTATAAAGTCGTTTTAAGCGATTTCCGGGTTAAACAGGAAATCTGAGTTTTCTGATCAGGTTATATAGTTAAAAATACTTTATTTATTATTTAAAATCAGTAGAAATTGGATTGGCGTCAAAATACTATGTAGAACCCATTTTATGTCCGAAAAGGGTATAATCGGTATTTACCGAATCAAGGTCATAACCTTAGGTTATGAGCAGGTTAAAAATAATTAACAATCTTTAAAAATCTCAAAATATTATATTACATCAGTGTGTAAAAGGTGTGGTGTCGAAATTTGGGTTTAGATAGGCTTTATGCTAAGTGCGCCGTTTAATTAACAGAAGTTTTCTTAATTGCGCTATTTAGCATAACTCCTATTCTAGACCTCTAATTGACATGAAATTTTAGGGACATATTTAGAAATCAGTAACTAAGGTTATTGTCCTTTCACATATCCAAAATTCTCGTTTTAAGGTCAAAAGGGTATTATGGTCAACTTTTAAGCATATAACGGAAATGTGCAAATGACCCGGATAAACAACGAACCAGCCACAGAGGGTCATACCATCATGTAACCTGGTCCTAAGGAAGTCCTAAGGCATATCTAAGTCATACTAAATCGGGTCAGAACTGAAGTCAAAGCAAAAGTCAAAGTTTTGCAACTTTCGGTTCCGAACCGGGTCGAAACAGAAAATGGTCGGATCAAACAAGCTTAGACCAGTTCTTATACTTATTATCAAGTTATATGAGTGATAAAATAGGTTACAAGCCTTCTACATTGTTAATTATGCGTTAATTCGAAAATTAGCATTCTGTTGACTTTTTCTAAGCAACTTTGACCCGACATTTGAACTAGTTAGAGTGGGAATCAGAGGGTGCCCTTTTAAGGGTTTAATGCCCACATAATTTCCAACATATAACTACCTTTGATTTGACTAATCACTGGACCATTAGTGATTAATCGCTAGTCAACCGCTAATTACGACGGTTTAACTTTTAAGCTAAAACTAAGCAAAAACTTAACTAAGAAAGGTTAAGAATACTTACTGAAGTCCTATGAACGACCAGAGAGGCTTAGTGAAGGCTCTTGAGCTCCAGAGATGATCAGAAATGCAGAAATGAGGTGTGGTTACAAAGTTGCAACACAAGGGCCTTATATAGTGTTCTTGGTGGCTCAAGATCATGCCACACAACTCTACCAACAGTCCCTGATCATCAACACACGTCCCTAGAGCCTAGGAGTCATTTAGGGGTTGCCCATGCTGTGAAATAATGGTTCTAAGTCGGTTAAAACACCAAACAGTGCTGCTGCCAACGTTTTCTGCATCTGGGAGGCTGACGCGGCCCGCGTAAGATCTTAACAAGGCTTACGCGGCCCGACTGAATCTCTCTGACAGAAATAAATCATTCTACTACTGACGCGGCCCGCGTAAGCCCTTGCTAAATCTTACGCGGCCCGCCTGAGACCTTCTGTAAGATTTTTCAAATCTTTTACATTATTGCAGTTGGCTCTTGGCTCTTCGGAGGGGTAACTTTGCATTATGAACCCTTCTTATTTACGTACAAGGGCCTCGAGACTTTTACCCATCTTGTTAAGTCCTCGGTTACTTTGTTACTACCCGAAAAGTCATAACTTTCAATGTTGACGCTTTCAACCCCTCATGTACGAATTCGATCATAACTTTCTCATTTTATAACGAAACTTTATGAAATTTATATCGTGCATTCTTGTGAGCATAATTTACCATTACAAAGCTTTGGGTTTGCTAAAAGGTCACTCAGAGGTATAACTTAAACATGTTGACACATTTAACCCCTGTAGTTTGTAATTCCTCACTTTCTTCCACATTTAGTTCCGTATGATCCATGATTCATTCGTTTGAAGGTACGAGCATCATGTAGGGTTACTGTAAAGTATATTTATCCCTTGTTGACATTTTGAACCCTTGAATTCACATACTTTCTATGTTTGTCAACTTTAGTCCCTCTATAGTATTCTTTAACACGTTCAAGCTTATGACACGTGTCAATACATTATAGGACGTAAATTTTTGAGGTGTTACATCCTCACCCCCTTAAAAGAAATCTCGACCTCGAGATTTACTGAAACAAATGAGGGTACTTTTCTTTCATTGTGGATTCTACCTCCCACGTATACTCGGGACCTCTACGGGCATCCCATTTACCTTTACAATCGGTATATACTTCATTCGAAGCTTCTTAAACTGTCGATCCTCGATTGACACAGGTTTTTCAACAAACTTCAAGCTATCATCTATGTGTACATCTGTATGTGGTATGACTAGTGATTCATCAGCGAAACACTTCTCCAGATTGCAGATGTTGAAAACATTGTGAATACTACTGAGCTCTTCAGGTAAGTTTAACTTATAGGCTACTGATCCGACACGTTCGATGATCTCGAATGGTCCTATATATCTCAGGCTTAACTTGCCTTTCTTACCAAATCGCATCACCCCCTTCCAGGGTGATACCTTAAGCAATACCTTGTCACCTACTTCGAAGTTAAAAGGTTTACGCTTCATATCTGCATAGCTTTTTTGCCTATCTCGGGCAGCTTTCAGACAGTCACGAATCTGGACAATCTTGTCCGTCGTTTCAAAGATTATTTCAGGTCCTGACAATTGGACATCTCCAACTTCTGCCCAACAAACGGGCGTTCTGCACTTTCTACCATACAAGGCTTCGAAAGGAGCAGCTTTAATGCTCGTATGGTAGCTATTGTTATACAAGAACTCGATTAATGGCAGGTGGTTATCCCAACTACCACCTAAGTCAATCACACATGCACGAAGCATGTCTTCCAAGGTTTGGATTGAACGCTCACTTCGTCTGTCCGTCTGAGGATGGTAAGCCGTACTGAAATTTAAGCGCGTGCCGAAAGATTGTTGGAAACTTTTCCAAAAATGTGACGTGTATCTGGTATCTCTGTCAGAGATAATAGACACAGGCACGCCATGTAGAGATACAATCTTATCCACGTACAATTGGGCTAACATGTCGGAGCTATAAGTCTCCTTAATGGGTAGGAAATGTGCTGACTTAGTCAACCTATCAACTGTTACCCATATCGTATCATTTCCTTTCCTTGTCTTCGGCAACTTGGTGATGAAATCCATCGTCACCATCTCCCACTTCCATGTGGGAAGTTCAGGCTGTTGCAGCAAACCTGACGGCTTCTGATGTTCAGCTTTGACTTGCGCACATGTCAAACATTTAGCTACATAGGTAGCTATAGACTTCTTCAAGCCTATCCACCAAAAGTTTGCCTTCAAATCCTGGTACATCTTGTCAGCTCCAGGATGAACGGAGTATTTGGAACTATGGGCTTCCTGGAGGATAACTTCTCGTAGTCCTCCATAAACTGGAACCCATATTCGTCCATTTAACCTTAAAATTCCGTCCTTTCCGTAGGATAACTGTTCTTCAGTCACTCCTAGCTTTTCATTAGGATAGTTAGCCTCTAGCAGAGCTTCCTTCTGTGCCGCTAACAATCTTTCATTCAAACTATTCTTTATCTCAATGCTCTTGGCATTGATTCTAATAGGCTTCACTCTTTCCTTTCGACTCAAGGCATGAGCAACTACATTCGCCTTGCCAGGATGGTATCTTATCTCACAATCATAATCATTTAAAGTTTCCATCCATCGTCGCTGCCTCATGTTCAAATCCTTTTGGTTGAACAGATGCTGGAGGCTCTTGTGATCAGAATAGATCACACACTTGATGCCATATAAATAGTGTCTCCAATGCTTCAGTGCGAATACAACGGCGCCCAACTCTAAGTCATGGGTGGTGTAATTCTTTTCATGCACCTTTAACTGCCGTGAAGCATAGGCAATAACCTTGCCTTTCTGCATAAGCACACATCCCATCCCGGTGTGTGATGCATCACAGTATACTACAAACTCTTCTATTCCATCAGGCAATGTCAACACAGGTGCATTGCTCAGCTTCTGTTTAAGGATATCAAAGGACTCATGCTGCTTAGGACCCCAGTTAAACTTAACATTCTTTCTAGTCAAAGAAGTTAGGGGTGCAGCAATCCTTGAAAAATTTTCAATAAAGCGTCTGTAATATCCTACCAATCCCAAGAAGCTGCGAATTTCTGTGGGCGTCTTCGGCTCTTGCCAATTCATGACAGCTTCCACCTTAGCGGGATCCACTTAGATACCACGCTTACTAACCATATGTCCAAGGAATTGGACTTCTCGAAGCCAGAATTCACACTTCGAAAACTTGGCGTAAAGCTTCTCCTGTTGAAGTAGTGAATGAATACAGCGAAGGTGCTTCTCATGATCAGCTTGGTTCTTTTAGTAAATCAGAATGTCGTCAATGAAGACGATAACAAATTTGTCCAAGTATGGCTTGCAGACACGGTTCATGAGATCCATGAATGCCGTTAGTGCATTAGTGAGCCCAAAAGGCATCACTAGGAACTCGTAATGACCATAACGAGTCCTAAATGCAGTCTTGTGTACGTCTTCATCTCTAACCTTCAGTTGGTGATAACCTGACCTCAGATCGATCTTAGAGAAGTAGCTTGCCCCTTGAAGTTGATAGAACAGATCGTCAATCCTAGGTAATGGATATCTATTCTTGATAGTGACCTTGTTAAGCTCACGGTAATCGATGCACAGACGCATCGATCCATCCTTCTTCTTGACAAATAAGATTGGTGCTCCCCAAGGAGACGAACTAGGTCTAATGAAACCTTTGGCTAGCAATTCATCCAGTTGTGTTCTTAATTCCTTCATCTCTGTTGGTGCCAATCTGTAGGGCGCTCTAGCAACAGGTGCTGCTCCAGGGATAATGTCAATTCTGAATTCTACTTGTCTATCTGGGGGTAACCCAGGTAGTTCTTCGGGGAATACTTCAGGGTATTCAGAAATGACGGGGATATCTTCAATCTTGGGTTTCGGCTCATCAATAGTCACTTGTGCCATGTAGATGACACAACCCTTCTTCAAACACCTAGAGGCCTTGAGCATAGTCACATGCTCAGGCAGTCCATACTGGGTATCTCCCTGAATGGTAAGTGACTCTCCAGACGGAGTCTTGATCACCACTTGCTTCTTATCGCAGACAATCTGGGCCTGGTTATGTGATAACCAGTCCATACCCAAAACTATGTCAAAACCGGCTAACTTCAAACGAAGTAGGGACAAAGGAAAAGAGTGGTTCTTAATGGATATGAAACATCCCTCTAATATGGTGGAGGCGGTTTCTATGGTGCCATCCGCTAATTCCACCTCATACTTCACACTTAAGGTTTTGACAGGTAAATTTATCAATTTGCAAAACTTATTGTCTACAAAAGATTTATCAGCTCCTGAATCAAATAGTACTCTTGCATACACATCATTTATAAGAAAGGTACATGTGATCACATTGTCATCTTGCACTGCTTCCTTTGCATCCATCCTGAAGACCCTAGCATTAGTCTTCTTTCCTTCATCCGCTTTCTTTGCATACTTTGGGCAGTTTGTCTTAATGTGCCCCTTTTCTTTGCAACTGTAGCATGTTGCGTCTTTCAGTTTCTTGCACTCGAGGGTTTTATGTTCCGTGGATTTGCAAATTCCACAAGGCCTTGTCTGTGATTGGGATTTTGTGTCAAGCCTGCACTTCCCAAAATGGTATTTCTGACAAGTCTTACACTTGGGCTTATCTCCAGACTGATGCCCATCTTTCCTTGAACCAGATCCCTTCCTGTGGTCATTGTTTCCTCGGTGCTCCTTATTTGATCGGCGCGAGTTGTCATCATCATCATGCTTCCTCTTCTCGGCATCCTTGTTCCTCAGCGATCTCTGCCTGACTGCATCCAGCGTGAGGGATAAGGATATATCAGCTACTGACCTGAATGTAGCTGGCCGAGAGGCTTTTACACTTGCCTTGATCTCCGGAGCTAAGCCCCCTATGAAACGAGCTATTCTTTTGGGTTCCGGGGTCACCAGATAAGGAACTAACATTGACATTGTATTAAAGCTCTTAAGGTAAGCTTGGCAATCCAGATTCTTCATCACTAACGACAGAAAATCCGACTCAATCTTTTCCACCTCATGCTGAGGGCAGTAGTTCTCTCGGATGAGGGCAACAAATTGTTCCCATGACATACCGTACAGTGGATTCTTTTCCAGTTGCCTGAATCAATGATCTCCACCAGGCTAAGGCCTCACCCTTAAACGATTGAGACATAAATTTCACTACATCCTTCTCAGCGCACCCGCTGATATCAACCACTGTGTCCATCTCATCCAACCATGTCATGCAGTCTATTGCTCCTTTCTCCCCCATAAAATCCCGGGGCTTGCATGAAACAAAGTATTTGTAGGAGCAACCCTTTTCACGGGGTCCTTGATTCAGCACGACCCTTTGAGACGGGACACTATGATGGTTTGAAGAGTGACGATCGTCATCATCTTTCTTTGGTTCTTCTTTCTTGGAGGGTGGTGGCTTGCTATGTGCCTTGGAATGAGTCTTGGGCTTAGAATGCGGTGCGGATAGCGTCCTACTTCGAGTCCCGCTATATTCCTCATACTGCCGTTCTAAGGCCGTTGTAACAGCGTTGTCTACTAACGCTTTCAGTTCAGCACCCGTTATATTAATCCGGGCATCATTCAGATTCTCCTTTGGGTGACTATTTATTTCATCCGAGTCAGCCATTTTATCTTGAACTGCTACATAAGATAGTGACAAAAATTATTTGGGAGTTTATTATGGAATTGCCCTTTTTGGCAATTCATTAACCATGGTAACATAGACCATATTGGGTTAATTTGTTACTCACATTTATTTAGGATTTTAATATAACTTATCCTAATTATAGACAATATTATTAGTGGCACGAAAGCCTAGTCACAGGGATGTTCTAAATTATAAGCCATGATTTCAGAGAATCAAGGCATGTAGGTTTGAACATAGTTCTTTTACCTTTTCTTGACAGGGAGTCATAGACTACTACTGTCTTTTGTCTTATATGACAAAATGGATGCTTCATATGTGATCATCTTAATTGATGATTTAAACCCATGATTTACAGATCATTAAGTTAGGTTTAGGAATCCCTTGAAGGATCCTTGTATAAGAATGATCCGTGTGATTTTAACGGATCACGTCTGCCAGGAGTGTTAACATGTTTACAGAGGTTAACAGGAATTTTGAATCTTTTAACCAGGTCTTACCATCTTGGCCAGGTCTTATAATGACATGAAGGCTAGGTTATACCTTTAAGATTCTTTATTAATATTTGAATAGGCAGATCAATTTTAAAAGGAATGATTTTTGATTTATTTATTTCATATATTTATGCATATAATGACAAAATGAAATTTATAAACTTAGCATTCCAACATATATAAAAAGGATTACACACTGCCCTAAACGGGACTTTTTAAACAGACAAAGTACCTACGCAGAGGTTAAATAGAAAACAAGTCCTCGCAGGGACCAAATACTAGGATAGATGTCCTCGCAGGGATTGAAAAGGCAAGTCCACGCAGGGACTGAAAGACAAGTCCACGCAGGGACTGAAAGACAAGTCCACGCAGGGACTGAAAGACAAATGAATGTCCACGCAGGGACTAAATATACAAATAAATGTCCACGCAGGGACTTGATTGAAATAGGAATTACAATAGTACATATAGGGACTAATGATCTCGCTTCTTCTTTCCTTTTAACAGGTTTTCCAGGCCTTTGAGGAATCCACGGTTGTTCTTACGTTCTTCTTCAAAATCTCGTTCTACCATGTTCAAACGGTGGAGGATTTCTTCCTGCTCCGGTGAGGAAAAATGTGGCTGCTGCGATAGGTGCTGAGCCGGAGGTCTAGCAGGTACTGGATACCCATGAGTTGAGTACCCCATTCCCCAAGGAGTTCCATAAGGTCCTTCGGGATGAAGGGCGTTGTAGTTTGCCGCCGCTTCTATGTACGGGTCGACACCAATATAGTTGTAGTGAGTGTGAGCTGGCTGCTCAAACGGGTTGTACGCTGTGGAACCGACGTATGTAGGTATCGGGTTCTCATAACCAAATGGTGGCGGAGGTGGTGCAACTGGTGCAGAATTCACCTCTGCAGCTGGGTTAGAAGGTCCACCCATTGTGGGTCTTCATGCAGTGGCGGATAATGACTGCCACTGGAGTGTCGAGGGGTGCTAAAGTGAAAATCCCCTCTTCGTGCGGATATCCGCGCGCTTGTTCTCCTACGCCTTGGAGGATCCGGAGGTGCTTGATGAACTAGCGGCGGTGGAGGCGGTGGCGTGACTGCCACGAAACGCGAATCCTCGGAGGGATCCTGTTGCTGCTGTTGTTGCTGCTCATGAGGCGAAAAATGGTGAGAGGGTGTAAAGTACCACTCACACTGGTTGAACCTTGCTTGATAACTGTCTGGACCCTGATAGGGTGTTCCATGGAAGGATGATCCATCAGAGATCTCGATTGGATGGTTGGGGGTGCCTCTTGCAGGTTCGACGGGATCCGTGTCCTCGTCCATGTCCATTGCATTGTCTTCTGAGAAATGGTCCTCCGGTCCCAATGGGTTAAAACCCACTGGTTCTTGGACATAGTTTGCCGGGTTGAATCGGCCCTAAAAGACAGGAGTAGGGTCGCCAAAAGATCGGTGCGAAACGGAACGCTGGAGAGGTATGAATGAAGGTTGAGGGTTATCGGGCTCGTTTTCCGAGTTTGGCCCAAAAGAGTGACGGTAAGAAGGTGTTGAACTGTGCGAGATAGACCGTCTAGCAGGCTCAAAAAGGTTCCTTCTGTTTCTCTGAGGATCGGCACTCATTGTGCTGGCAGGAGCTCGCATGTGTGAAGGCCCGGCCTCGTGATCGTTGTGGGTAGTGATTGGCCCTTTGCCTCTTCCTCCTCTTCTGATTGCCGGTGGCATATTTCCTGCTTAAACAATTGAAATCAACAACAAACAATAAAGGACAAACTAATGCAACAATTCGAATTCGTCCTAAGTTCTTGTCTAGACTCGAGTATGTGCGATTTTGTCATTGAGATTAAACACATAAGGATAGTGTTCAATTCACTCAACGTTGGCTCTAATACCAACCTGTCACACCCCGATTTTCACACGTTTCACCGGTGGGCCCGGTGGGGGAGTATCGTGACGTAGTTGGTAATATTATAGTCAAACAACACAATATTTAAATGCACAGCGGAAGCAAAAGATAGATATATTTCAACCGAATGTCATTGTAATATCATGTATCACAAACAGTTGAAAATAATCCACAGGGGATCAAAAATAAATAGGAAATTTTGTTCAACAGCTGACATCCAAGCTTGCGAGACTTATTGTGGACGCTAGGAGAAAGCCAACCTAGTTCGCATGTACCTGCACTTAACCTTTTTGGGAAAATACGTCAGTTTACATTGGTAAATACATTTCAACCGACACTTTTGAAAGGGTTAATAAAATTGATTTGAATGCACGTGGCACAAACTTTTATAACTTGGGATAATTATTTTAATATAATACTTGTAAACGAATTACATGTTTCTTATGCGTTCAGTAGCCCGATCCGTAGTTCGGGTTAAAGATCAATAGACACACCACATTATTTATGTATTCATTTATGCACTGACGGGTGTACGCCTACACCCCATGCTCAGGTCGTGGCCATCTCGTAGATGATGCCAAGGATATCCGGGACATGGTCATTAACCCCCAAAGGCTTTAAGCAAACAAAACATTTCAAAACAAAGCATATCAATGATTTAATCTCTATTCGATTAAAGATTCAATGCTGGACCAAGCGGTATTTTATATACCGTACCCCAAGCCCGTATAAGGGAAAATAAGTTAAAAGTATTTACCTTTGCAAAGTATATTTCACAATCAGCAATTGCAAGTAGCTTTTATCGGGTCTCCTATTCTGGAACGAAGGTTTATAATAACCTATTAGAATCCTAACGGGTCTTTAATTATGTCTAAACTTAGACCGGTTAGTCTTAACGAAAGATACGGTTCGAACGCACGAATAAGCGAAGACCGGAAATAGAATGTGATTTAGACCCGACAAGTTTGAAGACTTGTATAATATGGGTAATCCAACCACATTCTGGATATTGAGATAAAAACGACAAGGTTTGACCCGTTTCGGCTAATTTATGTAAACTAGTTACATAAACCGAACCGAACGCGTAAATGGCGTAACGGGTAGCCCTAAGAGTCCTATACAGGTTTCCTAAGTCAATATGCTCTAAATATGTTGTGATATCAGTAGGATACCTTCCATTATGCCCATAACGATTTTAATCCCATAATACGCCCCGTAGGGGTATTTTGGTCATTTTAAAGATTATAAAAGAGATTATTTATACTTCTGATGTTCGGGTCTAAAGAAATCAGTAGAACCACTTGTTTTAGCAAGTTGCATCAGTAGGTAATAAGTCCTTATGACAAAAATGGTTTTAAACCCAAACTACGCGTTTAATACGCGTATAAAGTCGTTTTAAGCGATTTCCGGGTTAAACAGGAAATCTGAGTTTTCTGATCAGGTTATATAGTTCAAAATACTTTATTTATTATTTAAAATCAGTAGCAATTGGATTGGCATCAAAATACTATGTAGAACCCATTTTATGTCCGAAAAGGGTATAATCGGTATTTACCGAATCAAGGTCATAACCTTAGGTTATGAGCAGGTTAAAAATAATTAAAAATATTTAAAAATCTAAAAATTTTATATTACATCAGTGTGTAAAAGGTTTGGTGTCAAAATTTGGGTTTAGATAGGCTTTATGCTAAGTGCGCCGTTTAATTAACAAAAGTTTTCTTAATTGCGCTATTTAGCATAACTCCTATTCTAGACCTCTAATTGACATGAAATTTTAGGGACATGTTTAGAAATCAGTAACTAAGGTTATTGTCCTTTCACATATCCAAAATTCTCGTTTTAAGGTCAAAAGGGCATTATGGTCAACTTTTAAGCATATAACGGAAATGTGCAAATGACTCGGACAAACAACGAACCAGCCACAGAGGGTCATACCATCATGTAACCTGGTCGTAAGGAAGTCCTAAGGAATATCTAAGTCATACTAAATCGGGCCAGAACTGAAGTCAAAGCAAAAGTCAAAGTTTTGCAACTTTCGGTTCCGAACCGCTATCATAGAATTCTTTACACCTTTCTGAGACAGAAATGTTTACGAAAGGGGCACACTGCTATTCTGGCTGTCTGGTTGGAAAAATTCAGCTCTTCTTTACAAGGTCTTGTTCAAATGAACATGGCCAACTCATTGTAAATATAGTCTAACTGATGTGCGGAACCTTTCAATCGAAATAACTGAGGTCAATTTGTTGTGCAATATCACCCGGCTGGGATCCTCTCAGGATCCTGAGTCCTTTGCTAGTCGCTAATGAGGCAAACGACCACCACCCACCATGAACCGGGTTGACTTGTTTGTTCACATGCAGTTTATTATGAACATAAATGAACACAAATAAAATCAGCCGGATCCAATCCTTACTCCAATCTACCGAAACGCTAAAATAAGTGTTTTTCGACTTAAAATCGACGGCCTAATCAGTTTAGGTTTGTTTGGAAGTTGGGAATGACAGAATCCGGCCCCTAAAACTCAAGGGGGGCAAACCCTACCTCGACCTAGCACAAAAGCGCGTCCCCTAGCTTCGTGGAGCGAAGCGTCGTTGTGGATCGTTGAGCGCATCAGATCCTAAGTATAATGGTAGATGTAACGTTAGGGACTAAAGGTGAAAATGATGAAACTCGGGCTTCTGCAGAAAATTCTGATCTGCAGCTGAGCTTCTTATGCACCACCTCAGCCGCCTGTGGTGGGTTTGGTGTTAATTAGGCTTTCTTGCATCCAAACACTTTTTTTAAAAACTCTTTTTCCGTCTTATTACATGCCTTGGTGCCGGTCCTAGACCGCGACCATACCGTTTGAAACCATATCGTTTTGTGGCGTAAGCTACCTAAACGGGTCGTAATGGGTTAAAAATCCAAACGTGACCCCAACCGATGGCGGAATCATCGGGGCAGCAACCAAGAACAGTTTTTCATAGTCAAGATGCATGGATGAAATTAAAGGTAGTTACCCAGAAAGCTGCGAATTTCTGTAGGTGTCAATCACTAGTGATGGGATTCCAATGTACAAGGTTAAACAAGTAAAAAGGTTACAGTTCTGGTGTATTTTCGTCTTTTTAGACATTTTTGTGATGAAATAATTGTGAGCAATTTGATTGAAGATGAGCAAATAATACTGGGTACCGGTAACGGAGATGAAGGAGTTAAGGACGCAGTTTTACCATTTCCCACTTCCAGGTGGGAAGTTCTCATCAGATTTAATCCCGAATACCCATTCGCCTTTTGATAAGCTTTTGTAGTTTTCACACTTTTACCCATTCCATCCGACTTATGGAGGATACCATGCTTCATCCGGTACGACCCCTGGTGGGACGATGTTAGGGACCCCGACCCCAGGGGCGATGCTTTGAAGGGGCCGGGAGGGGCGCCCGGGTGGCAACCCGATCGGATGGTCAGTCTAGACTTGATGTAAGCTCGTTTTTGCGTAGGAAATCAATGAGGTAGAATTATCGGTGAGACTGTGTTAAACGAGCTTATGGATGAAGATGCACCTTTCATGACTGGAGGAGACCAGTTTGTACCAAGATTTTTGGCCATAAACAGATCTGTGGCGTACCTGTTCGCTAGGACAAGTTCCTAAACAAGAATGTTCTTCTTGGGTTTGGTTCTTGCTCAAAGTTCGAGTGTGCCTCCTTTAATGTCACAGAGACATAAAGGTGATACGAGGTTTCAGTCGCCTGTTTGTCCCGTGAACCCGAGGACAAAATCTTCTCAACAAATAAATCGTGTAACACAGAAGCACCGCACAACTTAGTGAGTTCAAATTTTTCGCAAAGAGAGATCGTTTGAAATCGTCTTATCAAACAACCTTGAATAGATGTAAGGGGGTTTGGTAATCAAACCACGTTAACATTAACGACGGCCGGAATACCGTCCCTTCCGGGGAAATGGACATGTTAGCATTTTCTGGCGCGACGCCCATGGGGGGTACCCCTCGCGCCCGCGTAGGAAAAAGAATCGCATAAAACGGCCCGCCTGAATGTCACCAGCGCAGAAAATGAAGCATAAGACAACTTTACAGCTCCCTCCTCCTATCGCAGCAGCCACGATTTTCCCATTCCCTAGGTCATACTCGTGAGTTCAGGTCAGGTTGTCCCCGTTTAATTTGGGACTGCGAACGGGTACTGAGTCCAAACTATAGTACTACGTCGTTAAGGCAGCAACAGCAGGGCAATAAAGGGTCTTATAAATTTAACCTTTATAGGACGATGAAAATGGCAAGATTTCAAACATTCTGCCTCCACCTGCTGCCATCTATTACCAAAGAGTTGACAGTACCGTGGGTGGTAATTAAAGTAGATGGAAGTTTTCTAAATAGGGCCGGCTCTAGAAAATTCAAGAAGAAATTAATAAAGAATGTGGCTGACAATTTCGTTACTGTTGGCGATCTGATTGGAACTTATTTTCTTGTAGGCATTTTTATGCTGACGAACCTATTTTCACATTCAACTGGGTAATTGAAGAGGTTTTCATCGGCGCCAAAATTCAGACTTTGAGAATTTGGCAACGACCATTCCAAAAACTTAATCATAAGTCAAGCTACAAAAATATATCCAAAAAGTGACGGCAGCCCTCTCACGAGATCGAAGCCTGTCAGAAAGAGATAAAAGAACTACGGGTCGAAACAGAAAATGGTCGGATCAAACAAGCTTAGACCAGTTCTTATACTTATTATCAAGTTATATGAGTGATAAAATAGGTTACAAGCCTTCTACATTGTTAATTATGCGTTAATTCGAAAATTAGCATTCTGTTGACTTTTTCTAAGCAACTTTGACCCGACATTTGAACTAGTTAGAGTGGGAATCAGAGGGTGCCCTTTTAAGGGTTTAATGCCCACATAATTACCAACATATAACTACCTTTGATTTGACTAATCACTGGACCATTAGTGATTAATCGCTAAGTCAACCGCTAATTACGACGGTTTGACTTTTAAGCTAAAACTAAGCAAAAACTTAACTAAGAAAGGTTAAGCATACTTACTGAAGTCCTATGCACGACCAGAGAGGCTTAGTGAAGGCTCTTGAGCTCCAGAGATGATCAGAAATGCATAAATGAGGTGTGGTTACAAAGTTGCAACACAAGGGCCTTATATAGTGTTCTTGGTGGCTCAAGATCATGCCACACAACTCTACCAACAGTCCCTGATCATCAACATACGTCCCTAGAGCCTAGGAGTCATTTAGGGGTCGCCCATGCTGTGAAATAATGGTTCTAAGTCGGTTAAAACACCAAACAGTGCTGCTGCCAACGTTTTCTGCATCTGGGAGGCTGACGCGGCCCGCGTAAGATCTTAACAAGGCTTACGCGGCCCGCCTGAATCTCTCTGACAGAAATAAATCATTCTACTACTGATGCGGCCCACGTAAGCCCTTGCTAAATCTTACGCGGCCCGCCTGAGACCTGCTGTAAGATTTTTCAAATCTTTTACATTATTGCAGTTGGCTCTTGGCTCTTCGGAGGGGTAACTTTGCATTATGAACCCTTCTTATTTACGTACAAGGGCCTCGAGACTTTTACCCATCTTGTTAAGTCCTCGGTTACTTTGTTACTACCCGAAAAGTCATAACTTTCAATGTTGACGCTTTCAACCCCTCATGTACGAATTCGATCATAACTTTCTCATCTTATAACGAAACTTTATGAAATTTATATCGTGCATTCTTGTGAGCATAATTTACCATTACAAAGCTTCGGGTTTGCTAAAAGGTCACTCAGAGGTATAATTTAAACATGTTGACACATTTAACCCCTGTAGTTTGTAATTCCTCACTTTCTTCCACATTTAGTTCCGTATGATCCATGATTCATTCGTTTGAAGGTACGAGCATCATGTAGGGTTACTGTAAAGTATATTTATCCCTTGTTGACATTTTGAACCCTTGAATTCACATACTTTCTATGTTTGTCAACTTTAGTCCCTCTATAGTATTCTTTAACACGTTCAAGCTTATGACACGTGTCAATACATTATAGGACGTAAATTTTCGAGGTGTTACATATATATATATATATTTATATATATATATATATATATATATATATATATAGTGGGAGTTGGCTAGAAAGCCTAAGTTTCCTAGAAAGTCTAGGAAGCAATAGCGATGTGACATGTGGCTTTTTGTTTTTTATTCAAAAGGGCATGATGGTAATTTGATTATTAACTTAATTTTGGTTGGTAAATCGATCAATATTGATAGTAATGTCAACGCGTTTTATGGGGTGCATGGGAGAGCTGTAATCACAAGAATGGTTGATCTTAACGCTTTGAAGAACATTAAGGTTACAGTTAGTGAGATTTGCCCGTTTCTAGAAAAAATCAATATTTGGGAGGTTTAGATGTAATGCTAACTTTCGATATTCCAGAGAACGCCGCTGTCTTTCGAGATGTTGTTGTTTTGATGGTCGACAAGTTTTCTATGGTTAGTATATGGGAAGGACAAGCTTTAGGGTTTTAGAGGTTAGCATGGCTTAAAGTTCAAGGAATTCCGTTACGTTTATTAACGAATGAAGTCATTGATGAGGTTGGAAGTTTATTCGGTAAAGTGGTTCATCATGCTGATAGATCTGAAACGGACCTTGATTTATCCCATGAATATGTTGGAATTTTGTTGGGCGATGGGAAAAGGGTGTCGGAGGAGATTGTTTTGAACTGGAAGGATAGGAAAATTCGCGTGTGGGTTATGGAGGAACTAGGCGAATGGATCCCAGATTTTGTGGAAATCAATTCACCACATAATTGTGAAAACAAACAAGATGACTCGGGGAATGTAACTGATGGGTCGATGTCCGAGGAGGATTGCAATTCGAGTGACAATGATTCGGAAAATGAAGTGGAGCTATCGAGGGATACATAAGTGGATGTCAACATGAATGATGAGAATGATAATGTGGAAAATAATCATTGTGATACTGAGGATTTGAATGACAATAATGTTTCCATCGAGGCTGAAAACACCGAACACTTTGTGCCTGCTGTGTCATTTCAGTTTGAACAAGTTATTGAAGGTAGTGTTAGTATCCAGTCGGTTGAGAACAAAGTTACCAAGAGGAAAAAGGTCAAAAAAGGAAGTGAAGTGGAGCGCCCAAGTAATTCGTACTCTAGTAGCGAGGAAAGTTTGAAGATTGTTAAATGCCCCAAACGATCAGACCCTTTGGAACTTAACGGTCTCTTGGGATTGGAGGATGAAGAAGATTCGCATGTTAGTGGTGAAGAGATTAATGAGACTGAGGAGAAAAGGAGGTTTTTGATTTGAATGTTCATCCAAAGTCCACAAGTGTTGTTGATGATTCTTTAGTGAATGATAAAGATGTTCCTTGTGATCATTCATTAGAGATTGAAGCTACGAAAGACATGGGGGAGAAGCTTGGAGCCATCCTTCACAATTGCGATAACTTATACGACAATCAATTGTTCAAGAAGTTTTACAAACTGTTAAGGTATGAATTGTTTATCAATCAATATTCGGGGGATTGGGGTTAGTGGGAAGGTGTCTTGGATTAAAAGACTAAAAAATGAATTCGGTGTGTCATTTATCGGTATGCAAGAAACTATGTCGACTAATGCACAATCGTGGATGTTGGCTAATTTTTGGGGAGGTATGGGGTTTGACTATGAGTTTGTTAATTCTAATGGTCACTCGGGTGGTTTAGCTTGTATGTGGGATCCCAAGACATATGTGAAAGACATGGCAGTGAAAGATGATAATTATCTTCATGTTTCGGGTTTGCTAACGGGTGGTTCTATTCGTCTTAATATTATTAATGTTTATGCTCCTCAACACAATCAAGATAAGAGAAATCAGTGGGTCAAGGTTGGTTGTGACAACCCTCAAAATTTCATGTATCCGTACGATTTATTTATGTTAATTAAAGTGCTTGATGACTGTGCTGAATTACTTAACTGCTTTCTGATTACTGTGTCATACTTACATGTGCTTGTTAACATACTAGTCTTGTGCAGAAAAAGTTACTAAATAGTCCTGTAAGCTTCCCTAAGTGTTGGGAATTAAAAGTGTTACAAAAAGATGTATAAAAGACACTTTACGGATTAATTAAGCACTTTAACGGGACAGTATCAAACCGAACAACCGGACATTACCCGGAACACCAAAATAATGCTAGAAGCATTGTTTCTATTTTCTAAGCTAGTTAGGGCCCCCGAACACCCTAACACACTATATATTACATAACACACTTATAACACTAACTAGATACTTAATCTCCTAACTAGATTACTAACTAAATAGTTGAAACCCAACAAGACACCCCCCCCCCTTGGGACGGTTACATGGGGTCTCACACCCCTTGATTTTCTTTGATTATTTTAAGTGATATGCTTTGTACTTAAGGGGGCATTAGGACTAGTGGATAAAAGGATGTTGGGAGATTAGTTATTTAACCACTAGTCCATCATTCTTATCTTCACACTTCAAACAACACACCAAAAACTCTCCCTCTCTCCCTCTTGCTCGACCGAGAGCACCACCACCATCATCATCATCATCTTCAAGTTTCATTTCATGCAATCTCTAGTGATCCAAAGGTGATAGAGTGCATACAACTAAGCTCGGTGTGTTCGGAAGTTGAAGGACCTCTCTTATCTTCTTTTAACCACCACATATCATCACTTGAACTCCCCTAGCCTTGAGCTAGCGGTAAGTCTCTTGAATCTTCATCTACTTCATGTTTTAGAGTGGTTAATAGTTATTTTATGATGAGAATCTATGAACACTAAAGGATCATAAACAAAGTCTTGAATATAAAGTAACATGATGGTGAAATAAGATGAAAACATGATGAAATGAAGTTGTTTGGTCATGTTGATGATTACTTGATGTTGATTTGGTGATTACTAGCAATATGATGTTTGATCATCATATGAAGCTTGTTAAGTTATGATTAAAAACATGACCTAACAAGTTAGAGGTGATTATGTGTACGTAAAATAATCATCTTCTTGTTAGAGCATGAACTTGGGAATAAAAGTGATTTTCTTAGAAAATAATAAACCTAGTGGACTAGTAAACTTGTAAACTCAAGACTTGTGTATGAGTTATTTTAGAAAACCAAGTTTAAAAGGCGGTTTTTGAAAAAATATGATTCTTACATATACTTACACCATCTTTGAAATAAACTAAGTATATGGATACTAGTGAAACATGAAAATATTGTAAATAGATATTTTTGTAAAATTAGTTCACTAGTTGTGAACATCTAGAAACCCCGAGAGTAAGTTTTTAACAAAAATAAACACATTTTGGAGGGTAACTAAACCCACTAAAGACTCCACTAAGTTAATACGCATTTTTACTAAAAACCAAGTTCATGTTATTATGTAAAGTGCATTGTTTTGCACTTGACTAGTGTAATATTGTTTAGTAACTTGTTATTGATGGTTGAATGATTTTTGGAAAAGAAAATGATATGCTTATGAGCATGGACACCTCCATTTACAAAGGAAACTCTGACGAAATTTTCTAAAAATTCCAACACTTAGAAAATATTTTTCTAAACAAGCGTTACAAGTATATTTTATAACTTGTGTTTCGAATATAAACTTCGGCATAATTTTTGGTAACAAAATACAAAGTGTCGGAGGTTGGTTTTTGTAAATAAAAATGGGTAAATATATATTTAGAATATATATCTTATATTAGAACACTTGTGTGGATACTTGCTTATTTTTGTGAGATAGTTATATTATTTTAGCTTTACGTATTATGCTTCCGCTGTTAACTTAAGATGGTTACTCTCTTTTGGTCACCAATTGTATTGTGATTGGTCTTATTACTTAATTACGTGGTTCAATGTGATTGGTGGCTCGATTCTGGTCATGTCACGCCTCCAAGCGGTGATACTCCGCATGGTGGATTTTGGGGGTGTGACAGATTGGTATCAGAGCCATTGGTTATAGTGAACTTGGTTTTAAAAAGAGAAAAACTTTTTGACAAAACCAGACTATAACCTGTATAGTGCTCAACGATCCACAACGACGCTTCGCTCCACGTGCAAGACTCGACACAATAAGTGGTATGATTTATGTTATATTGTCGGTTAGATAGTTCACAATGTGCATTAATTAACGTGATAATTGCTATTCGAACCATGTGTGCTTACTCTCTACTGTCGTCCCACACTTACGCACTTTCGCGACACTTTTCTCATATACGTTGCTTCGTTGTGAAGATCATGAACGGACGCGGAGGACGTATCAACCTAACTCAAGCCCAGCTGACGGCTCTAATCAACGAACGAGTGGCTGAGGCACTCGTAGCAGCCCCAGCAGGAGGTATAACCTGCTATTTCGACCTATCTTAGAACGTTTAGATCCTACCTTCGCAAACCAACCCTTGTGCTTAACATTGTTTTTTTATCCTCGCGCCACAGGTCAACCTACACAACCTCCTGTGTGCACGTTCAAAACATTCATGGACTGCCGACCTAGTACTTTCAGCGACAAAGAAGGAGCTGTAGGTCTTCTTCACTGGTTCGAGAAGCTTGAGTCTGTTTTTGAGATGTGTGAATGCCCTGAAGATCGTAGGGTGAAATTTGCTACCGGAACACTCGAAGGTGCTGCGTTAACCTGGTGGAAAGCACAGGTTCAACTGTTAGGGCTGGCAGTTGCTAATGCCACCCCCTGGAACGACTTCAAGGAGTTGATCAAAGAAGAGTACTGTAGTCATGAAGACATCCACAAGCTAGAGGTGGAATTTTTCAACTTGAAGATGACGGGGTCTGAAATCGAGGCGTACACAAAGAGGTCGAACGAACTAGCTATCTTGTGTCCCACTATGGCGGATCCTCCTATCAATTGTATTGAGCTGTACCTCAAGGGTCTTGTACCAGAAATTCAGAGTCACGTGACTTCAGCTAACCTAGGCACCATTCAGCAAGTTATACGACTAGCTCACCGTCTCACTGATCAGGCAGTTGAGCAGAACAAGCTGCCCAAGCGTATTAGCGCTGCTACTACTTCTGATGCTCCCAATGATAACAAGCGCAAGTGGGATGGAAATTCGGGCAAGGGTTCTACTTCAGTTCAGTCTCAGCAGCAAAAGACTGATGACCACCAGAGTCCTGGTCAGCAATCTTCTGGTAGTCAAGGACAGGGTGGATACCAAGGGAACCACCCCAAGTGCAACAAGCATCATAGCGGGCAGTGCCATAAGGGTCGTTGTCTGAGATGTAACAAGCTGGGTCATGAAGCCAAGGATTGCAGGAGCCCACGTCCTGCGAATCAAAATCGCCAACAACAACAACAAGCTCCACAGAACCACCAGCAGCAGCAGCAACAACTGGGCAATAAAGGATGCTTTCAGTGTGGCGCTGAAGGCCACTTTAAGAGGAACTGCCCTCAGCTGAACCAGAATCAGAACAACCAAGGAAACGGGAACCACAATGGGAACAACAATGGAGGCAACAACGGAGGCAACAACAGGGGTAACAATAATGGCAATGGCGCCCGAGGTCATGCCTTCGTGATTGGGCAGGGTGATGCAAGGAACGATCCCAACATTGTGATGGGTAAGTTTCTTCTGGACGACTTCTTTGTTACTGTTTTATTTGATTCGGGTGCCGATACTAGTTATGTGTCCTTAAAAGTTAGCCAAATGCTTAAGCGCACTCCAACGCTTCTGTTGGTGCACTGAATGTTTGTTTACTGTGTCTGTCTCGAGTCTTAGGTCTAGATAGGTTAGATTGGAGCACGGAAATCAAGAAATGGTTTTTAGTATGTAATTTCGCTCCAAATGACACTTGTGTCATTTGAAGCGAAATCAGGTCTTTCATGTAATTTCGCTCCTAATTGTTTTAGGTGATTTCGCTCCTAAGAGTCTATAGATGATTTCACTCCTAAGCTTACCTGGTGATTTCGCCTGAAAGGTCACACGGTGATTTCGCTCCTGTCATTTAGAGCGAAATCAGCATCACTATATATACCTGTAGTGTGATCTCATTTGTAACGTTTGGAGCGAAATCAAGTCATGTGCTAGGTGTCGAACTGCTGTCAAAATTTACTCAGAAAGCATTAATAGAGAAGGAAATTGAAAGGAAAAGCTGTTGTGACTTTGTTTACATTGATTCCGCCTCTGTACACGAAGATGAACTGCCTTATACTGACTTTTTAGGGTCGCACACGGTCCAACAGCTTCTGAACACCAAACACACAGTAGAACTAGCAGACGGTAAAAGTCTTGAAGCAACACACATAGTTAAGGGTTGTAACCTCGTCCTAGCTGGTCAGACCTTCTCTATCGATCTTATTCCTATCATTCTGGGTAGTTTCGACGTTGTTATTGGTTTGGATTGGTTATCTCATCAGCAAGCGGAAATTCTTTGCAACGAGAAGATTGTCCGCATTCCCCGTTCTGGTAAAGAACCTCTTGTAATTCGTGGCGACAAGAGTGGTGCTGTTGTGGGCATCATCTCTTTCCTTAAGGCCCAGAAGTGGTTGCGAAAGGGCCACACCGCTATTCTAGCCCTCGTTTCTGATACATCCTCGGAAGAAAGAAAGATAGAAGACATACCTATTGTACGTGATTTTCCTGAGGTGTTTCCTGAGGAATTACCTGGTCTTCCGCCTCATCATCAAGTCGAGTTTCAAATCGAGCTAGCTCCTGGAGCAGCGCCCATAGCTCGAGCACCTTATCATCTAGCTCCATCATAGCTTGAAGAACTGTCTACGCAACTACAAGAACTCCTGGAAAAGGGTTTCATACGTCCTAGCTCTTCGCCTTGGGGAGCTCCAGTGTTATTCGTGAAAAAGAAAGGCGGTACCTTTAGAATGTGTATTGATTACCGCAAACTCAACAAGGTGACCGTGAAGAATCGTTATCCTCTTCCACGCATTGATGACTTATTCCACCAGTTGCAAGGGTCGAGTTTCTATTCCAAGATTGACCTAAGGTCAGGCTACCATCAACTGAGAGTCCGAGACGAGGATGTCCCTAAAAAGGCATTTAGGACTCGTTATGGGCACTACGAATTTCTAGTTATGCCTTTCGGATTGACGAATGCACCCGCGGTCTTCATGGATCTCATGAACCGAGTGTGCAAACCTTACCTGGATAAAATTGTCATAGTCTTCATTGACGACATCCTGATCTATTCTAAGAGTCAGGAGGAACACGAGCAACATCTGCGGCTTATCCTGGAACTTCTTCGTAAAGAGCAGTTGTATGCCAAGTTTTCGAAATATGACTTTTGGCTTCGCGAAGTCCACTTTCTAGGCCATGTGGTGAACAAGGATGGGATTCATGTGGATCCATCTAAGGTTGACTCAATCAAGAACTGGCCTGCACCCCGTACACCAACAGAAATCCGCCAATTCTTGGGTTTGGCAGGATATTACAGACGATTTATCAAGGATTTCTCAAAGATTGCGCAACCTTTCACTTCACTGACTCAGAAGGGTGTCACCTATCGTTGGGGTGATGCACAGGAGTCCGCATTTCAGCACTTGAAGGATAGACTTTGTAGCGCGCCCATCCTCTCATTGCCTGAAGGCACAGATGATTTTGTGGTTTATTGCGATGCTTCCATCCAAGGACTTGGTTGCGTGTTGATGCAACGTGATAAGGTCATTGCCTACGCATCGTGCCAACTTAAAGTTCACGAAAGGAACTACACTACACACGACAGCAGTTGTTTTCACACTTAAGGTATGGAGACATTACCTGTACGGTACCAAGTGCACCATTTACACCGATCACAGGAGTCTCGAGCATATCTTCAAGCAAAAGGAGTTAAACATGCGACAACGCCGATGGCTCGAGCTCTTGAACGATTACGAATGTGCGATCAAGTATCATCCGGGCAAAGCCAATGTTGTGGCCGACGCCCTCAGTCGAAAGGATACTATACCTAGGCGTGTACGTGCATTACAGCTTACCATTCACTCTAGCCTTCCCGCTCAAATACGAGATGCTCAGGTTGAAGCGTTGAAAGCAGAGAACATTAGGGCTGAGGCCTTACGAGGATCGAGGTAGCGGCTAGAACAAAAGGAAGACGACGCCTACTATGTCAACGGACGCATCTGGGTTCCACTTTATGGAGACTTGCGAGAGCTTGTGATGGATGAAGCGCACAAGTCGGTGCGGATAAGATGTACGACGACTTAAAGACTACATACTGGTGGCCTGGAATGAAAGCCAACATAACAACCTATGTTAGCAAATGTTTGACTTGTGCGAGAGTCAAGACTGAATATCAGAAACCATCAGGCCTACTTCAACAGCCAGAGATCCCGAAATGGAAATGGGAGCAAATTTCCATGGATTTCGTTACTGGCCTGCCCAGATCTCAACGCGGAAATGATACCATTTGGGTGATCGTGGATCGACTGACCAAATCTGCACATTTCCTGGCTATCAAGGAAAAGGATTAGTTTTCTACTCTAGCAGACATTTACCTAAAGGAAGTAGTATCAAGGCACGGAGTGCCAACCTCCATCATTTCTGATCGTGACCCACGTTTTACATCTGAATTGTGGCAAGCCATGCATAAATCCTTTGGTTCTCGATTAGACATGAGCACGACATATCATCCACAGACGGATGGGCAATCTGAACGCACCATCTAAACCCTTGAAGACATGCTTAGGGCATGTGTAATCGATTTTGGTAATGGCTGGGCAAAACACCTCCCGTTGGTGGAGTTTTCATATAACAACAGTTACCACACCAGTATCCAGGTCGCTCCGTTCGAGGCATTGTATGGACGGAAGTGCCGATCACCTCTCTGTTGGGCAGAGGTTGGTGACAGCCAAATCACTGACCCAGAACTTGTAGTAGATACAACCGAGAGGATTGCTTAGATACGACAATGAATGGCGGCAGCTCGTGACCGTTAGAAAAGCTATGCTGATAAGCGAAGAAAGCCACTCGAGTTCCAGGTTGGGGACCGGGTGCTAC
The DNA here is from genome assembly GCF_002127325.2 of Helianthus annuus. Taxonomy (NCBI): domain Eukaryota; kingdom Viridiplantae; phylum Streptophyta; class Magnoliopsida; order Asterales; family Asteraceae; genus Helianthus; species Helianthus annuus. The sequence goes on along the minus strand of NC_035449.2, from coordinate 160,726,466 downwards.
TCAAAGTCTCACCTTGGAAAGGTGTAGTTCGTTTTGGCAGACGAGGCAAACTCAATCCGCGCTACGTCGGACCGTTCGAAATCATTGAGAAGATTGGCAAGGTGGCCTACAAGCTGAATCTACCGGCAGAACTCAGCGGAGTTCACAATGTTTTCCATGTGTCGAATCTGAAGAAGTGTCTTTCAGATGAGACCCTCATAGTTCCTCTCAAGGAACTCACTATTGACGACCAGCTGCGATTCGTCGAGGAACCAGTAGAGATTACTGGTCGAGATGTTAAGATTCTCAAGCGTACTAGGATACCTCTTGTCAGAGTTCGTTGGGATTCCCGTCGTGGCCCATAGTATACCTGGGAACGAGAAGACCAAATGAAACTCAAGTACCCCCAGCTGTTTAAGAAAAGTTCAACCACTACTGAGACTGAAGCTACTGCAGGATTTCGGGACGAAATTCCAAACCAACGGGGGGATGATGTGACACCCTAGGAAACCAGGAAACCAACGCGACTTAACTAGCTTCCTCAGTAAACACGTGCTAAATTTCGGGACAAAATTCTCTTAACAGGGGGAGAATGTGCAACCCTCATAATTTTATGTATCCGTACGATTTATTTATGTTAATTAAAGTGCTTGATGACTGTGCCAAATTACTTAACTGCTTTCTGATTACTGTGTCATACTTACATGTGCTTGTTAACATACTAGTCTTGTGCAGAAAAAGTTACTAAATAGTCCTGTAAGCTTCCCTAAGTGTTGGGAATTAAAAGTGTTACAAAAAGATGTATAAAAGACACTTTACGGATTAATTAAGCACTTTAACGTTATAGTATCAAACCGAACAACCGGACATTACCCGGAACACCAAAATAATGCTAGAAGCATTGGTTCTATTTTTCTAAGCTAGTTAGGGCCCCCGAACACCCTAACACACTATATATTACATAACACACTTATAACACTAACTAGATACTTAATCTCCTAACTAGATTACTAACTAAATAGTTGAAACCCAACAAGACACCCCCCTGGGACGGTTACATGGGGTCTCACACCCCCTTGATTTTCTTTGATTATTTTAAGTGATATGCTTTGTACTTAAGGGGGCATTAGGACTAGTGGATAAAAGGATGTTGGGAGATTAGTTATTTAACCACTAGTCCATCATTCTTATCTTCACACTTCAAACAACACACCAAAAACTCTCCCTCTCTCCCTCTTGCTCGGCTGAGAGCACCACCACCATCATCATCATCTTCAAGTTTCATTTCATGCAATCTCTAGTGATCCAAAGGTGATAGAGTGCATACAACTAAGCTCGGTGTGTTCGGAAGTTGAAGGACCTCTCTTATCTTCTTTTAACCACCACATATCATCACTTGAACTCCCCTAGCCTTGAGCTAGTGGTAAGTCTCTTGAATCTTCATCTACTTCATGTTTTAGAGTGGTTAATAGTTATTTTATGATGAGAATGTATGAACACTAAAGGATCATAAACAAAGTCTTGAATATAAAGTAACATGATGGTGAAATAAGATGAAAACATGATGAAATGAAGTTGTTTGGTCATGTTGATGATTACTTGATGTTGATTTGGTGATTACTAGCAATATGATGTTTGATCATCATATGAAGCTTGTTAAGTTATGATTAAAAACATGACCTAACAAGTTAGATGTGATTATGTGTACATAAAATAATCATCTTCTTGTTAGAGCATGAACTTGGGAATAAAAGTGATTTTCTTAGAAAATAATAAACCTAGTGGACTAGTAAACTTGTAAACTCAAGACTTGTGTATGAGTTATTTTAGAAAACCAAGTTTAAAAGGCGGTTTTTGAAAAAATATGATTCTTACATATACTTACACCATCTTTGAAATAAACTAAGTATATGGATACTAGTGAAACATGAAAATATTGTAAATAGATATTTTTGTAAAATAAGTTCACTAGTTGTGAACATCTAGAAACCCCGAGAGTAAGATTTTAACAAAAATAAACACACTTTGGAGGGTAACTAAACCCACTAAAGACTCCACTAAGTTACTACGCATTTTAACTAAAAACCAAGTTCATGTTATTATGTAAAGTGCATTGTTTTGCACTTGACTAGTGTAATATTGTTTAGTAACTTGTTATTGATGGTTGAATGATTTTTGGAAAAGAAAATGATATGCTTATGAGCATGGACACCTCCATTTACAAAGGAAACTCTGACGAAATTTTCTAAAAATTCCAACACTTAGAAAATATTTTTCTAAACAAGCGTTACAAGTATATTTTATAACTTGTGTTTCGAATATAAACTTCGCCATAATTTTTGGTAACAAAATACAAAGTGTCGGAGGTTGGTTTTTGTAAATAAAAATGGGTAAATATATATTTAGAATATATATCTTATATTAGAACACTTGTGTGGATACTTGCTTATTTTTGTGAGATAGTTATATTATTTTAGGGAAAAATAATGTAACTTAACAACATATCTTGACATTTGAACTGTGTGGCATGTGATAGAAGTAATGAATAGATAAACCGTACGTAGGATACGTGTTATGCATGAGAAACTGATTGTTATCTGTACCTTATTAGGACGTGCTTGATTTCCTGATTTATTTGAGTAATTAATCTAACCGAGCAAACCGAGGTGAGTTCACACTCTTTCTAAGGCATGGGATTCCCGGTGGTTTGGGAATGGGTTAAAGAATTAAAACGAATATTAATCCTGCGTATTCTCCTTGGGTAGAATACGTACGGCCATCCTCCATAGGTAGGATGCCAATATTAATCCTGCGTATTCTCCTTGGGTAGAATACGTACGTTCGTCCTCCTTGGGTAGGACAACAACCTTAAAACTTACTAGACAAAACTCTATCATGAAGTCCCTCATTTTATATCGACTTAATCGCCGAGGCCAATGGCGAGCGGGTCATTAGTTAATAGCGCTATTAGGTTTAACAAACCTCACACCGTGCCAGTCGGACGGGCGTGCACTAATGGACTATGGCAAACTTTCAGTGATGATAGACACTAATGTAGGGCACAACTTATTTTCGTTAGTAGTCGATATGGTACAGTCTAGTGGTTCACATGGGGAAACCCCCCACTGATCATGGATATGGTTTGGGTAATAAAGAAGGAACTGGTTAATCATACTTTCAACTATGGGGTAACCCCCACGGCAATTACGCCAACGAAAGACAAACCATGTTTTCAAAAACAACTTAAAACTAAACAACCAAACGTGAACTCACTCAACTTTGTTGTTGACTCGTTGTTACATGCCTTACAGGTCGTTAAATGCTTATGGAGCTTGCACGAGGAGGCGGTTGTTGTGGAATATGGATTGTTATGTTCCGTGTTAAACATTTAATCCTTATGAACTTATTAAACCTACGTTTTGGACTTTAAACTTATGAACTATGGACTTATGTTTTAGCTTTACGTATTATGCTTCCGCTGTTAACTTAAGATGGTTGCTCTCTTTTGGTCACCAATTGTATTGTGATTGGTTTTATTACTTAATTACGTGGTTCAATATGATTGGTGGCTCGATCTTGGTTATGTCACGCCTCCAAGCGGTGATACTCCGCATGGTGGATTTTGGGGGTGTGACATTGGTAGCTGGTTTTTGGCGATTTCAATGCAGTTCGAAATATGGGAGAAAGAAAAAATTCAAAGTTCGATGCAGTTTGTGCTAGGGATTTTAACAATTTTATTGATGAGGCGAGCCTTCGAGAATATAATTTGAAAGGTATGAAGTATACTTATATGACGAATAGAGGAGGCAAGTGTAAGATGAGTAGAATTGATCGGGTGCTTATTTGTTGCAATATTTTTAATAAATGGCCAAATGCTTGTGTTCGCACTCTAAATAGAGAATTATCTGATCACTCGTCCCTAATTTTGTCACTCGTTGATACCAATTTTGGACCAAAGCCGTTTCGTTGTTTTGATTATTGGCTTGATAGACCGGGTTGCGTTGAGATTCTTACTTCGGTTTTAACCGGAAATAATATGGAGGGTCCTTCGGATCTCAATCTTAATAATAAACTAAAGATGTTGCGTAACAGATTAAAAGTGTGGTATAAAGCGTGTAAATGCAATGAAGAAGAAGAGGAAAAAAGACTTCGTAAAGAAAGAGATGAGATTGAGAGGCTGATGGAACAGAAATTTAGAGGAGTCTGAATTATGGGTGTGGTCCGAGTGCAAAAGAGTCTTGAAGAGATTGAGTTGTTTAGATCTCGTGACATTCGTCAAAAATCTCGGGTGAAATGGGCGGCTCTTGGGGATGAAAATACAGGTTTCTTCCATAGTACGGTGAATGGTAGAAAGGCTAGGAACGCTATTCTGGGCCTCCAAGTGAACCAGGAGTGGGTTTCTAAACCGACTTTGGTTAAGAAGGAGGTGTTACGATTTTTTAGAGCACATTTTAAAGAGGAATGTTGTTTTGGTCGGCTTTATTATGTTCGGGTATTAACAGTATTATGGATCGGGATTGTGATTTTTTAACCGCGGCTTTTTCTAAACAAGAGATTAAATATGCGGTTTTTGATTGTGGATTGAATAAGGCCCCGGGACCTGATTGTTTCAACTTCCGTTTTGTTAAACGGTATTGGAATCTTTTAGAGGATGATTTTTTTTTCGGATTTTGGTGGAGTTCCATGCGACAGGTATTATTAATACAGGTTGTGGCTCATCTTTTATTACTTTGATACCGAAGGTTAAAACGCCTTTGGGTCTCAAAGATTATTGGCCCATTACACTTATTGGGATGATTAGTAAAGTTATTTCTAAAATCTTTGCGAACCGTCTTAAGAAGCTGTTACGGAACGTGATATCCAAGTCTCAATCGGCTTTCTTGTCAGATCGATTTATTCTTGATTGTCCTCTCGTGGTTAGTGAATTAATGGAGTGTTGAAAAAACGGAATAGGAAGGCATTTCTCTTAAAAATAGATTTCGAGAAGGCGTATGACAATGTCAATTGGAGTTTTTTTAATATCTATTATGGAGCAAATGGGTTTTCGATCGACTTGGTGCATTTGGATTAAAGGTATTCTTATATCCTCGCGGGCCGCGGTTTTAGTGAAAGGCTCTCCGACGTTTGAATTTAAAATTGAAAAAGGTCTCCGTCAAGGAGATCCACTTTCGCCTTTTTTATTCTTGATTTTCATGGAAGCTTTATCTTGGATGTTGAAAAAAGCTAAGGCGATTGGTGAGTTGAAGGGCATTAATTTTACGGATGATGAAGCCGACATTACCCACCTTTTCTACGCGGACGACGCTCTTATTTTAGGAGAGTGGTCTCGCGAGAATCTTCAGAGCACCGCCCGGATTCTTGGTGTTTTTTACTTATGCTCGGGTCTCAGGATTAATCTTCACAAGTCTAACTTGTATGGAGTTGGTACCCAAGACAATGAAGTTGATAACATGATGGAGGTGTTGGGGTGTAGACGAGGTGCTTTTCCGTTTGTTTATCTAGGGATTAAAGTGGGAGCTAAAATGTCTCGTATAAATAATTGGAACACGGTGATTGATATTGTTAAGGCTCAGCTTGTGTCATGGAAAGCGAAAACTTTATCTATAGGGGGTCGATTGATTCTTATAAAATCGGTTCTTGAAAACTTACCGATTTATTATTTTTCTCTCTATAAAGCCCTGGTTGCGGTTATTGATAGTATCGAAGCTATTATGAGACGTTTTTTATGGGCGGGTTCTAACGAAGAAAAAAAGATACCTTGGGTGGCTTGGGATGTGATAACGAGACCAAAGGATGAGGGTGGATTAGGTGTGAATAAACTTCAAGATATTAACGACGCTCTTCTTCTTAATTGGGCGTGGCGATTAAAAAAAAGAGTAATTGTTTGTGGAAAAGGGTAGTGATGGGCTGTCATGGTTCAAGTCGGTCGTGGTCCATGCTTCCATGTTCTTTATCGGCTAGTGGATGTTGGAAACAAATCGTCAAAATAGGGGAAAGGAAGTTGTGTGATAGTAAAACTCTAAATAGTTTTTTTGTAGGTACAGTTGGCGAAGGGTCTTCGATTCACTTATGGGGAGATACTTGTCTACGTGAAGAACCTTTACGCTTAACTTACCCAATGTTATTTAATTTGGAAAAGAAGAAGTGGGCCATGGTCGACGATCGGATTCAGCTTGTAAATGGGTCGAAAAATCTGAACTGGGAATGGAAAAGAAGCCCTTCAACATATGAGGAGGTTAATGAGTTGTTTCAATTATTATCGGACATCCATGATTATCAACCGAGCTTGGGACATGATCGCTGGTGTTGGAAAGGAGATAAAAGTTGAGTGTATACCGTGCATAAGGCAAAGAAGATGATTGTTGAATATAGGACACAGGTGTTGATCAACTCGTGTATGAAATGGAAATGTTGGACGCCATTGAAGTGCAAAATTTTGGTGTGGAAGGCAGACATTAATCAGCTCCCAACACGGGCAGAGCTTCTTAAACGTGGGGTTGCTTTTAATGATGGATCGTGTGCCATATGTAATGAGGATTTGGAAACTACGACGCATTTATTCACAGGCTGTGTGTTCTTGGATGAAATTTGGGCGCGAATGGGATCTTGGTGTCGTTTAAGTCCCATCTATGCTTTTGAAGTGAAAGATTTTTTGAAGATGGCGGGTACTCAAACGAAGACGAAGAAGGAGAAATACATTCTTAGAGGCATTATCTACACCACAATGTGGTCGATATGGAATGAACGTAATGCTAGAATTTTCAAGGGCAACTCTCGTAAACCGGTCGAGGTGGTGGAAATTGTTAAATCTACGGCGTTTTTTTAGATTCGTCATAGGTCTAGTTTGAAAGGTATTGATTGGAATGTTTGGTGTAAATATCCTATGGACGTGATGTAATGTCGTTTTTTGCCCGGGGGTCCTTGCTTTGAGGACCGCTTGTGGCTTTGTGCGTGAATGAAGTTTTCCTTTCAAATAAAAAAATTTAATTTTGGAATATTATATATACTAAACTAACTACCCAGATATTTATGGAAACATATATCTCTTTCACAATTTCAAATCATTACGATTTCAAAAGGGCGGTTACTTTAAATTACGAAGTTCAAGTCATTAACATTTTTTTTTTCACGTTGTGTTTTATCAGTTACTGGGTTCATCATAATGTGTTTTAGCAGTTACTGTTTGATCACAATGTGTTTTATCAGTTACTGGTTGATATGATTTTTGGCATTTTTGATGTTGTGTTTTATCAATTACCGGGTTCATCACTATGACAATTGGCACTTTTCGTGTAATTTCCGTACAATGTGAACAATGTTTAATATTATATGGTTGTGTATTTTGAAAGTCTGATGTGCATGATTTCATGGCATACATTTAAAGAACTCGTAAAAACATTTCATTATGCATGATACTTGTTTTTATTGGTTGCGACTTGAACCAGTTTAGATAGTGCACAGAACTAACTAGCACACTTATTAGATAAACTAGTAGTGCTGACAGGGGTCAGTACTCGGATGAACAACATATTTAGGACACAGATTGAGTCCTAGAACCAAGGTTATACTAAAACCTCATGTGAGAAAGTAAGGATTATGTTGCTGCTTTCCGAGAGACAAACGAACACTAAAAACTGCCCGAAACTAGCTATAAACGGTAAAATTCAGCATTTTATAGCGTATGTACTAATCAGAAATAACGCCAGAATACTCAGAATAACTTGAAAAGTGATAGAAACATTATGACGACATCATAACCCGTATTATGCCAAACAAGTTACCAATATTGATCCTTTAAGCGATCCGACAACTAAACGAACACCCGAACACATCTAAAAACATCATATGAACTAGTTAGCAATATTTTCATGACACGAAACTAGTTTATGGTCTTAAACACCATGTTATGTATCAAGAACATCTAAACACCTAAACTTCCTAACTAATCATATACATTAGCATCTTTTTAACACTTAACAAATTTAAACCAAAACAAACCCCCCCCCCCATGGTAACCGTCCCCAAGGGGACCACCCCCTTGAATATGTTGACTAATTAGCTTTATAGTCAAAGATGCTTCTTGAGAACCCATGGTTAAAGTTATGGATGGAAGGTAATGACCATTATAAGAAAAACCTTATCTACACTCATAATCCATCATTTACCAATATCACAACAACAAACCACAACTCTCTCCTCCTTCTCTTGTTCTCGGTCGTAAGTACCCCCCCTCCCCCCAATCATCAACTTCCACTAAATTCAAGCTCATCCAAGGTTAACACAAGGTGTCTTATCAGTTACTGGTTAATATGATCTTGGCATTCTTGATGTTGTGTTTTAGCAGTCAGTCACTAGTTCGTCACATTGTGTTTTATCGCTAAAACACACTACTATGAACACATCTATATCTGATTTATCGTTATTTTTTGTATGATTTGGTGTTTTCAAATGTGAGGGATTAGAGAGAGAGAGAAAAATTGCGACATTTTCGAAGGCGGTTTTATGATTGGTAGTTATTTCCTTATTTAAAACAACTTAAATGACACATTTACCTCCAATCAATTAAATTAGCCTATTTTAAAGACACGTATATTACCAAAATGCCACCAAAATGATCTCAACCATTAAACACACTCATCTGATGGCCCAGATCGCTTCCTACACTTTCTAGGAAAAACACACTTTCCGCAGGATCCCCACTCTATATAGAATAACAACACCACACCTATGGATCGGGATAAAGAACTCATTGTGAATGCTCTTGAACCTTTTGATTTTGGACTTAAGTGGTTAAAACAATTAAAATACACGGACAAATAACTTACTCTATAATAATAATAATAATAATAATAATAATAATAATAATAATAATAATAATGATAATAATAATAATAATTGTAAATGAAAAAAATACCCTCTTACCAAAGAAAAAAAAAATTCTTATAATGGAAAAAAATCACATTGTTTATGGAATAATCCAATCCATTACAATATGATAACCAAACATGTTTTCTTTTCGTTCAATCAAAATAATCCATTCTATTCACATTATTCCACCATTTTTATTTTTGGTACCTTTTATTATATTATTTTTACTTAACACGAGGGTTTGTATTTTACATCAACTTTATAGTCATTTTGAACCTTTTTATTTTTGGTACCTTTTATTATATTATTTTTACTTCACACGAGGTTTGTATTTTTCATCAACTTTTTAGTCATTTTAAAAAGCTTATTCTATATCCTACATTTTCAAAGAGGTCGTAGAATAACACCTCTTTTTATTGCATGTTATTTCTCTCTATATATAGATTAATAATGAACAAAAACTAAAAGTTAGATTGCTTCTCAGGTGAAAAGTCAACATGTTAGCCGATGTTCAAGCGCGAGTTCGATTCTATGTGGACTTCTACCATGTGCCATTTTTTGTATTTTTGAGTTCGATTTTTGAAGGGGTATGGTCTCAGATCTTGCGTCAGCATGGACCGCGAGTGACCATTACCCTTATCAAAACCCCCACTAACTAACAACCTACTTGTGCCCATGCGGGAACGCGTCGACACAAGGGTTGAATCCAATCTATCTAGTAACAAAGAAGGACTTACATGGAACATGAGAACGGTAGAGTGATGCGACATAGCATCACATCTGGTGTATGAAAACGGAAGTATTCACAGCGATGCGGCATCGCACCGCATCCAGTGAACACTTCTATCAATACAGGAAAGCCTTACCTTAGGCATAGAAGAAGATGAACGTAGCGGTACGGCTGACACCGCACCATACGGACATTTTCGTCACGACAAGGGATGCAGGCAAGACGACGATGCGGCTAACACCGCATCTCGCGTATTCCTTGATCACAAGTAGGAGACGCGGTAACTTCAGATGTTACCGCACGTAGCGATGCGGCCTGCACCGCATCCTATGTACTCAAGCAAGTGGTACTGACACCACAGTGCAAGTGGCACCAATGGCAGTTACCTGTTAGAGCTACGTAAGCAATGGACTGACGTGGCGTAACCTCCATAACCGACGAGCCTGACACACCTGAAAGGGTGCAGCACGTCGTCAGTCCATCCATCATCATCCTCCTTCACTCCTCGGCTATAAATACCAACCCCAAACCAGGTTTGAGGTATCTTCTCACAACTCTCTCACTACTACTACTATCTTACTTTGCTTCCCAAGCAAACTACTGATTCTCACGCCGGAGAGTGGTAACAAGGAGCACCCCCCACCCCATCCTCCTTGTTACGAGTCACGGCTTGTTTCCTTGTGCAGGAGATCAACCACCGGTGATCCAGCCAGCGATCCTCGAGAGGAAGGGATTAACCCTTCTTGACGAGACCAGTATGTTAACCCTGCCCGGTTAACCATTGTTTCATCATTGGCGCCCACCGCTACTCTTAGCATTTTCTAAACCATCCCTTTTTCCTCTCTCACGATCATGACTGATCACCAAAACAACACTGCGGAGAACCAAAATCCTCCAATCCCAAACCCGGTAGGGGTCAATGCCTCGACCTCCCAACCCGGACACATTGGCACGTCCACACAAAGGAGCCCCTCATTTATGTTCGGACATGACTTATCACAGTTCCCATCTGGTGATCCCACCAGGCATGACCGTTCATGCCTGGTACGAGCAGCAGGCAGCCACGCAAACTGCAGCATACAACCGCGCTTGTACTGAAGCGAATATACGAGCTGGGCTTCCCCCAGCACCGCACACCCCTGTAGAGCGTATTTTACAATACGACGGCAGGATACATTCACGCCCGGCTTCAAGAAGCCGACGTGAAGAACGGGGATCGTCTTACTGTTCGGTCCACACCCTCAACGAGGATGATTCCTCATACGGGTCCCACACCAGAGGACCGGTACATACCCGCCTTGGCCCCCATGGCGAGGACAGGAGGCGATCAACCTCCAGACGCCGCCCAGGCATTCAGAGCCGATTGGGCCCACAACCATAAACCGAAGGGTACGGTCATACCGACCCTGACGACCACAGCTACCGCGGTGATTCGCATGACACCAGTAGCAGACCGGGAGGACGCAACTATGTTCCTCCCAGTCATCCCCGCAACACATACCTTAGGGCGGCAAAGCGCCCTGCGAACGAACCATACAGGCCAAAGGCAGCGGCCGAAAATTCCAAGTTCGGCACGCGGATTGCCAACGCCCATGTCACCACGACAAAGTTCCCATTCAACGTTGGGAAATACAGTGGTTCGACCGACCCGGACGACCACATGAACGTCTTCATGGGCGCGGGCATCAACGGCCAGTGGGACGAACCCACTTGGTGTAATTTTTTCCCCCAGACCCTTACGGGCCTGGCCAGGGCATGGTTCGATTCTTTGCCAGTGGGATCACTGGATTCATTCGAGGACTTGCGTACCAAGTTCCTCGCACATTTTTGCCAGCAGCGACGCCACGAACGAGATTCGTGTGACGTCATGAACATCTGGCGAAGGAACGACGAATCGCTCAAAGCATTCGTCGTCCGATATAATAAAGAGTGCCTGGAGATAGGTGACGTGGCAGACCAGATGGCACGAAACCACTTCATCCGGGCCGTCAAAGACAGAGAGATGATCATGACCATCTCTGGCAAGGAGGGCTTGCCCAAAAAATGGGAAGATGTCATGACTGCGGTCAAGAAATACGCCCAGACACAGCGGTCACTCGAACCGCATGTGACAAAGGCAAAACCCCAAGCCGAAACATCCCAACAAGGGTCCAAGCGTAACCATAAACGCAACCGGGACGTTGGAAATCGCGATATTTCCAAACCATACTTCCCGCAAACCAACACGTTCGACCCAAAGAACTACAACCCCGCCCGAGACAGTCGGGCGTCAAAGAAAGAATCTCGGGACCGCAACTGCACCGAGATCACCATGTCGCCAAGTGAGGTCCTCCTTGCGGACCCACAGTTCTTGCGACCGGCCCAACCAATGAAGTCCAAGAAAATCAGGACCTCACACTCTACTGTGAGTACCACAAGGACTCGGGCCACACCACCAACAGCTGCATCAGTCTCCGACTGGAGATTGAGCGCGCCTTAAAGGAGGGGAAACTGCAACATCTTTTGCCAGGTGGGCAAAAACCCACCAAGCGCATTACCCCTCATGGCGAAGGTACCTCCTCCGGGAAGAGAACCATGCACGTGGCTTCCACCCACATGATCCACGGAGGCAAGGGCAGGCCGCGAAAAGCGGCAAGAAGGCCGGAATGTGACTGGAAGGACGAGCAAGTCGTCTTTCCAAAGGTCCGAGGCGGACCGCGCGATAGGCGCGCCGTCGTCATTTCAGGCCAACTGGCACACTACTGCACCGAGCGTCTATTCATCGACCCGGGCAGTACATCTGATATAATCTACGAACAATGCTTCAACCAGTTCGACCAGGAGGACAAAGATCGGTTGCAAGCAGTAGATTACCCGTTAACCGGGTTCGCAGGGGAAACTGTCTTTCCCCTAGGCCAGATTACTTTCCCTGTGCGTCTTTCCAGCGGAAACCGCACAAGGACAGAAGAGGTAAACTTTATGGGTTTACCTCACACCTCCAGATATGACGTACTCCTCGGGAGAGAATCCCAAGGAGATTTCAATATGATTACGTCGGTCTCCCACTCTGCGGTTGGTTTCCCAACCGAATCGGGGGTCGCGATAATCTATGCCCGCAGGGACGTCATGATGTCGGACGAAGTACGTCCGACCAAGGTCGCAAGGCCCACCCCCAACGACCAGTCAGAAAAATGGGTTCTCAACGCGAGATACCCAGAACAAAAGGTCACATTGGGTCACGCCTTGTCCCCGACCACCAAAGCGCAACTGAAGCAGCTCCTCTTCAGGAACCAAGACATCTTCTCGTGGACACCCGCAGACATGACCGGGGTCCCACGTGATATTGCGCAACATCACTTGAATACCATGCCAGGTATCAAGCCAGTGATCCAAGGCCAACGCCACCTTGGGTCAGCTAAAAATCAGGCGATGCAAGAGCAGATCGAAGAACTGCTCTCCGCAGGCATCCTGCGGGAAGTTAAATACCAGACTTGGTTGTCCAACCCAGTCATGGTAGAAAAACCGTCCGGGGGCTGGCGCATGTGCGTCGATTACAAAGACCTTAACAAAGCCTGCCCCAAGGATTGTTACGCGCTTCCAGAAATCGACGAAAAGGTCGACAATCTCGCACCATTCAGGTAGAAGTGTTTCCTCGATTGCTACAAAGGATACCATCAAGTACAAATGGCAATCGAGATGAAGACAAAACGGCATTCCGGACTCCCACCGGAAATTACTGCTATACAAAAATGCCGTTTGGGTTGCGCAACGTGGGCTCAACCTACCAAAAGTTGATGAACGACACTTTCCGCGGCCAAATAAGCAAAAGTGTCGAAATCTACATGGACGACCTGGTCGTCATGAGCATGGAAGAAGATACCATGCTCACAGATATTGAAAGAACATTCCAAACTCTGCGAAGCGTTAACATAAAGCTCAATCCAGGGAAATGCTCGTTTGGAATGGAAGAAGGCAAATTCCTTGGGTTCATCGTGACTAAAGATGGATTCAAGGTAAACCCGGAGAAAGTCCAGGCGATCGAGCGCATGCCATCGCCTTCATCGATGAAGGATATGCAACGGCTAGCCGGCAGGCTAGCGGCACTCAACAGATTCTTAGCCAACCACGCAGCTAAGTCTTATCCGTTCATCAAGACCCTGCGGAGCTGTTCAAAGAAAGAACAATTCCAGTGGACCGCAGAGGCTGAACAGGCCTTCCGGGAAATGAAGGAGTGTTTGATACAACTCCCAACTTTAACCGCACCACGCAAGGATGAGCCACTCATACTATACCTATCCGCCGCGGACAACGCGGTGGGTGCGGTACTAATTGTGGAGCGAAAGGGGGTTCAAACACCCATCTACTACATCAGCAAGATGCTCAACGACCCAGAGACGAGGTACTTAATAATGGAGAAATTGGTGCTAGCATTAGTGCACGCTTCAAGACGGTTGCGACGCTACTTCGTAAACCACGTCATCACAGTGCTAACCAATTACAGGATCGGCCCGATCCTCTCCAAACCCGACATCTCTGGGAGATTAGCGAAATGGGCAATCGAGCTGGGCGCGCACACGATACATTATAAGCCGCGCCCCGCGATTAAAGGCCAGATCTTAGCTGATTTCGCCGCCGAAGTACCGGTGAATCGCATCCAAGAATGCGAAGAAGCACAAACTCCCGCACCAACGCCACCCTCCTCAGAGACATGGGCACTCTTCACAGATGGTGCCTCCAACGACGAAGGGGCGGGTGCAGGTCTGCGACTCGTCAGCCCTGACGGCCAAGAACTTACATATGCAATCCGCCTCGAATTCAAAAGCACAAACAACGAGGCAGAATATGAGGCTCTGTTAGCGGGGCTACGTTTAGCAGTCAAAATCGGCGTGCAACATCTGGAAGCCCACGTCGACTCTTTATTAGTTGCAGGCCAAGTACGCGGCGACTATGCCGCAAAGGGGGATATCATGATCCTCTACCTCGAGCAAGTCCTGCAACTAAAATCCAAATTCGCTTCGTTCAATATTCGCCATATTAATCGAAGCGAAAACAAGTCCGCAGATGCACTATCAAAACTTGCATCTACCAGCTTCCAACACTTGGCAAAGGAGATACGCATCGAAATCCTGCAAAATCCTTCGGTACCCTTGCGCCAAGTCAACGTCATTCAATACGGTTCAACATCATGGATGACACCTATTATCGCATATCTACAATCAGGTGTGACTCCCGAAAGCAAATCAGAAGCACGCAAACTACAATACAAAGCGTGCCATTATCAAATGGGAGACGGTATCTTATACCGCAAATCATACCTCGGGCCACTACTACGATGCGTCAACCCCCAGGATGCCACATACCTCATTCGAGAGATACACGAGGGCATATGTGGCATACACGCTGGACCACGCATGGTAGTGGCCAAAATCATGAATGCCGGGTATTACTGGCCCGACATGCACCTGGACGCCGTCAAAGAGTTGCCAAAGTCGAGAGTATCAATAAAAGTCTAGTCGAAGGGATCAAGGCACGGTTGGGAACGGCCAGGCGTGGCTGGGTCGATGAACTCCCAAGTATCTTATGGGCTCACCGAACAAGCCCAAAAACAAGCAATGGGGAAACACCCTTCAGCCTAGTCTACGGTTCAGAAGCGGTGATCCCCGCAGAAGTAGGTCTCCCCTCTCCTAGAATGTTGGCTATTGAAAAACTAGACAACAACATGGAACGCAGGATCGATTTGGACCTCTTGGAAGAAAGGCGCGAAAACGCTGCCATCAATGAGGCCAAATATAAATCCAAACTTGAAAAGTACTACAACGCGCGCGTCCGCGTTTGTACTTTCAACCCAGGAGACTACGTCCTACGCGACAATGAGGCATCTAATGCCGAGCGCCCAGGCAAACTCGCCCCCAAGTGGGAAGGACCCTACCTCATCAAAGAGGTCTTAGGGAAAGGCGCGTACAGATTGCAAACACTAGAAGGCGAACCTATCGCACGCACATGGAATGCACAACAGCTTCGACGCTGTTATATGTAAGCCATGTTCTTACATTTCTCTATGTAACCTATCGGGCCGCGGGCCATTTGCAAATAAATAAATACGCAATTTTATACATTATTGTTTGTTATTACTATTACAAATGCGTGTTCCACTTTGCGGTATCCCAAAAACAGATTGGCAAAATCTTCATTCGAGATACCCATACAAAGTGGTAACCACACACAAATATTGTAATAGGCCAGCAAAAGGCAAAAAGACTTGCATGTTCATCCGGCCGGATAAACAAGTTTTGTCAAACACTTGACACAATTCCTGAGCCCAAAAAAGGCAAACAATGGAATTGACGCGGACTCATACGACAAAGGTATGGAGTACACTTGACCCCATTCACAAATGGGTAGAGTTCCGGTAATATAAGCTTTTACAAAGCTTAAGCAATTCTAAAACCCTCACACGGTAAATAACAGAATTCATGCATACCCATACAACAAAAGTATGGAGTATACTTGACCCCATTCACAAATGGGTAGAGTTCCGGTAATATAAGCTTTTACAAAGCTTAAGCAATTCTAAAACCCTCACACGGTAAATAACAGAATTGATGCATACCCATACAACAAAAGTATGGAGTATACTTGACCCCGTTCATAAATGGGTAAAGTTACGCATACATACGTTCAGACATGCAAGAATTAAAAACACTTGTACAAACTGAACAAAGAAACTTTATATTCAAAAAATTCAAGTATCCACATGATGCTTAGTGAATTTACATAAAGTTCCTATTCTATACAAGAGGAATACAAAAAGGAGGCACACTCGCCAACCTAAACCCTATTTTGTACCGCTGGTCCCCGCATCTCCTCCGGCACCACCAGCGGGTTCTTCCTCTTCCACATCCGGATAAAGCATCCGCAAGCGGTCAACATAGTCCGCAACCTCCAAACAATCGTCCAGCTCCCCTACACAGGCAAGGGGCGTGTCATAAAAGGAGGCTACGGCCGCTTTCAGACGACCTTCGGTATCCACATCACGGAACCCGGATGCCTGATCAGTATAACCGCCTGCGGATAATACATTGATATGCCCAATGCAGCGGTTGTAACCAGCCTTGAAGCCAGCATCGCGCGCACGTTCCTTAACCAGGTCCAAACCAGATGCGGTCTCAGGGGCATTCATTATAGCCTCAACAATCTGCAATAAAGGGATCATAAGTCTTGGATACTAACCCAAGCAAATGCAAAGACAACGGATACTTACACGCGCGATGCCGTGAGTCCGCAACCACTCACGGTCAGCTTCCAGCTGGTTAAAAGAGGACACCAAGGCATCCTTGGCCACAGCAGCGGCGTCAGCCCGTTTCTCCGCAACAGACACGCGGTCAGTAAGGTCTGCAACCGCGACCTCCCGGGCCTGAACCTCAGCCTGTTACAAAAACAGCAAACAGTTCACTCGATAAATATTTTCAAAACAATAAAAGACGAAAGCAACAAAGTTAAAGAAACATACCTGCAGACTGTCAACAACTTTGCCTAAACGAATGCGCTCCGCATTCGCCTCGTCAAGAGCCTTGGAAGAACGGCTCTCCTTCTCTGCGGCCTCTTCAAGGGCCTTTGAGGCACGAGCCCCGGCTTCTTTGGCCTCTCCAAGCGCCTTCAGGGCGTCGGCCTTCGCCTGCAGCGCTTTAACAGAAATGGCCTCAGCCGCAGCCTTCTCCTGGCTCAAGGTAGCGTTCGCTGCCTTGGCATTTGTCAGCTCCTGCCGAGCATGAAACAGAATGTCATTCTGCTTAGCCCACGATGCATTCCACTTCTTGCGCTCATTGGACATTTTTTCATTCCAACTCTTGCGCTCATCAGCAAGAAGTTTAGCAAGGGTACGCACCTGTTTCAGCTGGGCAGCGGCAGCCCATTCAGAAGTCTGCTTCTGCTTCTCAAAAGCAGCCTTTTCCTTCTCGAGCTGCTCCGCACCCACACGAGCTGCCTCGACCAACTTCTCCGCCTCAGCCCGCATGCGAGCTGCTTCCTCCTCGCGGCGACCCAACACCTTGTAGTCTTCCAAGATGGCATTCGCCACAATAGAAGACCCTACTAACATTGTTGAGAGCTGGTTTATGCGCAGCTCACGGGGTGCAGCGCGAGCTCGCTCAACCTCAAAAGGGGTGCCTAGACCACCCAGAATCTCCTTGCATGCCGACGGGTCATTGGAAATATCATCCCCCTGCATAACAGTCCAGGGGGGTCGGTGATACACCATACTGCGACCCGGGGAGTATGTGCGGTAGTAATACTCCAATTCAGACTCCCCAGGTTGAATTGGAGGCCCGTCATAACCCGCACCACCAGCAGACGAGCCGCTACCCTTCTCCCCAGCAGGAGACTTCTGCGGCTCAGCATCCTGCTGCCGCACCTCAGCATCAGACTTCTGCTTACCGGCATCTGAAAACCTCAAGTTCAATCCATCACCCTCATCAGGAGAGATCAGATTGTCCGAGGAATCCACAGTGTCAAAAATCCGGTCAGCAGTCGTCTCCACCGTCTTCTCCAAGGGGGGCTCGCGAACCGGCCCAACAAAAGGGGCCGTAGGCTCCTTGGGCGCGACCGTCTCCTTCGATACACCCGCACCCGCAGCAGCGGTATGCGGAGGAGACGCAGGGAAGTCGAAGAAAGAATACCCCGCATCTCGGGATTCTGCAATACAAAGAGCATTTAATGAGTTTCCAACCCATTGTACATACAAAACAAGGAAAAGGGATATACTTACCAGCAGCAACTGCAGGTTTCTTCTGCACCGGAGCAACTCTCCTGGTCTGCAGTCTCCGCCTTTTCGGTTCACCACCACCAGCAGCTTTCTGCTCTGGTCCCCTTTTCTCTCCAACAACGGGGGGAACCACAGCAGTTCCACCCGCAGCCGCACCACTACCTATAACACCCAAACCCTCAAGGGTGTCAGATACTACGACGTAATCGGTATATCCCCGAGAACAAGATTGATAGGTACCTGCGGCTTCAAAAACTGAAGAAGGGGCAGCTGAGCCTTCAACACTCCCCTTGCCACGACCCCGCACGGTCTTCTTTACCGTTTTCTTCTCCACAGTCTTTTTGGGGACGCGTTTCTCAAACTTCCCCAAATCCGCAAGGACACCTGGATTCACACAATCAACAGAACCAGTCAAAAAGATAAACTGAAAAAACTAATGCCACGTAAGACGTACCTCTTGCGTCTCCCGGAACCGGGGCATCCAGCACCGCTTTCGACGGCACGCGGAAGTTCTTCAGAATTTCAAGGTTGAAACCTTTCTTCAGCTCAACCGCAATCAGTTCAACCTGGCCCTTGAAATCGGGCTCAAACATCCTCCACAAGCCAACCGCATCCGCTGATACATGCATGCAGGTTATTACAAAGGCTTAGGAAATAAGGAAAATAACAAAGGGTAACGAGCTTACCACCACCCTGTTCCCGCAACACGGGCCTTTCCTTCCTATCCGGTCTGGAGAGCATCATCCGCAATATCCACAGTTGATCATTATCCAACTTCTTGAGTTCAATAGGCCGCAGCCTAGAGAACCAGTCCACGGTCTTTGCGGAAGCAACAGGAATATCTTCATCAGAAACTCCAACGTTGACATTCCTGAAAGACATGCTAGCATAGACCGCACAGGCTTTCACGTAGAAGAACCTCTTCTTCCAGCCTGTCACACCCTTAGGGGGTGTCATCAACTTCAGACTCCCATGCCTTTGAGTAAACGAGAAAAAACCGGTGTTCACCGTCAACTGGTAGAACCGCCGGAAATTCTCCACTGTAATGGGCAGGCCATGGGCACGGAATGTGTACTCAAAATTCCGAATTCGGAACATTCCGAAAGGACTAAGTTGGGAGATATGGAGGTGATAATACTCCAATACCTCCGCCACAAACACCGTCACCGGCAACCTAAGGTTGCCGTCGTTGAAAAAATCCGCCCACAAGGTTATATAACCGGCCGGAGCATCGGCACCGGTGTCCCCCACTTGTGGGTAAGTAGCATTCCAGTCTTTGGCCATCTGCACAGTGGCCATCAGGGTTTTAAAACCCCCCTTGGACCATTTCAACACCGGTAACCCACCACCGGGAACGTCAACGTCATCATCTTCGTCTTCATCAGCCGATACTACCGGCTGTTCAGGGTTTTCACCCTCCACATTGTGTGGACTAGATGGTTCAGCCATCAAGAATATCAAAGAAACAGAAGATGGTGAACAGAAAAACCAAAACCCTCACTGGAACTTCAAGGAATTTCGTCGGAGAAGACAAAGAACAAGTTTCTCTCACCGGCAAATTTTTGAAAATTTCAAACAAGTGAGGGGAAACCACGAACGGTTTCCCCTTATATACCCATCGCAATTAATGCGGAGGGAGAAAACAAATGATCACGTTCAAAAAGGGCGAATCGTATGACACCACGTGTCGAGCGCCGTTTCCGCTGACGGTTATCACGCGCGCGTGGCCACCCACGCGCCTGACACAAGAGACGTTTACACTCTTCGCTACAGTGCATTTAATGCCTCGGGCAGTGCAAACGTCCTTTCATTTCAGCACATGCCAGGAAGATCTCACCAACTTCCACCAACTCACACGTGCGTCCAGCCACGTATGCAACAAAAAGCGACTACATTATCCAATTATAAGCGGCATGCGGTTTCTCTGGTATACCGCACCATAACCCATACCGCATGTCGTTTTTTAACATACCCCTAAAAATAGGTAAAAATATATACCTCTACACTATAAGGGGGTATAATACCTATCCGCACTACCCACGAGCACACGTGGAATATGCGGACATGCCACACACGAGCCCGTTCAGGTGTGTCAGATGCTCAGAACCAGCGCTGGCCGTTGGACTGAACCACATCTCAGACACAGGGGAACCGCATTGCCTTCATTCTCTTCAAGCTTCAAATCCCTCCTGTCCAGTTCACAACCGCAGAGGGTACATGAACACCTTCTTTAACAAAAGGAAGGAAGGGAATGCACGCGAACGCACATCAGCAACCCTGTCTCCTGAACCTTCAAGAGCTACGTCCGAGCCACACCCGCTTTGAGCAAATGTGGTAATGCAAAACCACAGACACTCACGAGGAGCTACGGACATAACCATAGCTTCCGCAGAGTGGTTGCTACGGAAGAGCCAAGCTCACTCCACATCACCGAACAATGCTACTGCAAGGCAAACTCGGTATTGGAGCGGGAAGGTAAGTGGCTCCAAAACGAACGCAGAACAGCGCTCTAAATAAACCCTCGTCGAACAACAAGCGTCCGAACAGCGGTAACAAGTCTGCTTATGACCTTGTTAGCCCGACTATGGGCCGCATAGAATAAACAATGGTGGGCATACCCTTGCCTATGACCATGTTTATTTACCCATAGTACGAATATACATTGTTCGACCAAACATGGCCAACAATGACGCAACGAGGTAACCGCAAAGAACGTGCGGTTACTAGAGAGCTCTGACGATAAACACGAAAACCCAACAAAAAAGGGATCGTCGTCTCATAACTCGATGCTGAACATAGAGCTTGAGCAAAGCACTTGCAAGCATCAACAACTTTTGATCCCAGTCTCAAAGATTGGTCCAAAAGTTTCTTTTCTTCTTCATGCACCAATTCAACAATTGGTATGAAGAAAAGACCACCTTTAAAGGATGGGAAACCTCCACATACCTTCGAACCACCATCTCAGAGGTTGGTTCGAAGTTTGTGCAGCATTACTAACAAGGTCTCCAAGAGACCTTCGGCACAACAACAGGTGGCAGGCCACCTGGTGACATAAATCGGCTGAGAATCTCGCATCAGACGAGATTCCTTCACCGATACGGAAGAGGCGTCAGATGACCCTCTACCTTCCAAACACCATAGTCCAGTACTCCTCCCACATACACCTTGTATGTGGCAGCAACACTAGACTGGGGGGACTTGAAGGGGTATGGTCCCAGATCTCGCGTCAGCATGGACCGCGAGTGACCATTACCCTTATCAAAACCCCCACTAACTAACAACCTACTTGTGCCCATGCGGGAACGCGTCGACACAAGGGTTGAATCCAATCTATCTAGTAACAAAGAAGGACTTACATGGAACATGAGAACGGTAGAGTGATGCGACATAGCATCACATCTGGTGTATGAAAACGGAAGTATTCACAGCGATGCGGCATCGCACCGCATCCAGTGAACACTTCTATCAATACAGGAAAGCCTTACCTTAGGCATAGAAGAAGATGAACGTAGCGGTACGGCTGACACCGCACCATACGGACATTTTCGTTACGACAAGGGATGCAGGCAAGACGACGATGCGGCTAACACCGCATCTCGCGTATTCCTTGATCACAAGTAGGAGACGCGGTAACTTCAGATGTTACCGCACGTAGCGATGCGGCCTGCACCGCATCCTATGTACTCAAGCAAGTGGTACTGACACCACAGTGCAAGTGGCACTAATGGCAGTTACCTGTCAGAGCTACGTAAGCAATGGACTGACGTGGCGTAACCTCCATAACCGACGAGCCTGACACACCTGAAAGGGTGCAGCACGTCGTCAGTCCATCCATCATCATCCTCCTTCACTCCTCGGCTATAAATACCAACCCCAAACCAGGTTTGAGGTATCTTCTCACAACTCTCTCACTACTACTACTATCTTACTTTGCTTCCCAAGCAAACTACTGATTCTCACGCCGGAGAGTGGTAACAAGGAGCACCCCCCACCCCATCCTCCTTGTTACGAGTCACGGCTTGTTTCCTTGTGCAGGAGATCAACCACCGGTGATCCAGCCAGCGATCCTCGAGAGGAAGGGATTAACCCTTCTTGACGAGACCAGTGTGTTAACCCTGCCCGGTTAACCATTGTTTCATCAATTTTATATGAACTTGTGCCATTTTTTGTATTTTTGAGTTCGATTCCATATGAACTTCTACCATGTGCCATTTTTTGTATTTTTGTATTTTCCCTAATGTCTGAACATAAGTTAAGCTTCTTTTTTATGTATTCCAAAACCAAAATTATAATAACAGATTTAGTATTATTTTAACCAAATATATATTTAAAACTATTTGATAATAAAAATATATATTACAAAAATAAGTATATTATGGGAACCTTAAAAATAATAAATACTTAAACGAATGTGAGGATAAATAATTCATTCCTTAAACCATATCTAATACATGTCAATAACTCATTTAAATAACTCATTTAAGTTTAGTAATTTTAGTTTATTTAATAACTTACGTGAACTTAAAAAACCAAAATATGTGTTTGTAATTAATTTGTTTTTCTCAATGTTTTTAAAAGTATTTTGATAAAATAGAGTTATATTCGAAATAAAATATTTTTTCTACTATCGAATTATCGGGAGTGATATTCGTTTTTACGGAATTCAACACTTATACTACAAACTATATACGTATTTAACCCGTTTATTTTTTTAACTAATTTTATTTTTTCGCTAAGCTTTCGTTATCTTTTTAGAAAAACATAAATACACGGTTAGTTTTTGTTCTCGACGTTTCATATAATTTTCTAATAAAAACGGAACTATACTCGAAATAAGACGCTTTTTATTAGGAACAAACATAATATGTAGCTACTTTGTTTATCGTAATGTCGTATATGTGACAGTTTGGTAAAAATAAATGTGTTCGCCATCTTTCTTACCAGACACCTCGCCGCGTAGCGCGAGTGTCTCTCCTAGTTTCCTTACATTTATCTAACCAGGTCTTTTATTTTTGCATTATTTATGTGATATGGTGGAAGTGTGATTATCATACAAGCTTATGATAACGGGGTTGAGTTTCATGATTGGCTTTTGAATGATATATACTAATACATCTTTTACAAGTTCAGATATGCAGCCGAGTGGAGTAGATATAGAGCGGAGTGGAGTGATTGATTGTGTGGGATGTGAATGTATTACGGGTGAGAAAAACCTAACAATAATAGAAAACTGGACTGGTAACCGAATAATTAACTGAAAATTGACCAAACTGATTGGTTATGGTCAAGTGTATCTCTATAACCAAACCATCAGTTATGATTATGGTTAAGCAATATTCCGTAACCGAATTAACCAAAACCAAACTTTTAAAATATATAATTTAAGTTGGTAAACATTGTGTTTTTATTTTTTAATAGCTTGAAATGTTTGTTGTTATTGGGTAATCAAGTTATAAAGTCTTAACTACCGTCCTTTTTTTTATTATAAATCATATTTTGTGTTCAAATAAACTAATAGAGATCCTTTGGGTTTTGTAGTTCGTTTCATATTTTATAAATCTATAGATTTGTTCTTTATCTTTCAATAAAATATTTTCGATTATGTTTTTTTGAACGAACCATGTATATTTCAATGTATAATCGAGCATAGAACACCATGATCAAACTATTTTCAATTTGAACAAAGTAAAGAAAAATTACATTGGACAATTAACCGAACATAATTGAAACCATCCATATCCGGCGATTAACCGACCATCAATTATGGTTATGGTTAAGCAGTTCTCCAAAATCAAAGCTTGGTTATGGTTATTGTTAAGCCTTTATAACTGAACCAAATCGACTTTTCACGCCCCTATAATGTATGCACCGATACCAGAAGTATCTTAGGTTTAGTTAAACAATTATAAGTTGAGCTTCCTACTTACTAGACCAACTTATGACTAAAAAGTAAGAAATAAGACTTGGCAATTATATAGTTTTGATGAGAAGAAAAAGTACTATAATTTTTGAACAAGTGAATGCACGAGGAATAAGGCATAAGCATTTAAGAACCAGGAAAAATGTAAATCACAAGAGAAGTCCTAAATTTCACTTCAGGTGTTCATGCATGAGGCATAAAATGTTTTCGATTATGTTTTTTTTTCTTTAACACACATACTATATCTAATAACTTACTAAAAAATAGAGGCTCTTAATTTTTAGTGGCCCTGGGCCTAGTGGCGAAGCTTGACCAGAATGACGGGGGCGGGGGGTTTCGAAAACGTATATACCCAAAAATTTCTATAGAACCGGGGAGTCGAAAACGTATATATCCAAAAATTACATATATAACACTACTGAGTGAAAAGTTCGGGGGGTCGGGCGCCCCTGCCCCTTCTATACTTTGCCCCTGTCTGGGCCCGTGCCTAAGGTGGAAAACCTAACGGTCCGGCCCAGGCTACGTGATGCTTTTGTTTATAAAGTTATTTATTAAAAAAATATATTCATGATGACATCTTGACATTAGTGTTTTTAACGGTTTTAGGTCTCCACTATAATGCAGGGTCCTAACACTAGTTACATATGAATAGTCTACGACGTAGGTCAAACATGTTGTATGTCGTTCATCAATCGAAAGAAAAATAAATATAATTACTAGTGATTTAACTTTAGAGCATCTTTAACGAACGGATAACGTGTTGATCAGTTCTGTTTAAATATAATAGAAAACATGTATAACATACCTGTTACAACAGACAGGCCAGCAGAGAATCCAGTCAGAGATGCAGCCACTGAGTTTGACATACTTGTCAGGATGATCTGGTTCCTCCTTAGGGTGTAAGATTATGATGGTGATGAAACTGAAACAAGGGTGGTTTCGGTTATAGAGAGAGAGAGAGCCTATTGATGTTATTAGGATTGTGTAAAATTGTGTAACCCTTAAACTCTCTAATAATCTCCTTATATATAGACCCAAGAGGAAACCTAATTAGTTAATAAGGGTAATATGGTCCATCAACAATTAACAACTAATTATTAATATGTTATTAATATATTTTGATCTATATAATATAAATGGTTATAATGGCTACAAGATTAAATATTATAACAATTATATATTTAATCTCACATTCTCCCACTTAGCCGAGTAATCATTTATCATGAGTATTAGATGAGCCTGGCCAGGAGTTAACACTCATTTTAGCCTTAAACCAAGAACTATAGCAGAGAAATACAGCCGTTGAATCATCATTCGACTCAGGACCCCATTAGTCATACTATAACCTCAATTTAAAACCTAATAGTTATGATCAAAATACGCATAAGCCCTTTAGCGTCTGATTTGTATTTATATTTGTCTATATGTCATTACACCGGCAGAACATATGTTAGAGACATACAAAATCAAACTGAGGAAATTTTATTAATTAAAACATAAGCTAGTAGAATATGCCATTAAATAAGGTCTTTAGTAAGTCCCATATTCGATACATGTTCTTCGAAAACTTTAGGTGGGAGACCTTTAGTCATCGGATCCGCAAGCATATCTTTAGTACTAATATACTCAATACAAAGATTATTTTCCTCAACCCGTTCACGTACGAACAAATATTTTGTATCGAGATATAAACCAGCTCCAGTCGAACTGTTACTATTCGAGAAACTAATGGCAGCTGAGTTATCACAGTAAAGCTTCAATGGTCTAGAAATGGAATTAACGATTCTGAGTCTAGTGATCAGATTTTTGAGCAATATTCCATTACAGGTTGCGTTGTAAACAGCGATGTACCATCATTGTGGAAGCTGTGGTTAACTGTTGTTTATGACTCTTCCATGAGATAGGTCCGCCTGCTAACATAAAGATGTAGCCCGAAGTGGATTTCTTGTCATCTTTGCATTTGGCAAAGTCAGAATCAGAATAACCTACCACTTTTAAATGATCACTTCTTCTATAAGTCAATTTATAGTCTTTCGTCCCTTGCAGATATCTAAGGACCTTCTTAGCTGCTTTCCAGTGATCTAGGCCAGGATTAGTCTGATAACGGCCTAGCATTCCAGTAATATAAGCGATATCTGGGCGAGTACAGACTTGAGCATACATCAGGCTCCCGACTACTGACGCGTAAGGTATCTGGCTCATTTACTCCTTTTCAACCTCTGTTGTCGGACACTGGAATGAACCGAAAACATCTCCCTTAACTACTGGAGCGACTGAGGGTTTGCACTGTTGCATGTTGTAACGTGTAAGGACACGATCTATGTAAGTCTTCTGTGACAATCCTAAGATCCCTTTGTCTGTGTCTCGGTGAATTTCGATGCCAATGACGTAAGAAGCATCTCCGAGATCCTTCATGTCGAAGTTAAGCGAGAGTAACCGCTTCGACTCATGCAACATCTCTAAACTATTACTTGCCAATAGAATATCATCTACGTAAAGGACAAGTATAGTAAAGTTACTCCCACTCATCTTGAGGTAGGTGCATTGATCCACTAAATTCTTTATAAAACCTTGTTTCTTCATGACTTCATCAAACTTGAGGTACCATTGACGTGATGCTTGTTTTAACCCGTAAATGGATTTCTTCAACTTACAGACTAGATGCTCCTGACCTTCAGGTTGTTTCATGTAAACATCTTCGTCTAAGTCTCCGTTAAGGAAAGCAGTTTTGACGTCCATCTGATGCAGCTCCAAATCAAAATGAGCTACTAGGGCCATAACGATCCTTAATGAATCTTTACGAGAGACAAGTGAAACGTCTCTTGATAATCAATTCCCTCTTTCTGAGTGTAGCCCTTTGCAAACAATCTCGCTTTGTAGCGTTCGACGTTCCCTTTTGGATCCAGTTTTTTTTTGAACACCCATTTACATCCTACAGGTTTAACACCGTTGGGTAATTCGACCAAATCCCAAACGTCATTTTTCTTCATGGATTCAAGCTCATCAATCATTGCTTTGTTCCATTCAGAAGACTGATCACTGCTAATGGCTTCATTATAAGAGATAGGATCATTGAGCTTTCCAGCATCCATTTTAGTCAGGTAGGTAACATAATCATCCCAATTAGTAGGCCTTCTTTGCCTAGATGACCTCCTGAGTTGATTATCGGGTTCAGCGTTGTCTTGGTTTTGAGCGTTTGATGTGCCTTCGTTATGAGGTATAATGGGTTCGGATTGTGGAGATGGAATTTGTGCAATAGCTTCAGGTGCAGTTGTTGCATTGGGTACAAGAGGAGTAAACGGAGTAATGGTAAGCGATGAGTCTCTCCCCCCCCCCCCCGCATCTTGTACTTCTTGCAATTCTTCGTAAGGGTTGGTACTGCTCCCACTGACCTTGAAATCCTCCAGGAACGCAACACGCTTGGTTTCAACAATACGGGTGACATGGGAAGGACAATAGAAACGATAACCCTTCGAATGATCAGGATACCCGATAAAGAAACAGGTAACTGTTTTAGGGTCAAGTTTCCTTAGGAAAGGATTATAGAGTTTTGCTTCAGCAATACAGCCCCATACTTTCATATATTTAAGACTCGGTTTCCTTCCTGTCCAAAGTTCATAAGGAGTTTTAGGGACAGACTTAGAAGGAACTCTATTGAGTATATGAACAGCTGCTTTTAACGCTTCAGTCCAGAGGAATAATGGTAAATTAGTGTTGGCTAACATACTGCGCACTATGTTCATAAGGGTACGATTTATTCGTTTAGCGACACCGTTCTGCTGAGGTATACCAGGCATGGTGTATTGGTTCACAATCCCCTGGCCCTTACAAAACTCATAAAATGGACCAGGAGCTTGACCACATCAGTATGTCTTCCATAATATTCACCGCTTCTATATGATCTCACAACTTTAATCTGACGATCTAATTGCTTTTCAACTTCAGCTTTATAATCTTTAAAAGTTGTAAGAGATTCAGATTTTTCCTTAATGAGATACAAGTACATGTAACGAGAATAATCATCAATGAAAGTGATAAATGAAGTATGTCCTGTTATGCCAGCGATTTGGTAGGGACCACTAATGTCAGTATGAATGAGTTCTAATAGATTAGAGCTCCTAGTGGCACCTTTCTTATTCGCTAATGTCATTTTGCCTTTAAGACATTTGACACATGTTCCAAAATCAGTGAAATCGAGAGGAGGTAAGACTTCATCCTTTACGAGACGATTTAATCGTTCTCTTGAGATGTGGCCTAAACGTTGATGCCACAACATAGATGAAGTCTCTAAGTCTCGATTATGTTTCATCTTTGTGAGTGATTCATTAATATTATATGACAACAAAGATTTGGAAAAATTATCATCTAGTTCTATGTCACACCCCAACCGATGGCGGAATCATCAGGGCATGGCTCTGAGCGAAACAGATTGTCCAGAAGTTTCCATAACAACTATAATTACCGATTATTTAAAGCAACATGTCCCATACCATGTCATAAAAGATAACATAATTATTACAGACATGATCTAGTCAAATTGTTCTGTTCCGACAACTCATTTCAAATACAGACAATTGTTTATTCGTTTTTAGACCTTTCCTAGCCTCGATTTCACAGCAAGCTAAGCACATAAGCATCCTAAGCACCTGTCACATACGTTAAAGTAAAAGTCAATACACATAGTAAAGGTGAGCATACAAGTTTAATAGATATGATACAGTTCGAAATCGTTACGCATAACCAGCACGTACATAGTGTAAAATGAGGCATGTTAGTTATCGACATGAACCTATCGATACCAATGACTGTGGGTTGACTGCCCAAGGCAGTTCGTAATACACACTCACCACTGTGAGCCATGTAACAAATTGTCCTTAACAACCCCTGAGTGAACAGGTGCTGAGTCCAAACAAATAGTACCATCGTTGCTAAGGCAAGTAGACAACATTCCATGTGTAAACATAACAAACAAGCATTCATTAAGTCACGTATAACATGCGGTAATGGTTAGCGTTTAAAGTATTACGTAGTGTGTTCGATGTGATTTAGAATAAGTAACGTATGTAACACCCAAAAGTGCGTAAAGCAAAAAGGGATCGAGTATACTCACAGCGATGATGGATTGAAGGGAGCGCTTAGAGCGAGTTTAGCCTGATCAGAACGATAGCATAGAAGATAAACGGCACGTAAAACGATACAAGGTGTCAGTGGGTCGAACAACAATCCGTTCTTGTGGCCGGTCGTTCGGATGACAATCCGTCCGGGTGGTCATTCGATCGGGTGACCTTTCGAGTGGATTGTTACTTCGTTTGGGAAGGATGTGTTAGTGTATAATGGCTGGTCTTTTGAAGTAAAACATAGAAGTATCTCTGACTGTTCGATCAGACAGCAATCCGATTGGTGGGACACTTCAGTGAGAATAAGTTCACAACAGTTTGTCACTCGATCGAATTGTAGTGCGGTCGGGTGGCAATCCGTTTGTATTGAACATGTTGAAGATTGTTTACGTGTTGAAGTCGGAACGTTACATGGTCGAGTGACAATCCGATCGGGTGGTAATCCGATCGGACAGTAGTTCGTTCAACGTTCACTACTTCAAATATTTAAAATAAAAGTTAAGTGTGGGGCCCAGGTGCAAGCTGATCGGGTGGCAATCCGATCGGGTGATAATCCGATCGGACAGCAGTCCGATCGGGTGGCACTCCGTCCTGGTCGACCTGATCGTCTTACATTTGGCTGTTTCTTATGGTTGTCGTTTTATTGAGATGATTTGATAATGTGCTGAACAACAGAAACCTCGTCAATACTTGGTAATCTGATCGGACAGGAAAGAGTAGAAGAGTAGAAGATCAAAACAAGCTCCGATTCTATCGGTTTTGAGTGCATTGAGTGTAAAAGAGTTGAAAGAAAGTTGGAAAACCATCTTTCAATCCTTTTCACCTTGAATATGTTTAGATCTATGAAAGATCTTTGTTTATTTGTGTGGAAATCGTTCAGATCTAAGTTGTTCTTGGTGGATTGAAGCCAAAACATTAAGTTCCTAAGAACACCATGATGACATCATCCTAGAACACCTCAAATCTAGTGATTTCACGGTTAAAAGTTAAGATTCAAAAGATAGAAATGTGTAGGAGTGCGTGTAGATTAAGAAAGTACAAGATTTAGATGGAAAACTTACAAGAATCGCGAGAAATCTGAAGAAAAGCGAGCTAGAGCGAGTAGGGTGGAGAGAGAGCTGTCAACATCAAATGATGTTGACATGAGGGGTATTTATAGGATTACCATAAATGAAAAGGGTTGGTCGATCGAGTGGCTACCCTTTCGGGTGGCAGCCCGATCGAGTGGCACCTCGATCGGGTGGCAACCCGATCGGGTGGTAGCTCGATCGGCTGGCCACTCGATTGGAGGGCACGGTGTGGTGAGTTTTGCGATTTTGGTTCGCGTGTTGAGCGTTGCGATGCGATAGAGTTTCCTATTCAAATTACTTTTAATCCCAACTACTATATCAACATACAATCATCCTTAATTAACTTGCGTTTAGCGTTTGCGATTCGATTGCGATTGAGTTTCGATTGCGTTTCGATTATTCACCATAACATAAACAAAATAATCATGCGCAAGTAACACATAAGGCACACACACATAAAACAATATCCAGAATGCGTAATTCGAGTTGCGAGTGCGATTGCGATAAGCGATCAAACATGCGATAAATATCGAATAACCCTCGATTATTAATAGGTACTCCACATAATACAACTAACGTAAAAGCATAAAAAGACTATCTACAAGTCAAAGAAGTCAAAACAGAAATTGAGCAAGGAGTGACAGATCGCAATTAGCAATCTTATCTCCCTTTGACTTCAATCTTGACTTTGACTTTGACTTTCGGAACACGGGGTGTTACATTCTAATCTATAGAGACCACCATCCAGAATGCCAGTACCATAAACAACGGAATCATAGAGAATAGAGAGTTTGCGATGACCATGGGAAACGACAAAACCGTCCATGTCTAACTTTGGTCCTGATACAAGGTTCCGAGTTACCTCAGGAACATATAAGGTATCATAAAGTTTAATACATAAACCAGTTTTCAAAAATAATTGTAATTTTCATATGGCCCTCACTTCTAATTCCCGATCATCCCTAACTTTAAGTGTTCTTTGGTTTCTTCCCAGCTTCCGGATTAAAAGGAATCCCTGAGTAGAGTTGGTTACATGAACCATAGAACCAGAATCAAACCACCAAGAATTAGTAGGAACATTTAAATTAAAGGACTCAAATATCATGAAAAAATCGTTACCTTTCTTAGCCAGCCACTCCTTGAAGTCAGGGCATTCCTTTTGCTTATGTCCTGTTTTCTTACAGAACTTGCAATAGGGTTTGCCTAAGGAGTTCTTAGAGCTGGAAGGTGCACTTGTATTGGGATTTGGCTTTTAGACTTTGGAAGCATACTTTCTTTGATAATTGTTCTTCCTCTTCTTAGAGTTGGAGGTGGTGAAGTTAGCAACATCAGTAGTGCGATCCATCTTCATACGCTCTTCCTCCTGTACGCACATAGCGACCAGCTCACACATCGTCCATTTGTCCTTCTGAGTGTTGTAATTGATCTTGAATGCTTCATAGGACGAAGGAAGCGAAGTGACGATGAAGTGAACAAGAAAACCATCACTGATTTCCATCTCTAGCCCCTTCAGCTTATTGGCCATGTCATGCATCATCATGATGTGCTCGCGAATGCCGCTCCTCCCATCATACTTAGTCGTCACCAGCTTGAGGATAAGAGTGCTAGCGTGTGCTTTTGATGTCCCTTTGAATTGTGCCTCCACAGAAGCCAGGTAGGTTTTAGCATCCTCAGAATCAGGAATAGCTCCTCTAATTGCATTGTGTATGGACTGCTTCATGAACATGAGAGACATGCGGTTACACCTAGTCCATTTTTCATGAATTATCTGCTCAGCAGCAGTACTTTGAGGAGTAAGGTCCGCTGGCTTATTCTCTCTTAGAGCATAATCGAAGTCTAGCAATCCAAGTGTAAGCATGAGGGCATCTTTCCATGCAGCAAAGTTATCACCAGTCAAAGGTGGAATCCCGCAATTGGGTGCTGATAGTGGAAATAAGATGAGCGAATTATGATACTAATCAAGAAGTCCTAATGTGATCTAAGGGCATGTTATACTAAGGCAAGCATAAATAATTACCATTTTAATTATGAAGCTGTGATATTGTCTATTACTAACATCAAAATAATAGACTTAGTTAAAATTCTACTTAAACGAAGACAAATCAGCTTTGGCCAGAAGTGTAATCATTTAAGTATGTGTGCAAAATAATCGTGACAAATCAGCTTTGGCCAGAAATGAGACAATCACTTTAGTTATGCACTTGTCAAGTATGCTAGACATAAATGAATTAAATCAGCTTTGGCCAGAAATTAAGACATTTCACGGTTGTAATGCATACTCAACATAGCTTTTATAATACTTGAACAATAAATAGATGTATTAAATCAGCTTTGGCCAGAAATGATACATCAGAAACCCATTCAAGTTAAGTTATTTTGGTTTTGTAAAAAAGTTATCTGATTTTGATTAGCTAATTAAGTGTTTACAAAACCAAGTATTTAGTTCACATTAACAGCTTAATAAGGTGATAAGGTTTCGAGTGAGGTCTCGAGTCAGGTCTCGAGTTAGGTCTCGAGTCAGGTCTCGACTTAGTTATGAGATCTTGAGTAAGTTATGAGGTCTCGAGTCGCAACCTTGGTCTCGAGTTGTAGCCTTATGGTCTCGAGTCGCAACCTTATGGTCTCGAGTCGCAACCTTATGGTCTCGAGTTGTGAAGATTTGAGACCTTTATGATTTCGAGTTAAAACCTTGTGGTCTCGAGTCGAAATCTTGGTCTCAACTCGTTTAGGGTGATCTCGAACCTTCTTTTAACAACTGTTATTGTGAAAATAATTGAAAGCTCGAAATTTTAGGGATTGTGGGATAGTGTTTCCTGTTTTATTGTTGATCTAAACTTATCAAAGATTTCGAAAATTATAGCCGGTTATCTTTTAACAGCTTTCGAAAATTTTAAGAGATAAAATTCAGATCAAAACAGTAAAAAACACCCACTAATCCAGATTACATTCCAAAACTTAAGGAATTTTTCGAGTTTTTCTTAGAACATGTGATGAATCCTAAAAAATAAAACATAATTCTGGGATTCGAAACCTGAATTTTAAGACTTTTGTTAACAGATTTCGGACATTAATTTACCCATTATGATTTTGAGTCAATATATTAAACAACATCTTCCGAAAACAGTGATTTCGGCACAATCGTACTCGAAACCAGCCATGATTTTATATGGCTTAAAAATTTCTGTTTTCCAGATTTTAATCCCAGAATAATGGATACGAAAACAGAACTGATTTATCAACATATGCTCCGATACCACATGTTGATCAGTTCTGTTTAAATATAATGGAAAACATGTATAACATACCTGTTACAGCAGACAGGCCAACAGATAACCCAGTCAGAGATGCAGCCATTGAGTTTGACATACTTGTCAGGATGATCTGGTTCCTCCTTAGGGTGTAAGATTATGATGGTGATGAAATCGAAACAAGGGTGGTTTCGGTTATAGAGAGAGAGCCGATTGATGTTATTAGGATTGTGTAAAATTGTGTAACCCTTAAACTCTCTAATAATCTCCTTATATATATACCCAAGATGAAACCTAATTAGTTAATAAGGGTAATATGGTCCATCAACAATTACCAACTAATTATTAATAGGTTATTAATATATTTTGATTTATATAATATAAATGATTATAATGGCTACAAGATTAAATATTATAACAGTTATATATTTAATCTCACATAGCGAACGTACCATGTTGGTCGGCATTCTCTATAAAGACAAAGACCGACGCATTCCTCATTCTCTTGTCCTCCTCTTCGCCTCTCACCTCTCAAAGGCAACACATTTGCATGAAACCTGTGTTACGGAGGGGCTCTCTTGAAAAAAAAAGTTCTGCAATCTAGACGCCACCTAAGCAATCATCATGCCCCCGGCCCACCCTTCTTCCAATGGCGCCCCATCATTCCTTCTTTGCCTCCTTGCGTATTCCTGTGATTTTCCCACGCCTAACGTCACCCTACTTGTAACGGTGTTCACACCCCTAACGCGACCTATGTGACACCAACGACACCCCACAATGGTCTCAGAGGCTCCTTCTCACCTTCTATCGTTGTCACGAACACGACACGTCCTCCTCGCATCACAGATACTCCTAGCATGACTTCATAGTAGCGAGAATTCATTAACTAAGCATAAGTATAAAATTAATTAGTAACCCAAATTACTATAATCGTCCTCATCAATAACTCTAATACCACTTCTTATATTTTATAACTAAAACGAAGTATATTCGTTACAAAACGACGAAAAAACTAATACCACTTTTTATATTTTATAACTAAATCGAAGTATATTCGTTACAAAACGAAAAAAATAAATATTTTTCTTG
The DNA here is from genome assembly GCF_002127325.2 of Helianthus annuus. Taxonomy (NCBI): domain Eukaryota; kingdom Viridiplantae; phylum Streptophyta; class Magnoliopsida; order Asterales; family Asteraceae; genus Helianthus; species Helianthus annuus. The sequence continues at coordinate 160,691,705 of NC_035449.2, read as the reverse complement.
TGACTCTCGTCTAACCGAGACCACTAACGAGAATGGCAAGTTAGTGATGCGTCCACGTGGCCGAATCCTTCACCATTCTCTAACGAAATATCCTCTGTCGCAAAATTCCAAAATTTAATACCAAATAAATCAACCACTTTGATTTCATTTCATTTCATTTCCACACACACACACACACTTCTTCTTCTTCTGTGATACAGATGGGAACCATGGAGGCGGAGATAGGCGGAGGAGTGGTGGCCGTAAACCCTAAGCCGAGCAAAGGCTTCAGTTCTAAAGCAGTTGATTGGTTAGAGAAGCTTCTGGTGAAGTTGATGCATGATTCATCGCAGCCTCATCACTGGCTGTTAGGTAACTTTGCTCCTGTTGGTGATGAAACTCCTCCTTGCACAGATCTCTCCGTCATCGGTCACCTTCCGGTTAGTTTTTTTCATGCTCCGACGGTTGTATATCGGTAGTTAGCGACAGTTATTGTTGATTTATGCTTGCTGTTGTAGGTTATATTAGCTTAAATTGCTGTTGAAGTAGTATATGATGTTTAACTGTACTTGAATTTCGGTAATTCGTCTCGTGTAGGTGTTCAGTTTAAGTTATTAAGATATGTTTGTTACGGAATTGGATCGTTGATGTATTACTATGCTTAATCATGTATTTGTGATGTATTTGTATCTGAATGTTTGATTCGTGTTTGAATTTCGTAATCGGACACCTACAGGTTAGGTTTTTTCATGCTCCGCCGGTAGTCAGTTTGAGTAATCGTTGATTTATGTTTGCTGTTGAAGATTATTATAATTGCTATTATTAGTAGATGATGTTGAATCGTACTTGAATTGCACTAATAAGTCTTATATTATTATATGTTTATATAGTTTAAAGCTATGAAGATATGTTAGTTATGGTATTGTATAGTTGATGTTTTATTATGCTTAATCATGTGTTTGTAGTTTATTCAAATCTGAATGTTTGATGTGTGCTTGAATATCGTAATTGGACACCTACAGGTTAGTTTTTTTCGTTGTCGGTTTGAGTTATTGTTGATTTATGCTTGCTGTTGAAGATTATGTTGTTGATTTTTTGTTCAGCCTTAGCGTAAATTGCTGTTGAATTAGTAAATGATGTTGAATCTTACTTGAATTGCGGTAATTCATCTCATGTATGCGTTCGATTTATGTTATTAGGTTATGTGGTTACGGAGCTGTTACTGTATCATTGATGTTTTATTATGCTTAATCATGTATCTGTGGTACATTAATAATTTAATATCTGAATGCTTGATACATGCTTGAATTTCGTAATTGATGGAGTTTGTTGCTAGTTTCTGTCATGAAATGATTTTATCATATTTCGATTGTGATTATCTGTAATCATATAATATCTGAATGTTTGATTCGTACTTGAATTTCGTAACCGATGGAGCTTGTTGCTAATTTCCGTTAGGAAATTGTTTTATCATGTATCTATGGTGATATATCTGTAATCAGATATCATCTGTGTTCAACTCATGCTTGAATTTCGTAATTGATGGAGTTTGTCGCTAACTTATGTTAGGAAATGGTTCAGTATGTTCCTAAGGTGATACCAATAATCTTATAATATCTGTGTACTTGATTCATGCTTGAATTTTGCTGGTGGAGTTGTTGCTAATTTTTGTCAGGAAATGGTTTCATTACGTTTTCCCGGTGATTATCTGCAATCATATAATATCTGAGTGTCTTGAATTTCGTAATTTAAATGGAGTTTGTTGCTAATTCTGTCAAGGAATGGTTTTATCATGTTTGATTAGGAGTTTAGTGAATATTATTGTATTAGATGTAACATTCTGTCTTTTTGTGCTAATTAACATTTCAAAAATCTTTGTGATCACAGGAGTGTCTGAATGGCGAGTTTGTTAGAGTAGGTCCTAATCCAAAGTTTGCTCCTGTGGCTGGATATCACTGGTACATAACATCTACAGTTAGAATATAATACAAAACTCGTATTTATCGATATGTGATCCTTTATTTACATTGGTTCTTTTGTTTGTTTGCAGGTTTGATGGAGACGGGTAAGTGTTGTTTGTTCCTTCATCTTCCTATATAAAATTCTGTGTTGAATATCATTGTTCATTATTTTCTACTTTTTAAATAAATCTAGAATTTGAACCACTTTATCCACAGCATGATCCATGGCTTGCGGATCAAAGATGGAAAAGCAACTTATCTCTCACGTTATGTAAAAACATCTCGTTTGGAACAAGAAGAATATTTTGGAGGAGCTAAATTTATGAAGGTAATCCTCTAAAACGTATCCAAACATCTCTAATCTTTTCAATTTTTCTCGGTAACATATTATGCTATTCTCTTTGATGTTCTCTGGTTGCTACTAATTCTAGTTTAGCTGTCTGAAATATGTCCGTTTGTTTTAATTTTGTTAACTGTGAGGAAGTAAAGGTAATACAACAAGCTGATAAATGGAAGTAAATACTTTTTGCATAGGTTTACATTATAGAAGTAGTTACAGTTTAGTTATGGTATTTTCAGATTGGAGATCTTAAGGGGTTTTTTGGTCTAGTGATGGTCCAAATGCAAATGCTTAGATCAAAACTGAAAGTTCTAGATCTTTCATATGGCCAAGGGACAGGTTGGTTGATTAATTTCTTTCAGTACATGATCTCAATTACAAAATACAATTCGTGCTATTTTTCATTATTACTTTGTCTGGAGGAACCTTATAAATAACGATTTATGTTCGTCTTTTTAGGAAACACGGCTCTCATATATCACCATGGAAAGCTCTTGGCGCTATCAGAAGGAGATAAACCATGTAAGTTGTTCACTTACTTTAAATACACACACACACACACACACACATATAAAACCTATTTTAAGTAGAGAACTGAGCAGACCACATAATACCCTTGTACGAAACGAAACGAAACGAAACAAAATGTTTAGTTGGAATTAATGGAAGAGAAAAAAGAGTGGGTAGACGGTTACATAAATATACACCTTAAAGTAAAAGCTACAAGTGTTGTAGTTCTCCACATATTCATAGTTATGTATTAATGTGATAATGTCCCTCATATATATATAACCAATTTTAAGTAAAGAAATATGGGAACTGCATAAACATTTGTATGAACTGTTGGACAAATATAACCGCCTTATGTATCATAGTTAAAGCAATACGTAAAAGGGTTTTTTTGCAGTTATCGTAGTTTTCTGCTTGAAATTGGTTTCATGCCGTAGTGTTCTTTAGGAAAAATATAATATGAATACACCTTAATGTGCATATTGCACAAATTTTCTGAATTTCAGATGCCATTAAAGTATTGGAGGATGGTGACCTGCAAACTCTTGGCTTGATGGATTATGATAAGAGGCTTTCTCACACATTCACTGCTCACCCAAAGATTGATCCAGTTACCGGTAAAACATTTTCTTCATTAATCGGATTATTAATTATATCGTATTATACTATACTATACTATACCCATATTAATAAGGCAATGGAATGAACAGTAGTTTTCTATTATTATACTATCTCACAAAATAGCCATTGTTTATAGGTGAGATGTTTGCATTCGGATACTCACAAAAACCACCATTTGTCACATACCGTGTGATTTCAAAGGAAGGTGTTATGGATGATCCTGTGCCAATAACTATACCAGAATCAGTAATGATGCATGACTTTGCGATTACCGAGAATTATGCTATCTTCATGGATCTACCTTTGTACTTTAAACCAAAAGTATGCGACTTTTAAATTCCCGTCACTCTTTTAGTTGTATTTTAATTTACGGCTTTATTTAATTTATATTAAAATAAGCTCATTAAAATTTTCTTTATTGCTACTCTTAGGAAATGGTGAAGGAGAAAAAGTTGATTTACATTTTTGATAAAACAAAGAAAGCTCGATTTGGTATTCTTCCACGGTATGCAAAGAACGAGCTCCAGATTAAATGGTTTGAGCTTCCAAATTGCATGATATTTCATAATGGTGAGGGCTCTTTATAATGTATATCTTTTTCTACACTCCATTTAAGTACTATTGGAGCTCTTTCAATGATATGATTATTCAAAACTTCAAAATATTAGAGTAAAATGCCATTTTCGTCCCTGCGGTTTGGCCAGTTTTGCGATTTTCGTCCAAAGGTTTGTTTTTCCGCATCTGGATCCAAAAGGTTTGAAATCTTGCGATTTTCATCCGGCTCGTTAACTCTATTCATTTTTCTCCATTAAGTTAGGGGTATTTCCGTCTTTTTACCTACTTGTTTTTGTTTTTTGTTTTGTAAGGGCATTTTGAATATTTGTGCATTATGCTAAATACTTGTACATAAAGTGAAAAAGACCGAATTGCTCTTTGAGTTAACAAAAAAGATGGAAATACCCCTGACTAAACAGAGAAAAATGGATGGGGTTAACGAGCTGGATGAAAATGGCAAGATTTCAAACCTTTTGGATCCAAATGCAGAAAAACAAACCTTTGGACGAAAGTTGCAAAACTAGCCGAACCTCAGGGACGAAAATAGCATTTCACTTAAAATATTATATTAAAAATTCTGATCTTTTTAATTGTCTCCGTATACCAGCAAATGCATGGGAGGAAGGAGATGAAGTTGTTTTGATTACATGTCGCCTTCAAAATCCAAATTTGGATATGGTCGGTGATGGTGCTCGAGAAAAGCTTGATAAAGATTTCTCAAACGAGCTGTAAGACTCTGATCCTTTATTAGTGTTTCGAGAGGTTAAAAGGGGCATTTTAGTAATTTTTCTAGTTGAAATTCCTTTTTTTAGATTCGAGATGAGATTCAACATGGAAACCGGTCTTGCTTCTCAGAAAAAGTTGTCCGAGTCTGCTGTTGATTTTCCTAGGGTCAACGAGTATTACACTGGCAGGTAAATAATGAAAAGGTTATTTACGTTAAATAGTTATTAGTATTTGGATGTTACTCTTTATTAAATAAATTATATATGTTGTTTCTCAACTTTTATGTCAGGAAACAACGCTATGTGTATGCAACAAGGCTTGACAGCATTGCAAAGGTCACCGGCATTGTTAAATTTGATTTACATGCAGAACCCGAAGTTGGAAAAACAAAGCTTGAAGTCGGAGGAAATGTTCAAGGGATATATGATCTTGGGCCCGGTAGATTTGGTTCAGAGGCAATATTTGTCCCTAAAGTTCCAGGTGTCGATTCTGAAGAAGATGATGGCTACTTGATCTTCTTTACACATGATGAAAACACCGGGTATATATACAACTCTTATGATACTTCATTATATTATATGAACCAGAATTTTTAAACGATTGGTTTGTTTTTAAATTCCCTTCAATTGTTTTACCAACGACAAGTTGATGTCAATATGGTTGAACCGAACAAAGGCTTGTTCATGTTCTTTCTTTCAAGTTCAACCAACAAAACGAACAAAAACGAACACTTAAACGAACGTATTTTCTTGTTTGTGTTCGTTCGTTAAGAAGATAAGTTTTTTTTCGTGTTCATTCGCTTAATAGATAAACGAACAAACACATATTCCAAAAATACAAAAAACAAGCCTGTAAAAAATATTATAGTTAAAATATACATAATATTTATTATCTTATACATTTGGTCATGTTTAGGTGTAAATGTATTATTAAAGCATGCAATATGTGTACATAAGCATAAATTAACGAAGGAGAACCAAGCGAACACAGCAATCATGAGAGTTGAATGATCAAATATGTGATCATGATATTTGTTTTCTTTTTTTTTGCAGGAAATCGTCTGTAACAGTTATAGATGCGAAAACAATGTCTCCTGATCCAGTTGCGGTTGTTCCATTGCCCCAAAGAGTTCCATACGGTTTCCATGCCTTCTTCGTGACAGAGGTCGGTTAATTTGATTTCTTGAAACCTTCCTTTAAAATCGTTGTGACAGAAATTTTGAAAAAAGGTTTCTGATTTTGTGATTTTTCGAACAGGAACAAATTCAAGAACAAGCAAGGTTCTGAGTTAATTGGAGGTGAGAACCAGTTATCGCAGATGGGTAATAACGTTTGTTTCTAAGCATTGTATACAGTTTTAGAGTATCATAATACGAATCCAATGTATATGCACATAAATACTTTATATGTGATATGCAGTTAATATTGTCTTGTTAACGCGTTTGGTCACGTTGACCAAACTTGACGTTAGATATGAACGTTATGTTAATATGAAATTACCATCCTACCCTTTTACTGTTTAAAAAAATGTGTTTGGTTGGGAAGGTCTTCATCTTTCTCGTCATTATTATAGATCTATAGTTATCAATGGTCTCACTTTGGGATCCGCTCGTCTATCATTAGAAATGTAGCTGGACGATCAACAATTAGTTGGTTGATCGGAGCTCAATCCGTCGTGACTCCATTCACGGCTGCAAGCGAGCGAACCGACTTTAGATTGTTAAGCTTGAACCTGATTCAATAACCGGCACAATCTATACTATATTATAATACATGGCCAAGGGTATTTTAAGATACCTAAAAAATAAGAACTTTTCCCTCTTTTTATTTATAGAAAGACCCCTAAAATGAGGGTAGTTTGGTCTTTTAAACATTATTTATTTTTTAGCCTCTAAATTTATTACACTTAAATCCCTAAGGTTTTAACAAAATTATAGATAATTAGTTACAATTCACACATCCACAACAAACTTATAATTTTTTTTTACGTATTATTGACATATCTTATAAACTATAATGTTTAAAAAAAATCCAAAGATAGCATGATGACCTACACATTTTTGTCGACGTTTCGGTAGTTGTCTTGTTCAATATCGACACACGGATTAAAAGGTACAAGTCGACAATGCTTAAAAGATAGCATGATGACCTACACATCCGCCAATTCTGTCATCAACAACCAAGCACCACCGTCACCATCAACACTTGAAAACAACCCACATCCGCCGGAGAAGGTGGTTGGAGAAAAATTTGAAAGAAATAAGAGGGTGTTGAAAAGTTTACCTGATTACACAGCTGCCAGACCTGAACCAAGCATGAACTGAAGCCCAGCTGAACCAAATCTGAACAACAACAATAATCACCGCCACTGCCGGCAACCACCTTAGCCACCATCTCTGTCGTTTCCATCTTTCTCTCTCCGACTTCCTCTCTGATCTCCTCTCTTCGATCTCCCTCTCTCTCAAAGATTATGGGTGTGTGTATGTGTGCATATTGATCCAGAAGAGGGAAGGGTTTCACGGGAGGAGAAGGGGTGCGTTACGGTGAGCTTATAACAGGAAAGAGACCGACAGATCCGGCTGATTACGGTGATGGAGGTGGCTGATTAGGGTGGAGGTGGTGGCTGATTAGGGTGGAGGTGGTGGCTGATTACGATGATGGATGTGTCTGATTAGGGTTTGGATTGGGGAAAGATGAAGATGAAGGTGCAGTTTTGACAAGTGAAGTTGTGTCTGATTAGGGGAAAGATGTAGATGTGTCTGATTAGGGTTTGAACATGTGAAGTTGGGGAAGATGAACCATTTAAATAGGGTGATTTATTTAGTTTACTCTATTATTTTTAATCAATATTGAGTTAAAATAAAAACAAAATGACCAAAATACCCCTTTAGAAAAGGACAAAAAGTAGTTTTTTTTTGTGAAATCTGATCTGATTTCAGTTTTGGACTAAAATGGCAACAAAATGCAAACCTCAGGGACCTAGATTTAAAGTTTTTGGATTTTGGACTAAAGTGGCAAAAGTGAGCAAACCTCAGGGACCATTTTGGCTATTAACTCTTTATTTTATGTGAATGTTAACTTATTTGATTTTTCTGATTCAGTTGCATGATGAACATTCCAATTTAAACAACCCAGTTGTCGAACAAGCTTCTAAGGTATTGATTTTGCTGGTTTTAAGTATTATTTTTGCGTATATCTTTCATATTAACATTAACATGTTCGTTATGTTATTATATGTGTGTTTTATTGCAGGATGATAGTGATAAAAGTGTTGATATTATTTATTATGTTGCAATGTTTAGTCCATACAAGTCTAATCTTTAACGTGAATTTAGTGAAGATGTAATTTTAAGGTTTGTTTATTCTTTTTTTAACTTTTGTATTCAATTTTTGTCCTTTTTAAGGATCGAAAGTTTGAGACTCAAAGGAAGTGATCCAAAAGACTATCTAAGTGAAAATGAAGTAATGTTATTATTTTAGACAATTCTAAGGACAATGAAAAAGAAGATGAATTAGAAGATACTGCCGATTTAAGCACAAACCAGAAAACCTGATTAAAATTACCTCGAGTGTCAATTCAGAAGCGGAACAGAGTTCATTCTAATATGAAATCTATGAAGTGTTTTTATGTTTTTTTTTTTTCATTTTCAGCTGTTATGTTTGATCTTGATGTATGAATAAAGTTTATTTTATATTTGAACTTTATTTTTTGTGTTAATATAATGCAGTTATTGACCATATTAATAAAGTTCAAAATAAAGTTAGTATCCTAAATTTACAAGTCAACTGAAATTATATAGCTTAATATCCTAAAGTTGCAATAAATAAATATTGAAGTTAGATATAGTCAATCTGAAATCATAAAATATTGCAGTTATTCTTGGATATTGTTCTAATAATTTGTATTTCTTAATTAAAAAATAATAAGGTAATAAACTTTAAAGCTAAACTAAAAAACTGAACTTATTATAAATGGATCCAGTTATAAATTCAATTGTTGCGAAAAACCAAGCATGTGAGATTGAAAATTCTAAGGTCAGTTATGTTATATTGCAGTAGTGAATAATTGTTACTTTATTTATTTTATGTGAATGTTAACTTATTTGATTTTTCTGATTCAGTTGCATGATGAACATTCCAATTTAAACAACCCAGTTGTCGAACAAGCTTCTAAGGTATTGATTTTGCTGGTTTTTAAGTATTATTTTTGCGTATATCTTTCATATTAACATGTTCGTTATGTTATTATATGTGTGTTTTATTGCAGGATGATAGTGATAAAAGTGTTGATATTATTATTATGTTGCAATGTTTAGTCCATACAACTCTAATCTTTAACGTAAATTTAGTGAAGATGTAATTTTAAGGTTTGTTTATTCTTTTTTAACTTTTGTATTCAATTTTTGTCCTTTTTAAGGATCGAAAGTTTGAGACTCAAAGGAAGTGATTCAAAAGACTATCTAAGTGAAAATGGAGTGAGGTTATTACCTGACACTTGAGCTTTTAGTTTTCAATATTTATGTTTAAGACTTATCTTTCCTTATTTGTGTGTTACTTTATATAACTTTTAATTATGTTTAAGACTTATTTTTTCTTATTCGTGTGTTACTTTATTACACCAATGGTTTCTTGAAGTACTTGATAATTTAAATTCTAAATTTAACAATTACTAGACATGTGTAACACTTATGACATACATCCACCACAATAATGTTATCATAAATATTATACAAGTAAGAAAACTACTAGAAACAAGTGCCGCAATTCAAAGTGTCGCCCCCGCCACATCGCGCGGGCACTCTACTAGTACTTATCATATGGTCGAATAAAACATCAATATGAGGGGTGACAACGACGGACTAGGGTAGTGATTGCAATAAGACGGGTATTGGTAATCGTAACCCCATAACCGATTGTATATCCGTGTTCCATACCCAGCTCAATAGTCAATTCTTGTTGGGCATTTGCCGAACAATTACATGTGTATTGGACATACCCATTAGTTTGTTGAAGACATAACTTTTTTTTAAGAATTACTAAATATATAAAATTACATTTACTTAACACATGTAATTCACTGGATATTAACTTAGAACTATCGAAGAGATGTGCCAACACATGAGGTCATCCTATTTTTGGTTTTTCTGCTTCTCTCGTATTTAATTATTGATACTTATTCTTTAATTATTAATAGTTATTATATCATTAACCAAATAAATTTAATATAAATCAATTATGAATTTCCAAACAAACTTATTTTATACTAAAAAGCTTCTATTTTTAAGTCTCAAAATATCACTAAGTTCAAAATTATGATTGTTAAAATTATTTTACATGATATACAACTGACACATAAAAAAAATTCGAAACATATCTTGAGGATTGTACGTGTTATGAGATTGAGTTATATTTTATTTAGCCTATGCAATACACGGATTTTTAAAGAAATAACTTATTATTATGTATATAAAATTACATTTATTTAACCCGTGTAATACACGAGATCATAACCTAGTATCTGACAAAGAAGAACATGTTAATTTAGTCTTTTGTGTTGATAGATTTACTCATTTACCCTTGGGCAATGTATGCTTCCCGGCTCTCCATTCCTCCCGCTAATTTAGGCGGTCCCGAATTTGGCTTATAATGAAATTAACCGCTGGTTATTGTTACAGGTGATCGAGTGTTCAATAACTGAACGTTAACCCAACCGAACCAATAGCTTGGTCTTCATGTGTTTAGTCATTCGCAACTTGGTTTTTATGTGTTTGGTAGATCTTGTGCATCCCTCATCTCCTTAATTTACTATCCCAATATATATAGAAACATGATACCCAAATAAAGTCCAAAAGGTTTAATTTACATCCAGATAGCTTAAAACAATGTGGTAAAATATTGGATATCATCCAAGGACCGATATTAGAGATATAGGTTATCTCGGTGAGATATCGGTAATTTTAATATCATGTAGAATTTATATATAGATATTTAACACTAATAATTCGGTGATATACTGGTTATATCGGTCAATATCGCTGATAATATCGGTACTGATATTCTAACCGATATATGACACCGATTACCGATATTTTACTAAGGGACCGATATAACCAATATATCACCTATATATCACCGATATTAACTCATAGGCTACACTATACAAGGTGTTCATAATTCATATTAAGGTGTTCTTCACTCCAAACAAAACATTTTAACATGATACAAGATAACATCTAACAGTACATTCTTGACAGATTTATCATCAACATATGTTGATATAACATAAGCATTTATTGTTAGGATATGTTAAATCCCTGAATTCATCTTTCTCATATTGTCATGTTATTGTACATGTGATTCTCATTAATTCTCATTAAAATGTAGATGAATTAAGTCTTAATTACATGTTTATATAAAGTTGAAACAAAGTATTAAAAAAAATGGACAATTGACCATACTTAACTGGAACCGACCTGATGGTTAACCAACCTATGATTAAGGTCCTGAATCCTCTGCAGCCAAAGCTTCCTAGGTATCTGTGAATAACAACAACACCGTCAACCTTAACGCCGGAGGGGGCCTACTGCGTTTAAACTCCAACGTGAGAGTAAGTATGGGGTTCTCGGGACCTAATACTAATAAAGTATAGAGAGAAATAGTACTTAGAGAGTTCTAATGAGAGAGTGAATAACTTTCTTGGTTGCATGAAGTGTCCTAATGTAGGCGAGGCTTCCCGCCCAAGGGACATCTTTCATACAACTCAACTTCTATATCAAGTAAAGCTTATCCTCATAGTGTTTACTTGTGCTCGTGGTCTTACCCTTTTGGTGTAAGTACCAGGTCTTGCAACTATCTAATGGAGGTGTGCAACTTCCAAGGTTTACTTTATGTGCTTTTAGTTTAAAGTCACATCCATTGACTTTTCAATTCTTGGTATTTGATGTTACTATAGCCATACGTTGTTAAGCTCCAAGCTCTGGTATCTAAGTTCCTAGCTCATGTTTCTCGCTTGTCGCTTCCAGCTTCGCTAAGTGAAAGCTTCCACACACCCACGTTATCAGTTATGGTTAAGCAATATTCCATGACCAAATCTCGGTCATGATTATGATTACCGATTTTACAAACCCTATCTTAAAATTTTGGTTAAACCCCTAATTTGGCCCAAATGTAAAACTTGGGTGGCCTCTTTGTAATAAATAAATCCGTCATTCTTTTACAATCTCCCCCCTTAAAACCCACTCTTCCATTCCACAGACCTCAAAACCCTAGACTCCCCAACCGCAGCCGAAACCACACTCCGAGTCTCCATCAATTTTATTCTCTTAAGTGCTGCTGAGGTAACCTAAGCCTATGTGTATATTTTTACGTAAAACGTGAATTCGAAAGCACTATTTTTTGGTAGATTATGATGTTTTTCTTCGTTTTTAAACCTCCGCACAATTTATAACCTTCGGTTTATTTCGAATTCTGGTTATATAATCCAACATACAACTGTTTGAAAAGTTGGTTCAGATTATTATGTTTAATATATTGTTTTTTTGTTGAAAATTCAATGTAGTATATGTTTTGAACTCCTATCAGATCTGCTTTTGTATTTTAAGTTTAATGGACATACACTCATGCATTTGCATATCTGATTATTATTGTGTTTGGTTATATGAGAGGCAAATCCAAACACTATATCTATTTTGTTTTCCCAAGATCCTAAACTCCCCTTTGATCTATTTGTTTTTTTTTCTGCTGTTTATTTGAGTTTTGAATTATTAGTGTTAATAGTCAGGGGTATTAAATAAACTGTTGAAATCGACCAGGTCCAAACCTATGTATGTAGTTAATATCCCGATATATCAGTGATATTGGTTATCGGTCCTCTTCCTAGATATCAGGGCAAAATATCGGTCAGAATATCGGGACTAATAATATCAGCGATACTGACCGATATTTGACTGATAATGGACCAATATTTGAACGATGTATCACCGATTTCCCCTATATCAATACCTTTTTTCTTTTTTTCTACCATTCGTCTTTCTTTTTATTGTTGCCATTAGTGTTTTAAGTCTTAATTGTTAGTTGTTAGTGTTTTAAGTATTAGGCAGTTCTAGTTGCTACAATTGTTAGTGTTTTGCAAGTTGTAAAAGGTTAATTTGTTAATGGTAGAAGAGTATACTAGCTGTTAATGTTAAGTTGCTATATATATATATATATATATATATATATATATATATATATAGGTTTAGGATCCTGTACAAAGTGCTTAATTTGTAAGAAGTGTAAGAAATATTCCTGGAATGACAAGTGTCCATCCTCTTAATTAATTCAAAAGGGTAGTTTTGTAATTGTACATTTTGTCATTTAATTCAAATATCAGCGAATTATATGGTAACCAGCGAATTATATGGTAACCAGCGAATTATATGGTAACCGTCATCAATCTCCAAAAAATCAACGAATTTCTTCATACTTTATCATAAATAGATCTATAATCAGATTCATGGCGTGGTGTTTTAAAACAACTGGATAAATTGACTATGATGTTGGTCATGGTGTTTTATATAGAAGGTTGCTGGGGATTCCAGATAAAACACCATGACTTGAATCATGGCGTGGTGTTTTATCTGGTGACATTGTTCATGGCATAGTGTTTTAAACATCTGGAGACAAAACACCACGCCATGAACAATGTCTCCAGATAAAACACCACGGCATGAATAATGTCTCCAGATAAAACACCACACCATGAACAATGTCTCCAGATAAAACACCACGATATGAACAATGTCTCCAGATAAAACACCACGCCATGAATAATGTCTCATGATAAAACACCATGACTTGAATCATAGATGTTTTAAAACACCAGACTATGAACAAGGTCTCCAGATAAAACACCATGACTTGAATCCTAGTCTTGGTGTTTTAAAATCTGGGAATGTTTTGTATTTATAAAACACTACGCCACGAACAATGTCTCCAGATAAAACACCACGCCATCAACAATGTCTCCAGATAAAACACCATGACTTGAATCTGCGATTACGTTTTAAAAATCTGGGAATGTTTTAAAGTATGAAGAAATTCGCTGATTTTTTTTTGGAGATTGATGGCGGTTACATATAATTCGCTGATTTTTAGGAGTTTGATGGTTGTGTTTGAAACGGTTACCATATTTGAAAGAATGGAAAAGACACTATTGCCCTTCAATTTTACAAAAGCCCCTTCTAATTAAAACACAATTTACATTTTAATACCCTTTTGATCTCAACCATTAGATCAAAGATCCAATGGTTTAAAACACTTCTTACACTTCTTACACTTTGGACACTTTTTACCATATCCCTACCCTATATATATATATATATATATATATATATATATATATATATATATATATATATATATATATATAACCTGATATTAAAATTACCGATATCTCACCAATATCCCACCACGATAGTATCTCAAATATCGGTCGTTGACCGATATCCGATATTTTGCCGCATTAACTACTTAGATGTTGGTGATATATCGGCTATCAGTCCCCTGGTGAGATATCAGTGCAAAATATCGGTTAGAATATCAGTACTGATATCATCGGCAATATTGACTGATATCAGTGTCTTTCTTCTTAGTTTTATCATTCGTCTTTTTTCTTATTGCTGCTATTAGTGTTTTAAGTCTTAGTTGTTAAATTTTAGTCACACAAGCTTTGGCTTGGGTAGGCGGGCGCCCCCCTTGAAAAAAAATATTAGTGTATTTTCGAGGTGAAAATCCCGTTTGCACCCCTTAAAAATTTGGTTGAACCCTTCGTTCGCACCCCTAGAAAATAATTCCTGGGTCCGCCAATTTTAGTGTCAAATGTTAGTGTTTTAAGTCTTAATGGGCTATGTAGTTAATATCCCGATATATCAGTGATTATATCGGTTATTGGTCCCCTACTATGGTAACGCAGTAACGCTACAATTGTTAGTTAATGAGTTCCTACTTGCTACAATTGTTAGTGTTTTGCAAGTTGCAAAAGGTTAATTTGTTAATGGTAGGAAAATATATAGAACTGTTAGTGTTAAATTGCTATATATATAAATTCAACATGATATTAAAATTAT